>NC_092350.1:81290000-81613727 GCF_963676685.1 Mytilus edulis | reverse complement strand
CTAATTCATCACATACATTAACATTCATCCCTATATCTAACAAGACATTTGTGATATCATTATTACCTCTTGCAGCAGTTAATAACAATGGTGAAGATTCAGTATCAGATAATGATAGACATAAATCACGACAATCTTGGTCTTCAGATAAAAGTTTAAGGAACTGCTGATGAAATGTTTTGTTTCTAAAATGGTGGTGCCAAAATATGTTGGCAAAATCCCTTGAATTAGAAAAATGAAATAAACGTTGGAAATACTGTGCTTCTTTTTCCACCGGGACTTTGATCATGAATTCGTCTGCATCTTCCACAGATTGTAACTGGAACCGTGTAAACATAACAGGGTAACTACAGTGAGTAAGAATAATGTCTAGAAGATGTTCACCATAAAATGACACGAAAATATCAAATAGTTTGTCATGCATTATCATATAACTAGATCCAATTTTCTTCACATACGAATGAAGAAAAATGTCCAAGTGTTTCCTTACAACTTTGATATTCAGGATGGTTGACATCTCACATTCTTCGGCAATGTCACAAAGTACGGTTTTAATGCCAGATGTTGGAGACAAAACTTCAACGGTTATACAGTTGTTATAAATTACAAAAAGTGCTAAGACAGCAAAAGACGTTTGATCTTTTTCCTCTTTCATTAAAGTCAGTTCTTCTTTAATAACTTTCACGGGCTGTGAGAAAAATTTCTCAATGTTTCTTTCTTTTTCAGTGGCAAATATTTGACACAGAAGGGGAAAGAAATCGTACCTGTTAAAAAAGTTTGCTTTTCTAAGGATTTCAGCTTTTTTAGCTCCTATATGAGCTTTTGCAATAAGGAAACGTTCATTGTCACATAAGCTATAGTTACTTGACAACACATCGAATGGTGTTGTGAACAGAAATTGCACATCTTTGAACTGATAGAAAATATCTGACCTGCTTGACACCAGTATCATAACATTTTCACACTGTTTGATTTTATCTAGCTCAGTACTTAATTTTTTCCACTTATTTAGAAGATCATAATCTAGCGAATATTTACCACAAACATCATCAAAGACAAAAACTTGTTTTTCTGATTCGTTATAATAATGTGTGATGTCTGTGGGAAAGTTTGAAGGTACGATTTGGTAACCTTCGTCTCTATGTAGTAAGAGAGCAACCTGATGAGCAGCAGTGGACTTTCCACAACCAGATGGTCCAATTACAGCTATGACATTACTCTTTTTGGTCACCTTTATCAACTCTTTTATGGCATTTGTCTCAACAATTTTTAATTCTATTTCTTTCCAATCTTCAATAATTTCTTGATGAATATCTGCAATATAATCAGATACAATATTAATTATTATTAACGTCGTGTGGAAATTGTGCTTTGCCATAAAGAAAGAAAAACTAGCAAAACACTTAAGGAATACGTCAATGCAACAGGTATTTGAAAAATTAACGAAAACTGTTGTCAACAAGAAAACAAGAAATCAAATCAACAATGTCGACTGCATTCATTCAAGGGGACTAATGCACGGGAATTCAAATAACTATACAGCAAATATAATCTAGTAAAGGCTTAAAAGAAAATAGCCAAACTCTGTGAAATTTGATAAAAGTGAATATTTCAGGGGTATTAAAATCTAAAATGGGTTGCCTTTCAGCCATTAATTTCATATAACCATTATGTTAATGTTCAGTTGACACATGGTTACTGATAGGTCAAGCTGATAGATTTACATCTGACTCAGGATCAAAGTCTAAGTTGGGTAAGCTGTTAATACAGAAACAAATGAATTCATTTAATACTGGTATAGCAAATCTCTGATGAACGTCTGAAATGTTATTTTTAATAAATTTGAATCAATTTAATAGAGAATGGAAACGGGCAGAGACAACAACCCTACCAAATAGTAGAAAAAGCTCAAGGTCAACATTGGGTTTTCACAACAGCCGAAAAATCCAACCCATGAAGGCAGAGTTTAGCTGGTCCCTTAACAAACATGTGTACTACTTCATTGCAAATGGACGTCACAATAAACTCTGAAGCATATAAATGAACAAAAATGTGGAAAAATACAAGACTAACAAATGCCAGAGTCGCTTGACTTACATAAATTTGCGGCGGAGTTTAACAGTTTGTAAGATCGCAACACTCTCCTATACCTCTAGCCAATATAGAAATTGAATAAGCAAACACAAAGCAATCACACAATAAATACGCACATAAAATTCAGTTTAAAAGAAGTCATAATAGATAACAAAGGAAAATAAGAAATATGGCAATGATACAAAAATTAACAAAGGACTACAAGCAGTTACTGAAATGTCAGCTTCGGACCTTAACTTAACTAATTGAAAGATTATGTCTTCCATCATATGAAAATCAAGCACACATCCGCCCCTCGCCCCCTACCTCCACATTAGAGGTTTAGTATCCTACCAACATAAAATATATGAGAACAGTATAACAAGTATCATGCCAACGTTATTTACGTTATACGTTCTTACATACATGAGCGCATTGCTCAAGTTGAGATAGATAAACCCTATCTGAACGTCACCATATAAAATGGATACTGAATAATAGGAAATGAAAAATCATCTCTTGTATCGTGAGTTTTGGTATAAATTAAGATTCCGGTTAAGATATGGATTAAAAAAAATCAGGGGAGAAACAAGTCCATACTAGTATTTTTTTTTTCAAATGAATAAGAATACCACAATGATTGGTGTCAAATTAAAGGTCAGAGTGAACTGGTTTTAGGATTTGACAAATCCCGATCCTTTGATACTACTGCATACAAAGTTTGTCAAATCTTCGTGCTACGGTACAAAAGTAATGAAATTAATATTGCATCAACCTCAGTTATACGATATCAATGGTATATGCAGGACACAATCCGAAAGGTTTCTTTATCATAGAAGCCAAAGTAAAAGTCCAGGTCAGAGTGATTTGACTTTTTGTAAATGACACACCCTAGTATCTTACTAATTCTTACTTTTCATTCCATAACCTTTTCCACTTGAAAGAGATGTAATTCTAAGTTTTGCACACATTTCTTTGTAATTTTCACCACCAAGTCTTACTATAGCCTGTTAAAAAGTGATTTAAAACATTAGAGATACTCTGAATGTTCAGACTGTTATCGTCTCTTTAAAACCATTTATCAGATACCGGTAATAAGCGTGAACAAAGAACTTACTACGCATTACAGTTTTCTCGTTTGAATTATTTAACATTTAATATTTCGAAGCCTTTAAAAGCAGACTATGCGGTTTTGGACTATGCTCACTGGTGAAGCCATACGGTGACATAGCTTTGTAAATTTCTGTGTCGTTTTAATATCTTAGAAGAGTTGTTTCATTGGAAATCAAATTAAAAAAAATATATATGAAAGGTCATTTATTTTTCGTTTGAAATGATTATATTTTGTCACTTTGAACTATTTTAGTGTGAACAATACAGTATGTGTGGATTTGACCATAGTTCAAGGTTATACCGCAACCATAAATTGCAACATATTATTGTCTCATGTTGCAAGTTGTCTCATGTGTAATATTATCATCGTCATAATCATGCATTGTTAGTTTCATAAATACAAGAACTAACGTTTTATAAAGTCAATGCATTTTCCAATAGGAACTCCCTTTACGGCTAAAACTGTACCACTTTTTCTATAGATGTTTTGAAAAAAATCATATCCTAGAATGGAAAGTTCAGCTGCACTACTATTTTTTTTCAAATGTCAAAATATAAGGGCTGTGCCGCATATTTTCAACGTTTATATGCCCATAACTTCTATGAGTTTAAACAAACGCTAAATTTCTTAACTACCCCTACCTCGACTGTAGGGTTACCACAGATTTCAATATAAACAATATTCACATGTATAGTTACATTTTCAAGTTATGTCTCTGTGAGATGCAACCTACAGATAAGAACAAGGAGCCAGTGTGTAAAACATTTTTATCTATGAATATTCTATTTATCCATAAAAAAGGCGTGGTTTGAGAAACAGCTATATTTACAAAGTGCAACCTCCAGGGTGTCAACAGATGTCTCAGTTCTATTACATATTCGTTTAAAGATCTGGTATTTTCTAATGCTAGTATATTTATGGTTAAGGCCATGCTAACTAATTGCTATTTTCCCCTTCACACTGCTAGGTCGTTTTTAAACTCTAGCTCTACTTTTTATAACTATAACAGCTGATAACCAGATGCTCCGCAGGGCGTAGCTTTATACGACCGCAGAGGTTGAACCCTGAACGGTTGGGGCAAGTATGGACACAACATTCAAGCTGGATTCAGCTCTAAATTTGGATTGTGATTAAATAGTTGACACAGCATAGGTTTCTGACACAGAATGAATGTGTTCTAATGAACTTAAAATTTTTGTTTTCTCTTAGAGCAATTCACTATGCTGTTGAATATTAATCCTCTCAAAAAAATGTTTGAAGAAATTTTCTTTTTATTTATGAAATTTCAAATGAGAAAAAATTGAACCCATTTTTTTAATCACATCCCTCTTTCCCTTATTCCAAAACTTAACTCAATTAAAATTTCGAATGGAGTTTGCAACAATAACTACTCATTTAAATACATCTTAAAATATTAAGATGTAAAAAAACTGCTTGTTATCACTGAATGGTAAAGATTATTTTAATTTATTAGTTGGAAGTAAAAAGTGAATATACATTGTATATTGTATATAACAAAGATTTAAGTTGATTCTGGACAAAGAAAGATAACTCCAATTAAAAAAAAAGTTCAATTAGATATTTCTTGCTTACTATTCTGAACAAAGAAAGATAACTCTAATTTAAACAAAATTTGCTATTTCACTATATTGTGCAATTAGATATTTCTTGCCATTGCGCAATACTGTGCAATTGAAAAGACTTGCTATTGCACCATACTTAATATAATAATTTTAGATTCTGATTTGGACCAACTTGAAAACTGGGCCCATAATCAAAAATCTAAGTACATGTTCGGATTCAGGATATAAAAGAACCCCAAGATTTCAATTTTTGTTAAAATCAAACTAAGTTTAATTTTGGACCCTTTGGACTTAAATGTAGACCAATTTGAAAACAGGACCAAAAATGAAGAATCTACATACACGGTTAGATTTGGCATATCAAAGAACCCCATTTATTCAATTTTTGATGAAATCAAACAAAGTTTAATTTTTGACCCCGATTTGGACCAACTTGAAAACTGGGCCAATAATCAAGAATCAAAGTACATTTTTAGATTCAGCATATCAAAGAACCCAACCGATTCATTTTTTGTCAAAATCAAACTAAGTTTTATTTTGTACCCTTTGGACGTTAATGTAGACCAATTTGAAAACGGGACAAAAAGTTAAGAATCTACATACACAGTTAGATTCGGCATATCAAAGAACCCCAATTATTCAATTTTGATGAAATCAAACAAAGTTTAATTTTGGACCCTTTGGGCCCCTTATTCCTAAACTGTTGGGACCAAAACTCCCAAAATCAATACCAACCTTCCTTTTATGGTCATAAACCTTGTGTTTAAATTTCATGGATTTCTATTTACTTAAACTAAAGTTATTGTGCGAAAACCAAGAATAATGCTTATTTGGGCCCTTTTTTTGGCCCCTAATTCCTAAACTGTTGAAACCAAAACTCCCAAAATCAATCCCAACCTTTCTTTTGTGGTCATGAACCTAGTGTCAAAATTTCATAGATTTCTATTAACTTAAACTAAAGTTATAGTGCGAAAACCAAGAAAATGCTTATTTGGGCCCTTTTTGGCCCTTTCCTAAAATGTTGGGACCAAAACTCCCAAAATCAATACCAACCTTCCTTTTGTGGTCATAAACCTGATGTTAAAATTTCATAGATTTCTATTCACTTTTACTAAAGTTAGAGTGCGAAAACTAAAAGTATTCGGACGACGACGCCAACGTGATAGCAATATACGACGAAATTTTTTTCAAATTTTGCTGTCGTATAAAAAAATCAAGACTGTATATTAAGACAATTACCAATGCTTTAATTTTGTTAATAGTGCATTAGTTGACAAATTCATGTTCTCCGATTTGATTCTAATTCTCATATTTGATTTATAACATACTAAAATGTGTGTCCATAAAAAATATAAGAAGTCTAATATCATGAATATAAACGATTTACAACATGTACAATGCATGGCACGATAATATGTATCAGCATTTGATATGTATTTTAGTCTATACGGCATCTAATTGACCATCGAGGTGATATCCAGAGATTACCGACGGTCATATAAACCGATTAAAAAAAACAATATAGATAGACAGAGAACTATGCGAAAGGATTTTCTAGGTCTGTTTGAATAAGCATTTATAATAATCATCGTGTTTACCTGTTTATGAATAAGTTTATGTGAATCAAATCAGCCATCAAAAGGTTCTACCTTGTTTCACTTTCAATGTTGATATTCTTTTCCATTTACTAACTGAACATGCATAACTCTTGCGCAAAAAGTAAAATCACGAAAAAAAATAACTCCGAGGAAACCCATCTCTAGCTAAGGGGTTAAATTGATATGAATACAAATTTAATGAGGTCGAATTATTCACTTCTAAGTGAATCATTCTTCAGCAATGTTTCTTATCTGACACAATTTATAATAGCTTATATTAGAATAGTTATGATATAGATCAAGATTAATGTCAAGCAATTCTTCCGTCAAGAGATTTGTAAGTCGTTTAAGCAAAACAATCTCAGAAAAACAAAACTGCGAGTACCTCGTTTGATTTTTGCAAGAAAAATTAAATAAAACAAAGCGTTTTTCCTGTCTGTCGGCCCTTCAAAGCTAAGTGTGGTAAGGAACTCTTGTCTAACTTTTAAAATTAATTTGCGAATAAGTTGTATTCATTTACTAATAAATACAATTATTCCTATAAGAAATTTACATTTGCATGGATCTTATAGCCAATTTAGCATTGACCGGACCGGTCAGGTAAATTAATATTAACGCATTACCAGATTAATTACTAAAAATAAAGTTCAACAAAAAAGTGTGAAGACAAAATTGATACTTGAGACACATTGTACATTGTAAATTTAATAACATACCTGATAAATTTCAACCCATTGCTCCTCGAATTCAATGTCAGATATCTTCCCGTTACAATGTGCCAACTCATTTCTGTAGTATTTTATCCTAGAGATATCTGCTCCTTGACTTGTATCATTGGGGACAGGAAGTATGTCTGATATCTGAATCGATGTTAGATTTCTTATCAGCAATATCATTAATGCCAAATCAAAGTCACTGGAACAAACTGGCTTTTGATCTAAAATTACAAAACAGCAGTTGGAGAAAGGAGTGGGATATATATCCCCATGGAACCCTTTGATAGTGGGGAACTAAGTTAAGACGCCCCTTCCGCTTTTCCAATTCAATCAATTTCAAAGTCATGTGAAACTTCAAATTTTGTCTACATGTTGAATGGTTAAGTTTTAGACTATAAGAAGTGAAAGAGAATCTTTGTTTAAAAGAAAATCCTCTATATTATTAAAATCTTCATAAATGTATCGCTAATTAACTTTCCCACACAAATTAGACGATAATTTTCCTAAATGCAGTGAACTCAACTACAAGATCTTTGAAATTTGTGTTCGTTATAATTTCGGTTTCCGCACAGCACAATGATGAGGGGACACCTGTAATGAAAGAATGTAATTCATGCTATTGGGCTTAATGAATATAAAGAACATATTCTTCAAGAACAAATTGAATACAAAAAATAAATAACGACTGTAAAGAAATACTTTTATTAACCCAGTGGAACACACGAAAACAAATAGCATGCCTCTTCCAGTCCACTTCTCTTTCACGCTTTCTACATGCTCAGTTTTTATTGTTGGTTTTAAAATGTCAAAACCCGTTACACTTCGGTAATGAACTCGACGGTTGATCAACGTGCAACATGTGCAACCAAGAACCACTAAATGAAATATTATTTTCGATAATACGTAATAGATGTGTAATTAATATAAGAAAAAAGTGCATGCAAGATTTTGTTTAACATTATTATATGTTTGCATTGGTTCAATATCAAGCAACATGTTTTACATGACTTTAAATTTTGTTAAGTCGTGTCAACATTGTAAAGGGAGAATATGCGATTTTTGGACAAATTTGGTCAAAAAACCAATGAAATTCAAACGGTTCTCAATAATATTTGATGTGTTTTCGCCGAAGTAATGTTGACAATATGAATTAAACAAAACATTGCATTTTCGGTACAAAATGCACCCCTTTCATGCATTGAACCATCAACCAGGTCATTTGAAAATTGCAAAATTACACATAATTAGCATTTCTGTATCACATGGTCGGGATGCTTTCGAATACTATTGAAGCAATGTGCCTAACCGTGAACTAAAAAGGTTATAAAACAGCAAAAGTTGTTTTTGTTTATCTAATAAATGGAAACTAAAGTAATCTGTAATGGTTCAATCAAACTTAAACAAAATCTCCTTAAAAAGATCATTTCAAGATAAAGGTAACAGTTGTATACCGCTGTTCAAAATTCATAAATCGATAGAGAAACCAGATGCTCCGCAGGCCACAGCTGTATACGACCGCAGAAGTCGAACCCTTAGCAGTTTGGGCAAGTATGGACAAAGTATTCAAGCATGATACAGATTTTTGACATTGTATGGATTTCTTACACAAAACAAATGTCAAGATCTTACAAATCTATTGCAAAACATTGTGCAATAAAAGATTTCTCCTTCAAACTTTTCAAAAATTTAAAATTTGAGAAATTTGGAAAAAACAATAAAAACTACTACAACTCACCTTTTTTACAATTAGTCCAAAACCTGACATTTTTTAGACATAATTTACAAGTAGTGTAAGGGAGGTAAATCTGAACATACCCCACATTGTATGTTAAAAGATTTGAACTACCTCCCTTAAACTACTTTTGAATTGTCTTAATTATCCATTGACCAGAAATCTTAGCTTATCCTGTTTTTTGCCCCTAATTCCACATTTTGAGTCAAAGCCCCAAAGGTCAAAAATAACTATCCCTTCATGGTATGGAAACTTGTGGTATAATTTCAGAGAGATTTATACGCTTAAACACATATAATTGTACGAAAATTAAAACAAATGCTTATTTTGGGTCTCCTTTTTGGCCCCCAATTCCTAAAATCTAAACTAACTATCCCTCCATGGTATGGAAACTTGTGATATAATTTCAAAGAGTTCTTAAACACAAGTTATTATTTGAAAACTACAAAAATGCTTATTTTGGGTCCCCTTTTTCGCCCCTAATTCCTAAACTATTGGGATATATCCCCCCCCCCCCAAAAAAAAAAAAAATCCCAACCTTTCATTCCTGGAATTAAACTTTCTGGAAAAAATTTATAAAGATCCAATCACTAAAACTAAAATTATTGTCCGGAAACTAATGCTTCTTCGGACAACGACAAAGACGTAGACGACGACGCAGACAACGACGACATGTTAGCATTATACGACGCAAAATGTTTTTTGCGGTCGTATAAAAACAAAACCGGGTTACGAACTAAAACTGAGGGAAACGTATCAAATATAAGAAAACTACGACACAACAGAGACACAACACCAAAATGTAACACATACAGAATTGAACTATAATGTAACAATGATTGACTTGGTACAAGACATTTTATGAAAAAATGATGGGTTGAACCTGGTTTTGTGGCATGCCAAACCTCCCGCTTTAATGGCAGTGTTAATTATAACATTAAAATTACAACATTATACGACAGGGTTACAATAAATAAACAGATAAATTGGAAGAGGTATAGGACATAGAAACAAACGAATAATAGCCATCAAAAGGTAACAGGTTAAAAATATTTTTATACGTCAGACGCGCGATACGGCCACACAAAACTATGTTCAGATGTAAAAAGTTTGAAAGCCATAACAACTACATAGTTGAAGATCGCCGAGGACCAAAAATTTAAAAAAATTGTGAGGCCAGGGTTGTCCGCCTCGGACAAAAAACATCATTATTATCAAGAATAATACATAGTTTTGCAAACAGTTAATTTTATATGTGACCATAAAATATATATATACGATTACACTGAAGCGGTGACTAGCTATAGAATTAAAAGTTAAACGAATACATTACAAAATCAAAGCCCTGTAAGCCATAATCAATGCAACGTTCAAAGTGACGTCACATTTAAATTTCAAAAACGTGTTCCGAAAATAAAGAAAGAATTTGGATACAATTCAAGATAAGATTTGTACAATGTTGTATGACTAATTTAACTTATATCAATAACAGTGAAAATTATAATAATGATTAATAATTAATTGTAGTAGTAATTATATAATTATTTGTGTTATCTAGCTTTTTGGGTTTTTCTTCTGATCAAACTGTTAACCAAATATACAGTGTGAATTTCGTTCATCCAAAACTAAATCTACCAAATGAACTGGATAAATAGTTATTCCCAACACAACTAAGTGGTTAAAAATGTCCATAGTTAGTTTGGACAAAGATACATCGTATGGATCAACCAATTCGTGATGGTGTCCATAAAATTAACGTCATTCTTTTCACGATTAAAGATTGAGAATGGAAATTGGTAATGTGTCAAAGAGACAACAACCTGACTAACAAGCATAAGACACTTGAAGGACACTTATTGGTCTACTCCATGAACAAACCAACTAAACCCTTTGTAGCTTTTCCATCAAATATATGAAAAAAAATCTTTACCTCGTGTTGGAAATAATTTATCCCATTGTTTTCTAGTAACTTGTGATATTTTCTTTATTTTAGATGATTCTCTATTTAGAGATTTCTGTAACACAGCAGGGTGAAATTCTATATCAAATAGTTCTCTGACCACTGGTTCAGCCACTTCCTTCAAAAGTTTGTCTAGTGTGGCATAATTCTGATTTTCATTTGAACATGTTAGACGTGGTTTCTTTGAACAAGTCGCCATCTCACCTAAAACATAAAATGATAGCTACTTTATCAATTACAAGATTTATATTTTATTAGTGGGTTTTCCATTGTTATATGGTTTAACAAAAAGAGGGGCGAGTGTTAACAAAGGAACAGTCAAACTCATAGGTCGAAATAAACTGAGAACGCCATAGCTAGAAAATAAAAAGAAACAACATAGAAAACTAAAAATCTAAAGACTAAGCAACATGAACCCAATCAAAAACCAGAGGGGATATCAGGTGCTCCGGAAGGGTAAGCAGACCCTGTATATGTGGTACTCGTCGTCTTTCTCAAATTATTACAAACACAGTAAATATTTTAATTAGGTAGGTCACATTCGTGAAAAGGTAAGGGATAGATTGTAGTTAGGAACATATCCGATATCATCTGTGAAACAGATATTCAATAACGATCAAACTCGTGATGGCGTCCCTAAATTTTACACAGAGATGATTTCAACTTCAACATTTGGAACTCTTGTTTAATGGCTTCCATGTGAGCAGCAACCCTCTATTTAGGAGATCATGATAGGAAATACAATATCGATTCGTATGCATTGAAGATATATACTTCGTATTCAGGCACTGCTGGAATATTGACACATAGAAATTAAAAGTTCACAATTAAGAAGCTGAAACATCTCTTCTGTCGTAAAGTTTTGTTATCAACTGTTTTCCACCATTTATGATGTTTGTCCTATACCAAGTCAGGAACATGACAGTTGTTATTAATAGAGCATTTGCATTAATCAAGTATTTGCTGGCGTATCCGTATCGACGTATCGTATAACACGTATATGAGGAAGAGATAAATTAAGTCAAGTTAGTCCCGATGAAAATATTATATAATGCATTAAATTTTAATTGAGATCGGGATAAAATCATTATTGTAAACAAATCTGTTCGATACGTATAGGTCGATCCGTGCACGTATCCTGATACGTGAATAATGCAAATGCTCTAGAAGTGGGACTTTAAAAAGGTATCGTATCCGTATCAGATACGTTGACGTATCTAAGCGTATATATGGCATGTTTGGGTTATTATTCAAGTTATTATTTACGTGCTTAAATAGTTATCTCTTTCATTTCTGAGGTATGAATTATTCGTTGAATAATTGAATAATTTATGTATTATTTGTGTTTACATACTTGCTTCTTGTATGTCAAAATATGGACTTAATTATTTTAATTGCCCAAAAAGAGATGTTTCAACTTTCTACTTTATTTACAGTACTTATAATACAATTATGAACACATTGCGCGGACGACAACAGAAGCTAACATTTACACACACATAACAATCACGTGATTTCCGTGTCAATCTGTATACGTGTATATGTTTTGAAACTTGATCTTTAAATCATTAGAACTACCCAGGCGTGAAGTTGAATTTTAAACAAATAAAGTTAACGTTCACAATATTCATACACGTACTTTTAAGTTGCTACTTAAAAGGGAACTGAATCATCCACATCATATAATAATAAATCAATAAATTAGCACTTAATACAATTTCGATTTTGAATAGTTGTTAATGACTTTTTGTTAACAATAAACGCTCGCACATAAAGAAGTGAGTAAATTATGTTTAAAATTTTATAATGACAATCTCTTTACTCAGGTCTGTAGATTTTGATTTATACTGCACATGCTGCACTCGTTCTATTTCAGCAGTCAAAATGCGTTGACCGTATATTTCTACGGCATATACAGTCACTGACCTGATATCACTTTTCCTCATGAGTATTTAAATAGAAGTTGTCAAACTTATATTTAATTATTCATACGACCTCTTCAACCTGTTCTTGTTTCCAATGTAAACAACGATCGATGCGTTTAACAAATTATATTTCACTTATTAATACTTTTTTGTAACATAAATTTGATTTTTTCCTTTGATGTTTTTATGGAATAATTTGCTTAAAAAGTGTGGTGAGGGAAAACCATGGTATATTATATGCAAATTGATGTTGTACCATACTTTGCTAATTAAATATGCAACTCAACTATAATCCAAAGGAAGAAAGGCGGAGCTTCAGCCATGGTGTAAAATATTCATTTTCATGTTATTCCATGGCTGAAGCTCCACCTTTTTTTTTAAATGTATCCGCCTCTTTACTATCTGTTAACCGTACTAAAAGGTCAAGATCTTCATTTGTTTTCAGTCTATAACAAAAAGCAATAAATTATGTGTACCCACATCTTAAGAAACCTTTTTGTTACGAATTCCCCTAATTTTGGAAACAATTACTATATGTTTCTTCTTTTAGTTGTGAAAGAAATGAAATGTGAAACTATCATTTCCTTTGCGAAAATCCAATTTAATATCGATTTAAAAAAGGAATAAATATCGGCTACAAATATCTGTGAAAAAAACACACATGATTTTTTTTTTCCGATCAATTAGGGGACTATCTACGCTCCCTGGATCCGCTACTGTTTAAATACAGTGTTTTATCATTAAAATTGTGTTTTAATAAATAATCTAATAATCAAATTAATAATATAACTGAATAAAAGCAGTGTGTACGAAAACTAGAAATGTATAAGTATGCCGTTGATTTTTCAATGAGATAAAAATTCTGTAAAATATGATTAATTTGTATGATCATACCTTGAAAACAAAAACAAAAAACAATTCTTACCGTCATTTATAGAATAATTATTTAATCCTTGTCGCTGGAATCCGATATTTTTGTTTACCTCAGTCTGATGACATTATGAAATTACCTGCGCAAACAATCATACACGGGGCGCAAAATTTAAAAAAATCGGGAAAATCTGACATTTTTTTTCCTTTTTGCAAATTTAGGGATTCTATTACATGAAATACACAGGAGATCATACACCAGGCGAAAAAGTGACTTGCGCGAGCTTCCATTTCATTGGATAAAACTGTAACGTGATCAATTTCCAATAGAAGTTGAAGGTCTTGAAGCTGTCAATCATTTTATTTATATTACAAATTTTATATACCATGTGTCTTACTCATTAACATATTTAAACAAACTCATCCTTCGAATTCGTTTGTTTAAATATGTTAACTCGTAAAAACCATGGTATATATATATATAGTACTTGTTTGCAACCTATAACTCATTATGTTTTGTATTTATTGTTGATATTTTAATCTGTAAACAAACGAATTCGTTCACCATTGTTGCGGTTTTCAACAGGTAATAATGTACATTTCATCGTGTTGTTTATTTCTCCGCCTGTGTGATATGAGGCCTTTTTAAACGGTTTTTTTTTCCAATATTTAAATCAAATAAATAACATTAATACACTAAACAACAATTGATTTTTTTTTATAGATTTCAGTATAAAGACAATAATAGTGCATTGACTTGACATATCAACGATATAAGGATTCGGCCCGAAACGGGGAAAATGCTTGGCACAGCCTCGCATTTCCCTGTTTCTAAGCCTCATCCTTATATCTTTGATATGTCAAGTCAATGCAATATTATTGTCTATATATTTGCCGTAAAGTCCCTATTTTCTGAAAGGAATTTCCTTTGTATATATGCAATACGGTAAATCTCAATTGTACCATTGCTGTTTAGATTTTATTGCACAATTTCATTATACACATGTCTACAGAAAGACTCATTAATCTTAAATTCACGACAGAGAAGTGGTCATGGTTTAAATATCTAGTGTTAATATATAAACGAGTATTCATAAATTAGTAACTATCATGTATTAAAACGAGTGTATCAATGAGTATCAATGAAAAAAGTTATCTGAATAAAAGCAACAGTAGTATACCGTTACTCAAAACTCATAAATCCAAGGACCAAAAACAAAATCGGGGTAAAAAACTAAAACTGAGGGAAACGCATTAATTATAAGAGGAGAACAACGACACAACATTAAAATGAAACACACACAGAAATGGACTATAGTCGCCGTCAGCTGAAATTCGAAGCGGTTATCGGTAAAAATAATCTAAACTATCAACCGCGTTCTCTCGAGATATAGTTTTTCTCATTCCATTCATAAAGCGCAAAAAGAAAAACCACTACTGACCTACCTTTTAAGTGATCGCACTGTAATAATCCTGACCTTCACATTTTCCAGAATGTTTTCCATTGTAATTCCGCCATCTTCGTTTCTATGAGGATAATTTGTTTACATGTGAAATTCGTCATTTACGAAGTTTCCTGAAATGTTCTTTTCATTGATGTGATACGGTTTCCCCCGCTTTATGCAAATGTTATGAAATTGAACTCCACGGAAACACTTTCGGAAAAAACAATGGCGGATTCAACCATTCAAAATAGTCTTGGAAAATGTGAAGATCAGGATTATCACAGTGCAATCACTTAAAAGGTAGGTCAGTAGTGGTTTTTCTTTTCGCGATTTATGAATGGAATGTGAAAAACTATATCTCGAGTGAACCTGGTTGATAGTTTAGATTATTTTTACCGATAACCGCTACGAAATTCAGCTGACGGCGACTATAAGCATTAGACAAAAACTTATGAGAATAACAAAATTTAATATAACATCAAAACCAAATACATGAGTTTGGGATAGAAAAGTATCGTGACACGTCTTATAGTAATGTGAATTCACACTAAAAAAATAAAAGAAAAAAAACGACAGAGAAGATCATAGAAAGACGTATATTTAAAAATGAAAAAATCTTTTAATTATAGCATGTGCATTAATCAAGTATTTGCTGGCGTATCCGTATCGACGTATCGTATAACACGTATATGAGGAAAGGATAAATTAAGTCAAGTTGGTCCAGATAAAAATATTATATAATGGATTTAATTTTAATGGAGATCGGGGTAAAATCATTATTGTAAACAAATCTGTTCGATACGTTACGTCGATCCGTGCACGAATCCTGATACTGTTATGTTTCCCTCAGTTTTAGTTTGTGCCCGTTTTTTTCTCACTTAATCGATTTGTGACTTTTCAACAGCAGTATACTACTTTTGCCTTTATACATACATAAGACATGACGATCATAACGATTTATAAAACTATTTGGTTCCTAATGATGTACATGTTCATGGATTTATGTTCCTGGTGAAAGGTGTACCTCAAAATGGTTACCTGGTTGGTTTTAAGAACAGAGTCGAGGTTTATATGGCTCAGTCAAATCTTAATTACTATTATACCTTTTCAACATCTCTCGACACCGACTAATGACACCTACAGTTTACAGGTAAAATGGGTCGCCTTAAAGACAAAAACCATCATGATTATCATTGCATAACATATTGGATTGTTATATACTGTCTTGACTATATAGCTTCAGAATATATATCAACCAAATGAATAAGGAAATATATGTTTCTGTATATAATCTTCTTATTTTGTATGTATTTACATGATATTTTATGTTTTATGATATTTTCAAATTTATGAAAAATAAGTCCGTCCGTCCGTATCACACTTGTGAACACGAACAACATGGTGTTTTTTAAGCGATCTTCACCTTAGTTAATGTACATATTCAGTTTCTGGAGGGATAATCACACAATGATTGTTAAGATTGAAGGAAGATATCACATCTATTTTTTTCAACGACGGACTTCTCCGATTCAAGATATCTGGTTAGAGTTGATGTTTTCCTTAGTGAATTTTGAAGAAAAAAAATATTTGACTGTTAGTTTTGACAAAAATGTTACAACATTTAAGCAGTTTGGCATTAAATTTATATTTCAAGTTGTCAGTTATACTATATAGCTTGTTGACATTGCAAAATCTTTTCGGACCAGAAAAACAAAATACATTGTCACTTCGTCGAAGTGTCTTTTCCACGTTCCTGAAAATGACCTTTGGGTTCGTTAATTTTATTTAAACGCTGTCCTTGCTATATTTTGTTTTGTGTTCACCGGGTCACAGTTTGTTTCTCTATATCCAATTTCTAGTACATAGTTTTGGTTTTGAAACTTTTTCAATTTTTTTCGTTCTTAAGTTTTTTTCTCATCTATGACCACACATAAGAGAGGATTTGGATCAAATTAGACTAGGAAAACCCCGTCGCATGTTATGTGTGCCTGAACCAAGTCCTGAATATGTTGGTAATTTGTACGTCTTTGATACGATAGAATTTATAGTTAATGATATGATAATTTTCAGTATGCTTCGCCTTCATATTCGATTCCATTTAAGACGATCAAAAAAAGATCGCTGTTTTTCTTTCTTTCATCCTTTTCAGTTTGTAAAAGGGGGATCATACCATAATGGAAAACATGCATTAATTCTAAATGTGTGTTTGATGGGGTTCAAATAACTTTTTTATGATTTTAATCGGAATCCGAACCGGAAGATACACCGAGGTCCTTTAACAGTTAGGGCATTTTTTTGTTATATTTTTTTTATATTCCTGCTGTTTTTCACGAATAAGATCCATTATGGCCGCTTTTTCCTTTTCATTATTTTTTTGGCCGAATAACATGCTTTGTTCTTTTCATTTTCCGAATTCCACCAGGACAGCTAGAAGCTTAACGTTTAAATAGATGAAATTTGACTTAAAGTACATCATTTTCTTTTTAATGAATTATAAATTCATGTTATTTGGACTCTGTAGGAAAGTTGTACCATTATCAATGAAAGCAATAAAATCAATAATGATCTTACTTTTTTTTTAAAGTTTTTGATACGACCCCTCACATTTTACCTGTCGTAGTCGTTCTCAACTGTAGGTATCGAGAATCGTCGAAAAGGTCTATTAGTACACTCAGGTAAACCAACAAATAATTGATTTAAAAAATTGCCTTCAAAAGTATTTAGTTTTTAGTATTATTTATATTTTCACAAAACATTTTCTAGGAATGAACTGTTAATTATAATCAAGGATTTGTACAGTAATAATCTTACTGTACAAATCCTTGTTATAATCAACTAAATACTTTTCAACGGGTAATACGTTCAAAAACTATTCATGGGAGGAAACATTGGCCTGTTATTGATGATAAAACGTTGGCAGCAACATCCCTTTTGTCCTTGTACATGTTGTAGAGACTAGTATTCTTTTCTTTGCAGCTGGATCTTTAACTTGTTTCAATGTCAGTTTGACTGATTTTTATAATTACACATAAATTCCGGCAATCTGTATGTTTTGACTTTTGAAATATTATATTCATTTAGTCATTTATCCTATTAATTGATCAGTGAATAAAGATTTACAACTAATGACTTAGTAAGTTGTTTCACTGTCAAAACAATTTCTCTGTGTTCATATGACAATTATTAACAATATAGATTAAACACAACAAACACTTGTATCCACATGCAAATAATTAAAACCACAGTTTACCCAAAAAGCAATATATCATCAATATATGATATAAAAGTGAAAACGAGGAATTCTCGTATATGTTAAGTATGGAGAGCAAACTGAGTGAGTGTTTCAAATTTGGTATATATATGCTAAATAGGTAAGAAAATCGATGTATGTAAATAAAAATAAGTAGTAGAAAAAAAAGTGAATTGAATATATTCATCATGGACAATAAAAAAAATACAAAACCCAAATGATGTACCTAGACCCTTGTTCTGAAAACTCGTTCGAATTTCGATTTTTCTGAATCTAATATTATTAAGGACTTTGGGTAATCTCATTTTCCGTACACCAAAATGAAAATAACGTAACGTTATATTGGTTGATTTTCTATTGTTTAGAACTTTTTAAACCAATCACAACGAAACGGCGAAATATGAACGAAAGAATCGGGTTGGGTCAACCTAGTAAACATCTTCCTGGTTTCCTTCGCTAAAATCAATTATCTTTCAATTACCTATAGTACATTTACATACCAGTTATATAATTTCGTGATTGAAAGTCATCAGTTTTGCGATATTTTCATTCACTTGATCTGGTATTAAAGTCTTTAGGAATACACTCTATTTTAACTATTATCAGATAAGAGTTAGCCATTTTGACATATTTGATCGGAAATGTGTCACTGTTGAATAGTAAGGTATAAAACAAACTCGGCCTTTAAAAAACTCGACCCACAATTAACTATATAGAAATAACATGAAAAAAATCGGCCGTTGTTCGTATATTTGCTTACTGTTGAGTTAATCATGTTAATATTATTGGTTTTTTTTTTACCTTTTTATTGTTTTTTTTATATTTTTAACAACTTTAATTTATATACGAATATTACGTCGTTTAATTGTTTTCTCTTATTTTTTAGTGTAAATTCACATTGCGATAAGACGTGTCACGGTACTTGTCTATCCCAAATTCATGTATTTGGTTTTGATGTTATATTTGTTATTCTCGTGGGATTTTGTCTGATGCTTGGTCCGTTTCTGTGTGTGTTACATTTCAGTGTTGTGTCGTTGTTCTCCTCTTATATTTAATGCGTTTTCCTCGGTTTTAGTTTGTTACCCCGATTTTGTTTTTTGTCCATGGATTTATGAGTTTTGAACAGCGGTATACTACTGTTGCCTTTATTTACGAGATAAAATCTAAAAAAAAACAATTTGTTATTTAGTATGAATTCTAATTAAGTTTACTATCCACAGTGGTATATATATAATATAAATTACTGTGAATTGTTAACCTAAGACCTCTTTTGACTCCTTCCTCTTGGATTGTGTTACAGTCATGTTTTCTTCTAGTTTAGTTAATGGTTGCGCGGATTTTGAAATGACTTGCAATACATTTGGGCGGAGAAATAGTATAACGTTTGCGAAAATGTACCTGTAGTTTCTTTCACCTGTACTTTGTTTTTCGATTATTGTTTGGAACAAAAATTGGCGATCATACCACATCTTATTATTTCATAAATAAATAAACGTATATTAGACAATTCTTTTTTTAAAAATATAAACATTAAAAACCATAAAATACATGTAAAGCCCCAGTCCCACTAGACCACGATTGCACTACGCTCACCGCGATCTAAAATAAATTTAGATCGTGGTGAGGTCGCGGTATGAGCGGCATGAAAATGTTAATTTTCGTTGCTTTCACGATGCTACTACGTCCTAATTACGCTTCTACAACGATCCCGCTACGATTAAACCACGTTCTCACCGCGCTTATTCTGCGACCTCACTACGCTTATAAAGATCTTTCTACGCTCTTCACGTTCTCACTACGACCATACCACGAGTTATCCGATTGCAACACGATCTTACTGCGATTATAGCACGTTCTTACCACGATTATAATACGTTCATACAACGATCTTACTACGTTCTCAGCAATACCGTCAATATCGTGTTTCATATCAATATAGTTCCATTCCTTCTATTTCTTATTAAAACGGAGATTTCTCGGAAACAATACAGTCATGCCACCAAAATCTACTAGAACACGTGGGCGTGGTGGTAGGGGTTGATGTAGAGGCAGAGGGAGCAAAGTATGAACGCCATACTAAACTCCAAATAGTACACAAGAAACTAAAATTAAAAATAGTACAAGACTAACAAAGGCCAGAGGCTCCTGACTTGGGACAGGCGCAAAAATAGTGGGGTTAAACATGTTTGTGAGATCTCAACCCTCCCCCTATACCTCTAGCTAATGAAGAAAGGTAGACGCAGAACAATACGCACATTAAAATTCAGTTCAAGATAAGTCCGAGTCTGATGTCAGAAGATCTGACTAAAGAAAATAAACAAAATGACAATAATACATAAATAACAACAGACTACTAGCAGTTAACTGATATGCCAGCTCCAGACTTCAATTAATCTGATACTATACACATAAGTAGTATAATACTTGTCATCAAGAGATGTCGGAACGACCAATCAAACCTTAATTACAACCTATTGCTGGTCCATAAAGCTCAAATGACGATATTTTAGTGAACGATAGCAGAGATGGCACAGATGTGTCAATATATATAGGAAGATGTGGTATGAGTGCCAATGAGACAACTCTCCATCAACGTAAAAATCTATAAAAGTAAACCATTATAGGCCAAGGTACGGCCTTCAATACGGAGCCTTGGCTCACACCGAACAGCACGCTATAAAGGGCCCAAAAAAATACTAATGTTAAACCATTTAAACGGGAAAAACCAACGGTCTATTCTATATAAAAGCGAGAAGCATTGTTGAGCCGTTAAAGCAAATGGATAAATACATTCAGAAAAACAAAATCTAGGGAGTTTTTTTATATATTTTATTTGAAAATGACAATAAAAATGATGGTCGTAGTGTGAACGTAGTAAGGTCGCGAGAAGAGCGTGATGAGGACGGCAAGGGCGTGCTAGAATCGTACTATGGTCGTGAACAGCGTGGTAAAGTCGTAGTGGAAGCGTAGTTGGGTCGCGGTGATAACGTGATGGTCGTAGTAAGGTCGTGATAACGTCGCTGTGAGATCGTAGCGCAATCTCTCCGAATAGAATCACGCTTTCGCTACGCTCTCGCTACGCTCTCGCTACGATTGTACAGCGACCTCTGCGATCTTAGTGCGCTCTCACTACGCTTCTACTACGACCTTATTTCGCCACGACCACACCACGATTGTTTTGAACATGTTCAAAGTTGGCCAAGCTCTTCACGATCTTGAAGACCTCACCACGACCGTGGTACGACCTTACTGCGACCTACACGATCGTACCACGATCATCAAAATTTGCATTTTTTTCACAGATCGTAGTGCGATCGTGGCCTAGTGGGACTAGGGTATAATGTCCCAGTCCCACTAGACCACGATCGCACCACGCTCGCCGCGTTCTTAAATTTATTCAAATCGTGGTAAGGTCGCGGTATGATACCGCAGTCCCACTAGGCCACGATCGCACTACGATCTGTGAAAAAAATACAAATTTTGATGATCGTAGTACGATCGTGTAGATCACAGTAAGGTCATATCACGGTCTTGGTGAGGTATTCAAGATCGTGATGAACGTGGCCAACTTTGAACATATTCAAAACAATCGAAGTGCGGTCGTTGCGAAATCAGGTCGTAGAAGAAGCGTAGTGAAAGTGCACTAATGTCGTGATAACATCACAAAGGTCGCTGTACCATCGTAGCGAGAGCGTATCGAAAGCGTGATTCTATTCGGAAGGACTGCACTACGATCTGACAGCGATGTTATTACGACCTCACGTTCTCACCGCGACACAACTAGCTTCCACTTAGACTATACCACGTTTACACCACGCTGTTCAAGACCGTAGTACGATTCTAGCACGCTCTTGTCGTCCTCATCACGCTCTTCTTATGACCTGACTACGTTCATACTACGACTATCATTCTCATTGTCATTTTTACATACAATATATTATATGTCTCCAGGTTTTTTTTGTCTGTATGTAGTTCTTGTCCATTTTCTCTAATGCGGGGTTCACACATTGCCGATTATTGCTCCCGTTTGAGATCAGACAGCGATACGACACGAAAAGTGAAAAAGTTGGATTAGTATCCTCAATTATCTGGAATGTCCTATTATTGTCTGAACGCAGTCGTTTTAGTTCGTAACAGATTCCTACTGGTCGGGAAAGGTCCGAATAGTTCGGCAAAGCACCCCGACAGTTAGGAGCATCCCGTAACATTCGGGGAAACTCAGCCGATTTTGTCTAGTCGGATTAAAATCGTGTCTATGTCGTGACAGATTCTGCTGTATCGGATCGAGTTCCTAACAATGTTCTGTGTATTCGGGACGGTGTTCTGTGGAACGGGAATGATCTGGAGAAATTTTTCATTGCTGTTTTTCTGCCGATTGAGTCCAGATTGGATCCAGATCTTGTCGATTGCGAACCGTTTTTGCCGAAACCATTCCGAAATAGTCCCTTTATTAATTCTAAATTCGCCAATGATACCCACGTCAGAGTCCGAACAATTACAGAATACAATACGACTGAGACCAGACAAAGCCGTTTGCAATGCGATAGAGCGGGCCGGGATAGGATTACGTTCCGAAAGTACCTGATCATCCCGAGTATGCCGACAGTTTTCGAACGGATAACTTCCGTCAGCGTCGGTTCACTGTCTTGTCACTATCTGATCTCTGTCGGATTACATTCGGTAGAATCGGGACGCAGTCGTGACAGATTCGGTCGAATTTTACCTGGCGAAAGATACAAATCGGATTAGAAGCGGATTTAGAACGGGATTATCGGGATAAATTCGCTTGGAAACGATTGAATATCGACGCTTCCTGAACAACATTTGATTTTCCATCCACGATTCATAGGATCTTGATCAGATTTTTAACAAATTTTAATCGGGAATTGTTCTGCCAAGGACGGCAGTAAAAATCGTGAATGTGTGACCCCAGCTTAATGGCTCAACCATGCTTCTCGTTTTTATAGATTAGACCGTTGGTTTTCCCGATTGAATGGTTTACATTATTTAGTTTGGGGGCCCTTTATAGCTTGCTATTCGGTGTGAGCCAATGCTCCGTGTTGAAGGCCGTACCTTGGCTTATAATGGTTTAATTTTATAAATTGTATAATACTTTGATTGAGAATTGTCTCATTGGCACTCATACCACGTCTTTACTATATCTTATAACACATATGTGTCATCTCTGCTATCCTTCATTAAAATATCGTCATTCGAGCTTGATGGACTAGCAAAAGGTTGTAATTTAGGTTGTTTTGGTCGGTCCGAAATATCTGTTTGATCAGGATTCGTTACTATCACTGCTCCCTCTGCTCTACATTAACCCCTACAACCACGCCCACGTGTTCTATAAGATTTTGGTGGCATGACTGTATTGTTTCCGAGAGATCTTGTATGCTTAGTTAGGTCGCAGAATAAGCGCGGTGATAACGTTTTATAATCGTAGCGGGGTCGTTGTAGAAGCGTAATGAGGACGTAGTAGCATCATGAAAGCAACGAAAATCTACATTTTCATGCCGCTCATACCACGACCTCACCACCATCTGAATTTATTTTAGATCGCGATGGTCTAGTGGAACTGTGGCTTTAGCAGCATGAAAATGTTGATTTTCGTTTATTTCACGATGCTACTACGTCCTCAATATGCTTCTACAACGATCTTGCAACGATTATACCACGTTCTCATCACTCTTTTTCTACGATTATCATGATCTTACTACGCTCATCCATTCTCACTACGACCACACCACAAGTTATCCGATTGCACCACAAACTTACCAAGCTTCTACTGCGATTATAGCACGTCCTTACCACGATTATACTACGTGCATACCGCGATCTTACTACGTTCTTAACAATAACGTCAACATTGTGTTCTATATAAACACTGTTCCATTCCTCATATTTCTGATTTATAATACGGAAATTTCTTGGAAACAACACAGCCATGCATCAAAATCTACCAGCAGAACACGTGGGCGTGGTGATATGAGTAGATGTAGAGGCAGAGGGAGCTCTAACGAATCCTGCGGTGCGATCGTGGTCTAGTGGGACTGGGGCTTTAACCTTGAGAGCTTTTATATATTTTATGTGAAAATGACAATGAGCATGATGGTCGTAGTATGAACGTAGTCAGGTCTAAAGAAGAGCGTAATCAGGACGGCATTATAGAGATTTTCTGATTAAATAAATAAAGTTGCCGATCCGGTACATGAATAGATCGGTTAAAAAGCATTTTTTTTTATAATTTTAATTAGATTGGAAAAGCTTAATACGAGGGTTGGAAATTGAGAGCACAAAAAGGGGGAGGGGTTTGTTCCACAGGGAAATTTTTTATCTATCATTTTATCACACCGATTTAAAACTGCTTCCATTTCTTCCATTTTCATTCAATCACGTAAAGGTGTTCATAAATAAAACGTCCGTCAAAAATATCCGCGTTCGTTTTTTTCCGACAATTTCCGTTATTGACTTCCCGATTTTTACTACATCATCATAATGATAAAACCACTGAACATAAAGTTGAACGAACCGAATATAATACAAATGCTTTTACTGAACATAATGAATACTCTACTGAATATAAAGAAACCGGGACTACTGAAGGTATTACATAATGTACTGCAAATAATATTGAATCTACTGAACATAATGTCGAAAGTACTGAACATAATGAAAATTGTACTGAACATAATGAAAAATGTACTGAACATAATGAAAAATGTACTGAATATAACGTCAGAAGTACCGAACATAATTTAAATACCACTGCATATAATAATGAAACTACTGAACATAATAACCAAAGCACCGAATATAATGTAAAAACTACTGAACATAATGTAATAACTACTGGACATAATAGTATATCTTTTGAACATACTATACATACTACTGAACATAATGCATAAAGCACCGAACATATTAAACAATCAACATCAGGAGACAGTCATGGCGTTCCATAGCATTGGAGTGCTAGAATCTTCCTATGCATGGTCTCGAACAGCGTGGTGTAAACGTGGTATAGTCGTAGTGGAAGCGTAGTTCGGTCGCGTTGAGAACGTGATGGTCGTAGCAAGGTCGTAATAACGTCGCTATAAGATCGAAGCGCAGTCTCTACGAATATAATCACGCTTTTGCTACGCTCTTGCTACGATGGTATTGCGACCTTTTCGATCTTACCACGACCTTACTGCGCCCTCACTACGCTTCTACTACGACCTGATTTCGGCACGACCATACCACCATTGTTTTGAACATGTTCAAAGTTGTCCACGCTCATCACGATCTTGAAGACCTCATCACGACCGTGATACGACCTTACTGCGATCTACACAATCGCACTACGATCGTCAACATTTTCATTTGTTTTCACAGATCGTAGTTCGGTCGTGGCCTAGTGGGACTGCGGTATATAGGACAAGTTGTGAATGAAGCACAGCTAATGCGTAAGTAGCACACTCCTGTATATAAAGTCCGAAAAGTGTGAACAAGCACGAGAATAACTAATCAATTGAGACATGTAGTTGGACCCCCCCCCCCCCCATTTTGTCCTAGGTTATGACCCCCCCCCCCATTTTGTCCTAGGTTATGACCCCCCTTTTTTTAAATGGCTCAATCCACCCCTGTTATAACTGGATCTAACAACTATGTAAATATTACTCAAGTCGTCAACCTTATCTTGGGTTTTGAAGTATTAACGAGACTTTAAATTATTTTGAATGAAAGTATACTGTTCCAAATTAAGAATATTGCATTCCGGATTTATTGTGTGTTCAATATGTATTTTTTTTTATCATAAATAACCGAAATTTTGTATTTGCATCATGATCAAACGCGCGTTTCGTCTATAAAAAAAATCATTTGTACAGAGCTTCACTGAGGAGTCTTATGTAGACGAAACGCCCGCCTGGCGTATTAAATTATAATCCTGGTACCTTTGATGACTTCCTTCATCTGTGACGGTCGATTAAAAAAAGGTTAAAAAGGCAAAAATAAAGTACTAAGTTGGCGAGCATTGAGGACTATAAATTCCTAAAAGTTTTGCAAAAAACAGCTTAGGTAATCGATTCTTGATGTAGAAAAGCCAGGTAATCTATAATTATGACCATATCAATGATAATTTAATGTCAATTCAGATACCCTCGTGGAATAACAACTTCACCAGCAGTAGCATCGACCTAGTTGTTGTAAATAGAGTAATACATGATAAGAATAGCTTTATTGAATTTCTTTTCGAACAGCGGTATACTACTATTGCCTTTTTTAGAACATACTCACCCCTTCTCGTCCAATGAAAAGTCAGTTTTTAGCCCTCTAATTTTCATAGTACATGGTTTTCCATGCACTATGAAATGCTATACATGAATAACTTTTCATTGTCAGTTAATTATGAAAGTGAACTCTTAATAGTTGCACTAACGAAGTGTTCAATCCCCTAAGGCATTTTCCGGCTTGGGAAAATAGCCTACTGATTAAAGATGAAAGAGCAAAGATTAAAATAATTTTTTTTTTAATTTTGCAAAATTTCATGCATTTTCTAATGAAACACATATATAGAATACACCCAAAAAAAATTGGTAAGGATAAATAAAATGATATTTATTTAATTTATATACTATGTATACCTTACATTTGAGAGAATTATTTTCTTTTTCTTTCAAAAATACACAATGCCAGACTGCTGATATATAAAGCAAAGGATTGTTTTCGGAGAAACACAATACATTTAAATTTATCAATAAAAAGTAAGCATTTAATGTTGAATGGTCTGAATTCAAATATTCATACAGAGAGTTTTATATTTATAAAAAACAATCAAATTTCAAAAAGGGGATTTTCATAGCATTGTATTGGTTTTTAAAATTAAAAAAATCTAAAGATATAAACATATTAAGTATTAAATTTTACCTGAAGCAGAAGAAAAACAATTTATCCTTCACAAACTATGTCAGTGCTATTTCAATTCATCCATTGAAATGATCACTACCTATGTTTTATATTTAGTTCATTATAAAAAGTGAACTCTTATTTAGGTTTGAATATTACAATGGGAAAAGATAGTTGTGTAAGGTCACTCGAAAGTGTGAATATGTTCTAAATTGGTCAGACAATACTTGGTCATGTTTTATGAAGATTTAAGCCCTCGGCTTCGCCTTGGGCTTAAATCTTCATAAAACATGACCAAGTATTGTCTAACCTATAATTGGTTCTTGCTGGATGGTACGTATTGGGTGATAGATCCATGCAAGTGTACGATTGACCTGCATGCATGACTGATGTTAAAGGATTAACTAATTGACTGATTAATCTTTGAGCAGGAAAGGTTTACCTGGTTGATTTTAGTTCTAGGTATATGGGTTATTATACCTGGTTAATTTATAGTAGGGTCGATCAGGTATTAGGGTGCATAGTTTGAAATAAGATCCTCTGGAAAAGGTAAACCTGATGATTTATGTCAACACAGAAGTGCTGACTGCTGGGCTAGTGATACCCTCGGGGAATAAAAACTTAACCAGCAGTGGCATTGCGCCTGTTCCAAGCAGGGGCCTCTGGCCTTTGTTAGACTTGTAAATTTTTTAAATTTTAGGTTCTTGTTTAATTTCCAAATTAATTGTACACAAGAAAAAATAATACAAGACTAACAAAGGCCAGAGGCTTATGACTTAGGACAGGCGCAAAAATACGATGGGGTTAAACATGTTTATGAGGTCTCAACCCTCTCCCTTTATCTCTAGCCAATATAGAAAAGTAAACGCATAACAATACGCACATTAATAATCAGTTCAAGAGAAGTCCGAGTCTGGTGTCAGAAGATGTAACCAAAGAAAATAAACAAAATGACAATAATACATAGATAACAACAGACTACTAGCAGTTAACTGACATGCCAGCTCCAGACTTCAATTAAACCGATTGAAAGATTATGATTTCATCATATAAATATCAGGCACAATCCTTCCCGTTAGGGGTTTAGTATCATACCATCATAACATATATGAGAAGAACATAACCCGTGTCATGCCAACAAATGGTTTTAGAATAAATGTGTTTAGTTCCGATGCAAAGACCCTATAAGTGAATCAATATCAACGCCAAAATATGCAATCTTTAATGACCTGACAACAGTATCGTAACTATATCCCTTCTTAATAAGCCTATTTAAAGGTTTTGTTAGTTTCTAAGGTGAATACTGACATTTTTGTGCTTTATAAGAATATTTCCACAAAAAATTGGATGTGAAATACCTGAACGTATAAGAAGTCTGCATGTTGAGCTACATTTACGAATGATGTCCGTATACCGATGTTAAAATTTAGTAAATGTTTTGACTAGTTTGTGATATCGAAAAACCTGGTGTAATAATTTTTCAGTAATACTTAAATTTCTCTCGTTAAAATCTAAAACAATGTTACATACACGAGCGAATCGTACAAGTTGAGATATATCAAAACACATTCCAGATCTAAAACTTGTACAATTAACTTGCGGTCATCGTGAACGTCTCCTCACCCCTATACCCCTATACCCCCAATTCGATGTCACAGTGTATATATATATACCATCGAAAAATGAATTCAAAATTGAAAAGAGAAAAGAGAACTTGAAGTTTAACCGTTAATAATAACCATTTTACGTAAATCGGAATAAATAAATATTCATAGCAATGATAATAATAATAATAAAAATAAAAAAAAGTAAACTGAATTTTGCAAGGTTTTTTTCATACTTACATGTATGCGGAATTATCTCTTTTACTATCTCAGTATTGATCCTGTCACTTGTTTTTCTTCTATAGTATTGTTTTGAGTTCTGTAATTTTAATTTTGTTACATGAATGTTAAAATGATCTAGTATTGCTGTACCAGAGACATATATACGTCTAAAATCACGGTCAATGCTACCTAGGACTATTGTATTATACTGTATACTTATAGTGAGACTCGACATACCCGTAGCCAGGGGGGGTTCGGGGGGTTCGTCGAACCCCCCCTTGAAAACAAATAAGCACTATTAAAGTCAATGTTCTGTTTGAATTGTGACTGTTAAAGTCGAGTTTGTGAGTCAAACGAACCCCCTCTTGGAAATTCCTGGCTACGGGCCTGCTCGAATATCAGTACTATAGCATGTATAGTCTCAGGTTTTGGCCTGGAAAACTGAAGTAGTTCGTTTGATTCAAGGTTTGATTCATTTCAATATTAAAAAAACACTGCACTTTTTTGATAAAGGAATCGATTAAAATATTGTGACCAATAGATCAATATATTATAACTATAAAGATAGAATCCGTTAAACTGTTTCCTTTATAGGCCAAAACAAAATAATGTATGTGTTCCGCTAACCCTATACCTAAACCTATCCTAACTTTTAGTGCCTATCTTAACACTTTTTATGTAATTTTGGAATAAGCACAGAAAGTCAGACTGATTCGCTAGTAGTGATTTTTTTATAGGATCTTTTATCAGCTGAAAAATGTTTGTAAAATTAAAAAAGTGATTATCATATTGCCTATATGCCTACCTACCCTATTTTTCCCAGGGCGTCAGCAGAAAAACATAAAAAAGTTTTGACATATTGGCGACCTGAAAGCAAGAACTGCAACTTATTCCTTTTTCCTTTTATTTTACATGTACTGGATAGTCTTCCCTTTCCCGTATTTTTATTTTTGAAATTGGGGAAACACCTAAAATTGCCTCAAGTTATTTATAGTTAATAAAATGTCAGATATGACTGCATTAACAATCGCATTGAATAGAAACAGCAAGCCATAGCTGATATGCGAGCACAGTGACAATGTGAACAAAGCTGCGATATTTATTATGTGATATGCGTACGTTGCTGACAGGTGCTTGGAGTTTAGCGATACCAGTTGCAGGAACATTAATGATCAACTTCCGGTTATTTGAATGTGAAGAATACGAATGTTTTGATGTTTGGTGCGTCCTAAATATGTACAATAAAGGTAAAAAGGTTTACTATTACTTAGACTTTGATAGCGTTTAATAATTGCATTACTACAATTACAACAAAACAAACGTTTTCAATGACTAACGACCTCATCCGTATGCTATGTGTCTGTCACCAGACCAGTTTGTCCCCACACACGCTTGTGCATTTTTTTTTTAGATAAATGAATTGATATAGGTCATTGAGTTTATACAGAGAAAATATATGCATGTTCTGTTTATCTTCAGTTTGAGCTTATACAGAGCCAAGGGACAAATTCTTGCCCAGGCTACATTGAAATTATCTCCCTTTGCAAACAAAAAATAAGGAATAGATCTATATGATAATGAGGTGCTGAAATTGAAATATAATGAAAAACTGCGAACATTATAGAATATTGTAAAAATATTCTGATTGCAAAAGAGAACAATGTCGAGCAGCAAATATAAATTATAAAGTCTTGGAAGGCCATTTATCATGCATTGTTTATGTCATTTATTTATGACCTCGAATGACCGAATAACACTGTTTATATCCGAAAAACACTTGTAATGACCGAATAACACTTGGAATTTCAATATCTATAGCACATATTGGTGACTTTTAATCATTGATTATTAAAAAAATTAGTATATATGTATATTATCGATGTATTTTATAACTTCTATAATACTAAAATTACGAGGTCCAATTTGTCAGCCGTCATCACGTAAAAACGACGAATCAAAGAATTCAACTTTATATACAACTAATATAGTACAAAGGTGTAGATTAAAAATTACACCACTCCAGGCCCTTTTGTTTTCCACGTAATTAATATTGCCAATAATTAGGAAGTTCCGGGTCGAGTCCAATACCGATACCAATAGTATAATCACCTGTTATATGTACCTATAACTTATTTGTATGTTCCGCATCTGACAGGCGCACCACCAAACGGTGTATTCAGGATTAATATGCTATATACACGGGTCAAAATCACAGGGTTGACACTTAACTAAATTGTCAAATTGTTACCTATTTATTGTAGTATTTTAATCCGTAAGACTTTCTAAGATAACAATATGAATACTAAAAATCTGGACTAAAAAATAAGTTTCAATTTGTTAGCGGGCATGACATAAAACAGCGAATCAAAGAATTCAACTTTATTTATAACTAATATAGGACAATGCTGTTGATTAAAAAATACTCCATTCCAGGACCTTTTGTTTTCCAAATAATTAATATTACCAATAATTGATAAGTTCCAGTTCGACGGGGTTCAAACAGAAAGATTTGAAAGCAGAGAAAATTGTGTATCTTATAATCGGCATGACTTTATCAGATGACAGTACTAATACTAAAATAAGGCTTGCGCATAGTTATATACTACTTTAATTCAGTCACGGACCCACGATATCACGGGTGTGTTCTAGTATAAATGATTTACAGAAAGCAGATAAGTTCATAAAAGATCAAGGATGACGATTGTGTATTTTTAACCATTTTTCCTAAATCTTGGTAATCTTTTACAAAAATCTTCTCCTCAAAAACTGCTGGGCCAAATTAAATCAAACTTGGCCACAATCATTATTTGGGTATCTAGTTTAACATGTTTAAAAAACTAGACCTGCCAACCAACCAACATGACCAAGATGGCCACCCAGCTGGCTAAAAATAGAACATACATTGTAGTGGTAAAATGCAGATTTTGGCTTATACATGTATCTCAAAAACCAAAGCATTTAGAGCAAATCTGAAAGGGGTTGTTAGGTTGCTACCCCTGAATTGGTAATTTTAAGGAAATTTTGCTGTTTTTTGGTTGTTATCTTTAATATTGTTATAGATAGAGATAAACTGTAAACAGCAATAATGTACAGCAAAGTAAGACCTAAAAATAAGTCAACATGACCAAAATGGTCAATTGACCCGCTAAGGAGTTAGTGACAGTCAGGGATATAACTCTATAGGGCCGAAAAATATATAATCTGAGTGTCTGGTAACCCGACCGACCCTAATTTTTAGCCCGACCCTAATTTTTTTAATGGATCATTCAAAAAAAAAAAAAACGGTAGCAACCGACCCTGTTTTTTGACACAGGCTTCTGTTAACATGGTTAATCAACATAATAATTTATCTAACTTGCTTCTACTGGCACAGAAATCCAGTAAAACATTTTGTTAATGTCAAAAGGTATTCCAATTAGGTTAAAATCCAAGAAATTTGCACAGCATGTGCTTCAAAAACATCGCAAATGGCCAACTTCCAGTATTTGAAACTAATTATGGACTCGGACTTGGGGAAAACCATGATCATGATGATAATTTTCCAGATTTCGTTTACAATGTCAAAAAAAAAGAAAAGAATTCCGACCTACTGACCCTATTTTTCAAAATCAAAAATCTGTGATAACATATGTATGTTACATGTTTCAAGGGGACATTATACATCATTAGTTTAATTAAAATGTATAAAAGTTTTATTGATATTATTTTTGTCTATATGTATACTTAATTATTGAAAGATATAACAGTTCATAGTTTGCTAATTTTGCATAGTACACCTCTATGTTATTACAGAAAAAATATGCCTGTAAAAACTAAAGGGTGTTATCACAGCTTCTCTATATCACTTCAAAGCATTTGCTCAGACATACATCATGCTTAATTACAATGTATTTTAATTTATTGTAAGAAATAATGACCAGACCATGTAAATAGGTTCTGCACAAAATTCTCAGTAATTCCCAAGTGTCTTATATAATAGGTTACATTCCTTTAATAACCTAGCCTTGTTATCACAGCTAAGTTTCTCCCTTAAATAGCCTCGTCTCATTGATTTACCATGGTTAATCAAAAATGTATTCATTTAGTTAAATAATTAGTTATCAAGGCTATGCATTTAGTTTCTGCGCAAAGCCTCAAGAGTTCCCTAGAGCCCACTATAAATGAAATAATTTTACAAATTAACAAACATATATATGTTATTACAGATTTAGAAAATTCAATGAATAAAGAGTAGACAACTCATGAAAGTATCTGTAATAACATATGCAAGTTATTTTCTGTAATAACGTTAACCCTATAGAGTTATATCTCTGACTGATTGATTGCCCTTTATAGCCAATTTTTAACAATTTTCATAAAATTTGTAAATTTTTACCAACATTTTCCACTCTAACTACAGGGCCAAGTTCATAATAGATAGAGATAATTGTAGCAACAAGAATGTTCAGTAAAGTAAGATCTACAAACACATCACCATCACCAAAACACAATTTTGTCATGAATCCATCTGTGTCCTTTGTTTAATATTCACATAGACCAACAGGTCATTCACTAAGAGGCGGTACCCGGTATTTTTACCCTCTTATGCTACTGATAAGTACCGCCTAAATTCAGGAATTTTTATATAAGATGTTCATTGAATACATTGAAAAGTACCACCTACAAATACGAATGTACCGGTCAACATGAAAGATAATGAAACCCCTGGACCAAGGTGAGTTACACAGGCTCTTTGGAGCCTCTAGTTGTAGTTTCATGAAACTGACAAGTACATGTACAGGGCTTACACTACTTTAGAATCATAGGGAGAAGTGACTTCTCTTTCTGAAACTGATAGGGAGAAGTGGTGAGATTTGAAAGAGAAGTGCTCCTATTCTACAATGCTTGGATTTTATTATAGTATAAAAGGGCATATATATGTGAATAATGTTCTTTTTATATTGTTCAATTCATATCTGAGTATACAATTAAAGTAACAGTTCAAATTCAAAGTTGGTGAAGTTTAGGTTCTTGTGAGAAACTACCAACTAAATATCTAGCACTAAAAAGATTATTTTTTTATGTCAAAAAGCATGAAAAGGTGAAGAAATAATGATATATATTAATTACAATTTAATTAAAAACTAACTTATGTATGAAATTCAGTGATGTATACAAAATGTTGGGTACTGAATTACAAAACTGGACAGATCATAAAAAGATATGCATTTTAAATCATTAATGATTAATTTATTTGTTTTTTTTTTAGATGGACACGTGCCACCCCTTTGAATGTTTGGTAGGATTTTGTGATACAGACTAAAACAATTGACCGTATAAGGACGAAGATCAAAGATGACGATTGTTGAAAAGGTCAACAGTGCCACTCAAAAACAACAACCTGTAGAAAAAACCTCTGAAATTAAAGTGACAAGCTCCAGTGAGAAACAAATGGAAGGCCAGTCCTCTGGGAAAGATGTTGTTAAGGATAAAGATGACAAAAATAAATCTGCTAATAACGTCAATACCGGACCTGTTAAAGACATAAGGGTTTTAAATCTTACAAAGAAAATATTTTCATCCTTTCCTATTAAAAGTGAGGAGCAAGATTCAGAAGACCCAACAGGCGTTTGTCCAGACAAGGGCAGTGGGTCAGTAGAAAATAAGGACACAGAAGTTATGTTGTATATTTCTCCCGAGGGGGACTTATACAGTGCCAGTCAGTTAGAAAAACATGATGAAGACATAGACAAAAAATCATTGTTAAAAGAAGATGGTGTCGTTTATTTTATAAAACCTTTAAAAGATGAGGAACTTTGTGATCTTATTTTGGAATATTTAGACTTAATCAAACAGGAGCCAAAAGGTTTATTTACTTTAGACATTGCTGGAAGTTTAATGAGGACAGGTAATAAACAGGATGTTAAATCAGAATCACAGAGTATGCACATAATGGATGCAGCCGTTGATCAGAGTACTTCAAGCACATCACAGGTAAATGAGGCCCTAATTATGGACAGATTATAGCAGAGTAAATGAGGCCCTAATTATTTCACTAAAGCTTAGAAATAGTATACCTTAAAGTTTGTTGGGTCATTTTTCAATAAGTACTATACATGTTAAAGTCAAAGTTTCTCTCCAATTGAATCATCAATCATGTCAACATGGTCAATGTAAAATAAATATGTAAAATAAAAAAAAAATCCCTACATGTACATGTACAATGTACCTACCTACCCTATTTGTTTCAAAGATGTTTTAGGAAACACACATATTATTTTATTTGGCCTTACCTCCATGTGGAATGCTAAAAACTAAAAACATGGAAAAGTGAAGGCAGAGAATTCAAATCATTCCAAAAAAATGGTAAACAGGGCCTAACTTAACACGAGGAAAACAAGAGCCTAATCTTTCTACATGTATATATGTGCATGTACATATAAGGCAATAAAAACTATCATTTGAAATAAACCAATGATCTGACTTTTTGTTAAAATATAAAGACTTGTTATAATGAAGGGAGATAATTATGTAACATTTTTTTCAGCAAGGGGAAGTAATTGTGAAAGAGGAACCAGAAGAAATGGAGGAAGAAGAAGAAGATGAGGTATTTTAGCACTGTATACAAGTTATAACGATTAACTAAATAATCTGTTTGACAGATCACATACTGTATTTGTAATCAAACCTTTGACCTTTGACCTTTGGATGGTTCGGGGTTTTGTTAGGCTCCCTTGCAACCTGGAGTCTCATTTATTATGATCTTTTAAATGTACAAAACAGAGAATTTGATCAGTTTCAGACTGTATAAAGTGCTGAAAAATGACCTGGTGACCTGAGACATACATGTATGTTAAACATGACCTTGTGACCTACATATGTATGAGGATAGATACCCTACTTTAGCCCTGTCTAACATCATGAACATACTGACTTTATTTTAACACAAAATCGAGGGTAACAAAAACACATGAAAAAGTAATATTCTCTATGTGTGTACTGCAAGATAATTTTTTGGAGATGTTTATGTTGATAAAGCATGAAGAGATCAGCAGTACAAGCTCAGCCAATCAGAGTTAAAAATTCAGTAAGTTCCTTTTTTGACCTTTTAACTTTTCCATCCGTTGTGAAATATGAATGTTCTCTACAGAGTTCGTTTACATTTTCTTTGCATTTCTTCACATAAAGAAAACCATGATTTAAAAAAGTGACTGAGTTAAAGTTACAATTTGTATAAACAATGGATGAAAATTGTGCACATGTTTGATGTTTCTTATTTTGGTCGCTCCTACTATCAGAGTACCAGGATGTCTAACCACAGATTAGATGCCTGTCGAAAAATTATACAATTCATACTCAAAAGTCGGTAATATGAAAAAAATCTATTGAACAACTGTTAATCATGATCATTTTAAACCAATGCAAGGGAAAAATGAATTCAGTCATGCAGGTAATTATATTTTAATATTTTCAAATCCACAGTTTATAGAAGCAGCCACAGTTCCATGAATATTTTTACCCATAATCCATCACTTTAATGGTTAATTTTGTATTGAACAGGATGATATTGAGCAGCTACAGAGCTTACAGAGTGGTGGAGGTTTAACTGGGCAATTGAGAGTTAAAGTATTGCAGTCTCTGTATAACAAATCTAGATTCCAGGTAGGTGTTAACCTATGAATGTAGGAGGATACACTAGAAAAACCAAAGAGCTATCAAGCCCGCTTACTGCCTATGATGCCTGTCAACAGCTATTATTATTGACTAGATCGATTTTATAGACGTTCTACATTCAAAATAGCTGTCGTATTTCAAAGTTGCTGTCAATCAGTTATTTTTGCCGTCTGCAGTTAAAATCGTCTTTCCGCTCGGCAGATTTGACCTTTACCTTTTAATCCCTCTGATACCATCAGATAACGACGGCCCTTTAACAGACGTCCGTTTAATTAATTATAAGAAGTTAAATCTCGCGATCGATATCGTGAACGTTAACGTTGTTAAAGTTATTACAATAACTATATAAGTAATGTTTATATGTGGTATTTCTTTCAAATTAATACAATTATCATGAATGCAAATTTTAATATTTAAGATTTAAAATTAACCGCTCAAAAGAATTGAAAAAGTCACATTTGTTCTTTATATTCTTAATTACCACAAGTAAACATCGTCCAAAGCTTATGAGTTGTTTTCAAAAGCAGACCTACCTGAGTTTAATTCACATCAAAGGAAACCACCTTAATTAGTAGGAGCGGCTATTTGTCAATTTCAATGACAGTGTAATAAAAAAAAGTTGTATAATGAAGGAATGTTGAAATAGTTAATTGATTTATATAAATTAACATTATTGAAAGGATTCATATTGCTGAAATCGTACATTTAATCATACGTTTAATATAAAGATATTCAATTGAAAAACTTAGTATCATTATTAACAATTTTTTTTCTGTTGCTTTAGGTACACATATAGGTATGTGCGCATTTTACAGGCACGCGATTTTTTTTATGAAAGTGTTTTTTAACATTTCATAATTCGGATTCAAACATCAGATTTGAGTGAATTATATAGACCGAATAACCTAAATATTGCAATAAATCACGTGCCTGATATTTCTCTTTTACAATTGTTTGATTTTTTAATTTGAAATTGTTTACGTTGACTAACAGTATCGTTTTATGATAGAACAGAGCAGACTTGTCTTTATTCGACTAACATTATTTTATTCTGTTTAGATTAGAATGCATGTATATGTAGCGTACAATATTCAAAAGTATTACCGAATATAATACGGAGATGTTCATGTGAATGAATAATTAGTTAGTGTATTTTCCTAGGAAAACATCTTCAATCAGATGCAATCAAATAAAGTTAATATATTACATGCTTTCTTTTCCCTAATTGGTTATTAGAAGCCGAGATGTCAATTTATCAAATTTTATGTCAGAGGCTCACAGTTTACAGACATAAAAAATTGAGAATGGAAATCGTGAGAAATATAAATATTTTAAACTCTATGATTTCCACAAAGAAGTCTACACGAGAAACCTATTTTATACTGAAATATTACAGATATCTTTTCAAACTCCTTCATACACGTATATGCTTTCTATAGTTCTACTATCATAGTATGCACGTTGTATTACTTGCTTTAATAATTATTTACTTGAATCTTGCCGGAAAACTCTATTGTTAAAATCTATTCATCGCCTCTTTGGTCAAGACGAGTATAATATCCATGAAGAGAAGTACACGAAATAAACAGAAACTGTTTATATTACTTAATTGTTTGTGAAAAAGGTTTTAAACGTAATGCGACATTCCCGGTATTTGTTTTGATATATAAAAAACACCCCCCCCCCAAAAAAAAAAAAAAAACATGCCCCACCTACACCCACATTTGATTGGTCCGTGTAACAATATATACTATTATTGCTTATTTCTAATTGGATCAATTTGATGTGGAGGTGTGAACGATAGACTATACAATACACACTTTCAATTAACAAAACGACAGCGTAAAAGGTGTCTAGCCGTTAAAAACTTCAGTCTTCATCACTTCCGAAAAGAAAGATAGAATTTAGTCATTCCTCAGAATGCGATTATAACATAATGCTTATCAAACACTAACTGCAAAGAATAATAGTCCAACAACCTTATGTATAAAGGAAAAGTACCAATTAATAGAGAAAATGGACTAAAAATTAAAAGTTTCCAGAAAGACGGGCCTACAATAAATGTTAAATAAGTATGCAATTGTGTGTCATGTAGTCAAGCATACATAAATCGATGGCCTGTATTTTTTTACTATGCACATATTGTTTTATTTTTCAACCAAAACCGACGTGTGTATTGCTGTTAAATAAACTTTCGTCACCTCAGAATGTATTTTGCATTCTCACACCATTCACGTATATTCTTCAATCATGTTACAATAATCAGTGAAGTTTATGTTCAGTTACCAAGCGTAAACAAATCAAATGTGATTATGATCCAGAGTATTTGGACCGTATGCGTATAATCGTACGGTCCGACCATACGCGTACGGTCGGACCGTATGAGTATACGCGTACGGTCCAGTACGAGCTGATCATACATGTTGTTGGATCATATGGGTTAAATTTAAACAAACCTTATCACAATCTTTATTTTTAGTTTTACAAATTGATATTATTTGTATTATTGTTCCGAATCCTAGTTTGGTACTCTCGCCTACAGTGACACTTGCTACCACAAGTAACGTAATTTCGGAATTTCTCGCTACATTGGTGACCTTCTGCTGTTGTTTTTTCTATGGTTGTGTTGTTGTCTCTTTGACACATTCCCCATTTCCATTCTCAATTTTATTAATATTTTTTTTAACATTTACATGTTTGCAGATCATGCATGTTCCTTTGAATTTGCATTTTTTTTGTAAAGTTGCTAAATATTAAAAAAAATGTCCTCCTACATTGTGTTTACTTCCGAAATCTTCATAATTCAATTAATGTATTACTGATCGACATGCTAAATACAAGAGATTAACATATTTAATTAGCGTGACTTTTTTGAATAGTTAAAATGTACAGTTTTTATTTCAATTACAATTGAACTTTTTTATATTAATTTGAGAGTTAAGTTATGCTGATCTGTTATACGCATTTGTAACTAATACTTGACTAATTTCTTAATTTTAGTCAGACACATTCCCCATTTCCATAATACAATACAATCCTACATAAACGTACAATGAAGGAAAGAAGGAGAAAACAAACAAGATAGAGACGGCAGAAAAGAAAAAACTTGACACGGTCCGAGCGTATGAGTATTTTCAAAAAGTATGCATACGGTCCACATTGTACGCGTACAGTCCAAAAACTCATACTGTCTGGAACAATTATACTGTGATGCCTTTTTAACGTTTAATGGATAGAGGAAATAGACAAAAGGAGAAAGAAAAAAAGTTAACATAAACTTTTGTCAGGCGGTTTATGTCGGACAATGTTTGGTTTCTACTTCTATCTAGTTGCTGTGGAAATCAGTTGTCGTGGTAAAATAAAGACTTGTAACCTTGAGCGATGAACTCAGGGCGGATTTACCGATGGGCCCAGTTCATGTCACACAAAAAAATATAATATAATTTTATTGCTTCTGTATCTTCTCATCTAGAGCAGAAATTAACCACTCTTTAACTGGCAGTTAATTAATACCAGCGTCCACATGATCTATGTAAACTCACCAGAGGGTGCCTTCGGCTGTTGTTTGCTCTATGGTCGGGTGGTTGTCGCTTTGACATATTCCCCATTTCCTTTCTCAATTTTACCTGTGTGTAATGTCTCTTTGCAAAAGCTTTGGTGTAAAATACATGTACATGTTGATTTGAACAGTAAGAATACAATTTGTATTTGTTTATAATACAATACAGATAAAGATCGACTACCAAGTGAAACTTCTGATCTGTGTTTTAATGAATAGGTACAAATATATGTGTAATGTCGAACGTCGTATTTCTCTTATTTTCGAGAACAATTTTCAATTTATTTTACAACTGTCTCCCCTCTTTCTTCCCGGTCCAGTAAAAATAAATTGACATTTCCTCATAAATAATCATTAATAAAATGTATTTTATTTTCAGAAGATCTAATTTGTAACACAATCTTGGACTTATACATTTCTCTTAAAGCCCAAGCATACAGTTATATTTTATGTTTCTAAATTACCATGCACAACATACATGCATGAGGATATGAATAGGTCATCATTTATAAGGATTTGAAGGTATTTACAGATATAAGAAAAATGTGCCAACAAGTAAGTCTGGGAGCGATACCAAAACAATATAGATAATAGAATAGAGGTGATGAACTATAAAGAGCATAATGATTGGTCATGGATAGTGCTTGGTTGTTCAACGTCCAGTGGCAGATATTTGATATATGTTAAGGACGATTATAATAACGATCAATTGGCAGGAAAATATTAAGATAAATAGTATAACGAAATAAAAAAAGATATAGAAATATAGAAACGATTTATGGTGTCCCCAGACAACGAGATTCTGGATCCGCTCCTGTGTCAGAACAATTACTGACCATACATTATCCTTTTTGGTGATAATCAGCCGATTGAGCGATTTATTTTTTAAAATACAACTGCGGGCATCAATTCGTAAATAAACAAGATCTTATATATTATTTATTCTAAAATAAATAAATTATTGAATATTTTTCTGTCATTCTAAAAAAAACCAACACTCAATGTACAAAATTGGTGTCCGAAAAAAGACGACTTCAAGAACATTTACAGATCATCGTATGCATACGAGTGACAGGCGTGGTGACAGGTCAGTCCCGTCTAATGTACAGTACAAGTCCAGTTTTTAATTAAAAATACAAATATACATATTGGAATTTCATGACTGCCTTTTCATGCAGCATAGGTTTTGCCTTGTCTGTTTTCAATTAATTAGCTCTCTAGCTAATTAGGTCTAGCGGAAAATACTTCACGTCAGGTCGTAAAGGGGTTAGTCACTGCAGTACAGAAGAAAACATGGTAAAACAATAGGAGATGATGATAATTAACTGACATTAATGCATTAAGGAAGGCCTAGATATTGAAATACAATATTAATAAAAGTGGATTTTTTTTTATGCCAGAACTGTAAAGTGAAAACGCTAGGGATCACCTTGCTTTTTGGTTATTGGATAGACTGAGTACGGGGTTACATTTATTTTGTTTTATGTTGTGTTTGATTGTGTAGTTCTCACTGATATGTAACACATTTTATCCTGCTTCACATTCTCATGTATTTTATCAATCATACACAAAGTAGCGTTTAAATCTGATAGATTGAAAAGAAATTTCCATTTAACCAAATAAGACAAAATTATCGTAGAAAATCAAACACATGATTTTTTTCATATTTTATTTACAATGTTATTTTGATATCATATATTCAGTTCAGTTTCAATATATTTCCCAATTATATACAAGTCCTTTGAATGAAGAGATAACTTAAGCTGGTCTATGTAAAACATAGATCTCTCTGCCCAAAATGAAAGTTTTTAGCAACCTGCAGCATTGTCTTTATCATCGTCTTTGTAAAATGATTTAAATATGAATTCGGTGCTAAATAAAAAAAAAAGAAGTTTTGTATGTGTCGAAAGCCGAATACAGAGATTTTATAACGCGGATTTTATACTTTAAATATAATTACATTGTTGCTGCTTAAAACGTCCAGTGGCAAATATTTCTTTCATAGTCGGGACTAGTTTGATATTTGCCCAAGTGCATCTACTATTGTCATTGGCTATCATATGGAAAAAGTAAAGAAAAAACATACTCGTTGTTATCTGACATTACCGAGCTATAAGTTCGATTTTTCTTTTTCTAGCCCAAATTTCATACACTCTTGTTTGCCATGGTATTGTTTTCTTTGTAACCGAGAGCTTTTCTCTATAAAGATTATAACTTGTACCTCGCCACTCATATAATTAATCGCTAATATATTAAAAAATTCTTTTTTGAGTATGTTACTAATATTTGTTTTATATGCGTTCAGTGGTAACTATACCATGCATACATGTCAAGTATGTCGGCTATCGTACATATTATTGAACCTGTACAAAATTAAAGAACCTTTGTGAGCACGCTCATATACCCCACGTCTTCATATTTTCACTGGAGAAACAAAATCTCGTCGATATGCACAACTACATAGTATGTCCTTATTATCTGAAAAGGTTTCGTGAAATTCTGTTGTGTGGTTTGAGAGGAGTTGCGATGACAAACTGTTGCAGTAGTACATTAAAGTAAATAAGTTCAAAGGGGCGTAACTCCTAGAAAAAAATTGAATCGCAATTTCCCGTCGATATGCACAACTACATAGTATGTCCTTATCATCTGAAAAGGTTTCGTGAAATTCTGTTGTGTGGTTTGAGAGGAGTTGAGATGACAAACTGTTGCAGTAGTACATTAAAGAAAATAGGTTCAAAGAGGCTTAACTCCTAGAAAAAAATTGAATCGCAATTTCCCGTCGACATGCACTAGCACAACTGCATAGTATGTCCTTATTATCTGAAAAGGTTTCGTGAAATTCTGTTGAGTGGTTTGAGAGGAGTTGCGATGACAAACTGTTACAGTAGTACATTAAAGTAAATAAGTTCAAGGGGGCGTAACTCCTAGAAAAAATTGAATCGCAATTTCCCGTCGATATCCACAACTACATAGTATGTCCTTATCATCTGAAAAGGTTTCGTGAAATTCTGTTGTGTGGTTTGAGAGGAGTTGAGATGACAAGAAACAGGACTGACGGACGGACGGACGGGTCAAAAACATTATACCCTCCGCAACCTGTTGCGTGGGGTATAATAACTAAACTTTATTGAATGCAGTTATACCGATTAGAATGTTACAACAAAAGTAATATCTGTCAATACCCCGGTATGATGAAAGCTTTAAATGTAACGCATGACCGATTGTCCCCATCGACAGGCAATGCACACCTATTTTGTGTACAATTCTACGGTTGTGTACACCAGTTCTTTCACGCAGCAAGGCTGGAAATAAGAAAAAATGCAGGACAGGAGTTATGAGTAAGAAACATTTGCTGGACAGACAGCTTTGCAAAAAAACCCATTATTTTTCATCTAAGCCACCCCCTTAAAATTCAAATGGAAGCTCCGCCTTGTGAACAGGCTGGTTTCTCCTAAAGATGATACAATAACGTATACGTAAGCGTAAGGGTCGACATCAAAAATTCTATGTAGGATCAAAAAAAAAATTATTTGATTTCAATTGTGTATCCTTGGTTAATTTTTTTATGTCGTCCATAACAATAGACGGAAAAAAATCAAAACGTTGGGTTGGTTGATTGATTGTTGGTTGCGTCCCTAGTGGAAACTATTTCATGCATGTCGAAGACGATAGAAAACAATAGAGTCATGTCCAGTAAAAGAGGCCGTCCGAAAATAAAGATGGGTATCAATTTCGAGAGTATTTTGGATAAAAATATAAAAATATAAAAACAAAATTTAATAATGCAAGACGTAACAACAACTACTTTTTACATGGTCCAGCTTGCTGTACAAATCTTTGTTTTTACATAAACAACAAGAAAATGTGATAGTACACGGATGCCCCATCCGCACTATCATTTTCTATGTTCAGTACCAGTAGACCGTGAAGATGGGAGTAAAAAACTTTAAATTGGCATTGAAATTAAAAGATCATATCACAGGGAACATGTGTACTCAGTTTCAAGTTGATTTTGGGTTGACATCAAAACAACAAAAACAACCACGACCAAAGTTTTTAAGTTGAAGCGGGGAAGACGGAGGGAAAAAGAAACGAATGAACGGACAGACAGACCGTAACGGACCTCCAGACCAGAAAACACAATGCCCATAAAAATGGGCTTAAAATGAGGCATGGAAAGTGAAGATGATTGCAGCGCTTGTAATAAATATCCATAGTTGAAATAAATATTCTATCAGCAAAGGCCCAGCCCCATTTTTGGCGAGCCTACGATGAAAACGCGAAACATAGCGATCCTCTATTCCGTCTGCTTCGTCCGCAAATATTCACTCTGTGGTTAAAGTTTTTAAAATTCTGATAAAAACTATCTTTGATTTCCACCAAACTTAAAAAAAAAAAAGATGTGGTAAGATTACCAATGAGACAACTATCCACAAAAGACCAAAATGACAGAAACATTAACAATTATAGGTCACCGTACGGCCTTCAACAATGAGCAAAGCCTTTAGCCACATTATTTATGTATGTGTCTGTACCAAGTCCGGCACCTGTAATTCAGGGGTTGTCGTTTGTGTATGTGATACAATTTTTTTTTCGTTAATTTTTCTATAAATTGGGCTGTTAGCTTTCTCGTTTGAATTGTTTTACATTGTCATATTGGGGCCTTTTATAGCCGACTATGCGGTATGGGCTTTGCTCATTGTTGAAGGCCGTACGTTGACCTATAGTTGTTAATGTCTGTGTTATTTTGGTTTTTTGTGGACAGAGGTCTCATTGGCAATCATACCACATTTTTTTTTTATATTTTACAGAAGCTTCTGACAATGAAAAGATAGTATCGAGAGGAATTTTTTTATGGATTTTTTTTCGTCATTTTTGTTAACAGCAAAAGTAGGCGAGACACTGGGTTCCGCATCTTTGTTAGCTAAGGGTTACGATCCATTCCCGTTCTCTCCACGGTGCCGACGTGGAGAAAACGGGAGTGGATCGTAATCCTTGGCAAGCGAAGATGTGGGTTCCGCAGAACCCTTACAAATTTTCAACCCTGAAATTCGACTTCAATTTAATTATGTTGTTTTTGTCATATACATCTGAAAACAGTTATTCCTATGTCAATATTTGTTCTTAGTTAAATAAGTTCATGCATAACTATAGCATACCTAAAAAAAACATATGTAAATTATATGGTTTTAAAATGTTTAATTTATACTTTAGATAATATTTATTAGCACAAAAAAAATTCACAAGTCTCTTGCTATACACATCATTATTTTGTGAATCCGAATAATTCGGTCCCTCCCCGAAATGGTCCTCTCCTACTTGCGAGGTTATCGTAGATCAGCGTAATATAAACGACTGAATTATTCGGATTAGTTAAAGTCATTGTAATTAGAAACACCCCAAAATCAGTCTTCCTTGACATTTCCGGCTATTTGAATTTAGTGCGAGTTTTCCTCGACATTTTCGAATTACCGACAGCTACATGTATATTACCTGTAATATGTTAGGTGTCGCAACAAGTCTTCTATGTGCGCTAATTTGTGTTGTGTATAATGCCACATTGATAGTATCTCACGATTTCTGCGACTTTAATTTTTCAATAAAATTGATTCCAGATCAACGTTTAAATAATAAAGTTAAACTTGTTGTTTGTATAGCATACTACTTTAATGTATAATTTTAGAACGTGAAAAGTTTGTCCGCAAGTGAGACTGACTGACTGACAGTATGTAGACGAATAAGACCATGGAAGTAATATATTAAGTCAATATTGGTATCAAATAAAATATATACGAAAAACATATAAATGAACTTATTTTGCGTGCCGATTGTTGCGGGGAATCGAGTTGAGAAAAACAAAAGTTATGATGCGAGTTACGAAAGTCGGGTTGAGAGTTACGCCAAAAGCTAGGTGTGCGTGAAAATAAGGAAAACCATTAAAACAAATGGTGTATCTCTAACAATTTATGATGCTTGCTTATAGAATGATTTACTATATTGTTGATTCTTTTTTGTTTGGACTTCATCTTAGTTTCGTTGATTGCAATGGTACAGTTGTATTAGTTTATACAGCTTAAGATTAATTGGCAGGTGACATCTACTGAGCTGTTTTTTTAAATAGGTACAAATATATGTTGATAATGTTGGTATACATCTTTAATTGGGATATCTGAACGTGGAGTGGCAAATATTGCATCCGTATTTTACGCATAAATGGACTTTTTTTTCGGCATGCTGTGGGTAAAGTATTAATAATTTTTACTAACTTGAAAATAAAGATTTGTATTCTTGGATAGAAGTTTATCGTCAAAAGGAAGTAAAGATAAGTCTCAAACAACTCTTTTAAAACCTGCCATCAAAATACCAGTACCCAGCCTCATGCAAAAAAAGATGTGGTATGATTGCCAATGAGACATATGTCCACAAGAGACCAAAATGACACAGATATTAACAACTTTAGGTCACCGCACGCATGCTTTGTTTTTAAATGCGAAGTAAACCTGAAAACTCTGACGACTGATTAAATATAGGAAATTAAAAAATTGGAGAAGGTATAAATGTTTTTGTAACTCACAACTCGACTTTCAGAAGGGGGCTACCACATAATTGTTTCTTTTTAAAAAAAGGGGGTTGGGGTGAAATAAAAGTAAATGTCCGGCATTTTTTTTTAGTCGTATCTCTGTTCTGCCTTTTTTCCAATTAGCTCCTCCTGCCTTTTTTTAAAAATACATTCTAGTCCGCAGATAGCTCACTAACTTGGAACTCTACCTTAGCAACTCACACACTCGACTTTTGTAACTTTTAGAGATTTATAAGTTAAAATAATAATTGAATATAATTGGTACGATCTCCACGACATGCACCGTAATGAATATTGTTGTTCATGGACGTGTATATCTTACATACGCCATTGAGTTGACTAATAAATTATAAATAGTTAAAGAAGACATTTTTTATGTATTTGAAAAAGGATTATAATTTAGACTTTCATAAATTAATTGCAAATGGACCCTCAAGAGCCTCGATTATTACACATGGAATGTAACACTGAATTGATTTTCCCACGGTCATTTAGTAAGGTCACCTAAGTTTACTGTTACATGAATTTTGCCGCCGTATGAAATTCTCGTGCAAGAAGATAATTGGTGTCAGCTAATTTTAGGCGAACAAACTGAGCAATGTCAAGTTAAAGGTCAAGCTACATCTGTTGACCACTAAGATGAAAAAAAGGGAATGTAATTAAATTTCATAAATTTTATAAACCAAATTAATTGTATACAAATAAGGATAATTTTCAAATTACATAATGTACATTTTACGCGTGACAATTTTTATATAAAACATGGGGGGGACCAACATTTTTTAAGAAATTGATTGTATGTGCGGACCAGAACCTCGTATGCCTGGGGGCACCATGTAAACCATTTAAATATTTTATTCGTTTCCATATTACTATATCCAGAGACATCTTGTATTATATGTCTCTGCTATATCGTATTTGTTTTTTAACCATTCCACTTTATTTTTTCATTCTTCTGCCAGTTGATATCCTCGTCCAGTGAAACATGCATGAAATATTTGCCACTGGACGTTAAACTATCGACAATCATTCATTTTGTTTCTTTCCAATTTGTCTCCTCAACACGTGCCAATTATGCCCCCGGCCTATGCCCGGGTCAATCCACCACTGGCGCTATCAACTAGTGTATTGATGTTCTTCTTTATATACATATATACACGATAAAGTCAAAAGAAAACTACTGACAGCTTGAGAACAATTTTAACAAACACAATCTTCTTTAACTGAGATATAAAACGGTACAACAAAATGTTTTTAAAAATAGAATAAAATTTAAGGAATAAAAGAAAAAATAGCTTGACCCCATTCAATTTAATTATAAGCAATGTTTAATAGTTAGATTAAAAGTTAGCAATTTACGTGAAGAACTAGCAGTCTAAGATACTGATATATAAAGTTATGTTATATATATTTCAAATAATGATTAAATGTAAAAACAAGGAAGTTATATGACCTCCTTGGTAAAAATAAATCTTTTTCATTAAGAAAGGTGAATAATACAGGATTCAAAGTAGTACATTTTGAAATTTATTAAAATTTTAGAACACGAACTAATACTTTAAAATAAACTAATATATGATACCAAGGAGGTTATATGAGACCTTCTCATATAATCTCCTTGGTCATACTGACAACCCCGAAAAACGCTACAGAACATAGCATGCGTATATGAATAGTAAAACAACAACTTTGTCCAATTACCGTACTTTTTCAAATACAATAGGTTGTTTCTTTTAAGAAAACCGCAATCAAAATTGGGGATTACTGAAGGAATACACAGATTCTGTGAATTAACTTTACTCACAATGCGTATGCTTATAAACATGAGATGGAGACCTTACTAAATACTGGTAAATCAACTTTGTTAAAGGAAATTTCATTCACCCCGAAATTATAAAAAAACATGTGTTAGATCTGGGAATATATATGTTCCTGGTTAGATAAGGAAATTTTATCGAACATGAACAAAACTATTAACATGCAAATAGACAGGTATGTGAATAAAAATCTTGAACAAAATCAAATGCCACTTAAAGGCATTTTATTCTTCTGTCAAAATTTGGACAGAGACATTTTATTGCAGAATTATATGTCTGATAGTAATTAGATATCTTGACAAAATTTCACGTGCCTGTTTATTGTTCACATACCATTCAATAGACACCTAAAATCAAGAAAAGACGATGATCAGTAAATACGGCAATGGAATGTGTATTTATATTCTAATTGATTATTACGCTATTTAAAACGAATCTATGGTAAATTTTTACAGTCGGACAAATCTCAATTATGAAATTTAAAAGTGGAAATAATCTGTTTGATAAAGAAAACAAATTATACGCTATCATGGTTCCTGACTGGTAAAAAATGCGTATTCCATAATTAACAATTTATAATTTAAAATTCATTTGAAACATTTCAATACTAATATCATTACGAAACTAGAACATTTAATTATTATCAAAAAAGGATCGCCGCTATCAAAGAACTTTTTTCAACTGGATTAAGCAATTAACTCTCCTATTCTATTCTTTATTTACCTTAAACAATACAGTTTATCGGTATAATATGCATAAATATACAGTTTACTTGTCGAATGACAATCTCCTTTGATGTGAACTCAATTCACAAGGTTGATTGTATATGCCTGGGGGGAAACAATTTAACATAATCGTCAAGGTACTAAAATTATGAATTTAAAAATGGTGTTAAAACTTTAGGATGATTTTACCGATTTCGAATATTTTTCAAAGTCTTCCGAACCATATATATAATAATTTGTATTAATTTGAAAGATACCACATAAACATCATGAACATTATATATATATAATTGCAAAAACTTTAAATTAAAAACAACGTTCACGATACCGATCGCGAGATTTAACTTCTCAATTAAACGGACGTCTGTTAAAGGACCACCGTTATCTGATGGTATCAGAGGGATTAAAAGGTAAATGTCAAATCTGCCGAGCGGAAAGACGATTTTAACTGCAGACGGCAAAAATAACTGATTGACAGCAACTTTGAAATACGACAGCTATTTTGAATGTAGAATGTCTATAAAATCGATCTAGTCAATAATAATAGCTGTTGACAGGCATCATAGGCAGTAAGCGGGCTTGATAGCTCTTTGGTTTTTCTAGTGATATAGGCCAGGAATTACTAAATACTGTGGATCAGTTTTAGCTTACCTGGCCCAACTTCAAAAAAGAAATGGGAGAGGGGAAGGTGCAATTTTTTTCTCATTCCAGATTTCAGATTTCAAAAATTAAAAAGAAATTTCTTCAAATATTTTTTTTTTTTTTGGTAAAGGTAAAAAGATATTTTTTCTTTTTTTTTTTTTTTTTTTTTTTTTTTTTTTTGTGGGGGGGGGGGGGTCAATTTGCAACAGCATAGTGTATTGCACAGGGGTTTCACTTCATTTTGTTTGAAGGGGCCAATTAGAGATTTAAGCAGGCCCAAACCTAAAAGGGGGGTATGGGGGGGGGGCTTGCCCCCCCACGATTTTTTTTTAAATTAGACGCAAAATCCTGCATTCTGGGCATTACATTATAGTTCTGAAAATGTCACTTTTACCACTAGCCCCCTTGTTTTTTAAACAAAAAGGCTTAAAAACCTGCATTCCTGGCATAAAACTATAGTTCTGAAAATGTCATTTCTACCCCTCAAAGATTTAAAAAAAAATATTAGACACAAAATCCTGAATTCTGGCCATGGCATAAAATTATTATTGTTCTTAAAATGTCACTTTTACAGTACTACTGTTAATGTAGGCAACCTAAAGTTTTTCTAAGTCAATGAATGAATTATTATCTAACATCACCAAGTCAGAAAGTATAATATTGAAATATTTTCATTTTTATCACTTTAATAAGAGATTAATTATTATAATGATTGATGGATACAATTCAATGACACTTATGTATAACAACTTGTTATCCATGCCAAAATAGAGTTCACCAGCAACAATCGTCCTCAAAATCTGATTCATCCTCAGAATAAAAAAATACTACATTGAGCATCATAATTTATTTCTGGATTTATATTGTTGATAAAAGGTTACATGTACATGTAGTAGCAAAAACTCTGAACCTGACAAGAGGTTAATTTTATTTAGATAGGGACTTGGGACAATAAGAAAATTATGGTGCTATTTACATTTAAAACCAGATTCTTGTCCTACCTTTGAGGACCCCTAAAAAATTTGGACAGCACTTCCCCTGCACGCAGCAGTTTTAAATATCCCCCTTCCCATTATCCCGGTGGTATGAAAAGATGTGTAAAGAAAGAAGAAGAAGAAGTGCTGGCCAGGCTCATTTATAAGAAAACATGAGCTTCCACTTCTTCTTAATTTCATTTGATAGCTTTTAAAAGGGTTACATACCTCACAACTGAAAGTATTATGACCAGAAATATATCTATGATTTGGAACGGGACCTGTCAATGCAACTTTTCATCGATGTACCCTGCCCCCTTTTCGGATGCTCTGTAGTTGCCGGCAGATCGACGGGGCCAGTTGTAGACATCAATTAAACAGTAAAACTATAACGTCATTCAAACTGTTCCAAATCTTCTGTATCTGTATCTGTATGGGTACGTCGTAGCTACCAATTCTGGCTTTTATACAACGGGATATAGTCAACGGGATATTGTCAAACTACATAGTAATCCAAACCTTTTCTACTCTTTGACGTGGTAGTTGTTAAAGTGAAAAAAATCATGTAGTGTTCTGGGTGCTCCGTAAACGGAGAGATCTACGTACATACATACATAATGAAGACTCGAGAGCTGCGAGGGTACATACTATTCATTCAATCATAACAACGATAAACACGTGTGTCAAACAGGAAGTCTGAAATAACAGCCAATTGTATGTACTCGAGATTCCGCCAATTTAGACGCACCTCTTGATTGACTGCAAGGGTACAGCGGAAAATCGTCGTTGCAACCGCATGTCGGTTTAAAATATAAACACAAATCTTCGAACTCCCTCGAACTCCGTTGTCATGATTTTAATATAAAAAGATCTCATAAAAAAAAAATAGGACTTTTTTTTTTATTCAGGACAACTGAACCGGCCAGAAATTGAATTGAACAGGTCAAAATGGCCGGCGGCCGGTTCTTAATGAAAACACTGATTGCATAAAAGCAAAAAAAGGGGGGTCAAATTTTATTCATTTTATTTTCGGGAGGGGTCAATTTGCAACAACCTAGTGTATAACACAAAAGCAAAAAAATGAATGAAATCTCTAATCCTGTAACCAATACTTTGTTCTTTTACTATACTTATTCTGTGTCAGAAACTTTATACTTTGTTCTTTGACTACACTTATTCTGTGTCAGAAACTTTATACTTTGTTCTTTGACTACACTTATTCTGTGTCAGAAACATTATACTTTGTTCTTTGACTACACTTATTCTGTGTCAGAAACTTTATACTTTGTTCTTTGACTACACTTATTCTGTGTCAGAAACTTTATACTTTGTTCTTTGACTACACTTATTCTGTGTCAGAAACTTTATACTTTGTTCTTTGACTACACTTATTCTGTGTCAGAAACTTTATAAGTGTAAAATATTCAATTACAATCCAAATTTCATGAATTTAGACCTGAATCAAGTGCAAATATAGTGTCAATTTTGCCCAACTGTTTAGGGTTGGACCTATGCAGTCGTATCCAGCTGCGCTCAGCATGGCAAAGCAATTTATTCTTGATGTTTTTTATTTGCCACTGGACCTTAGGCAACCAACCAATCAATCATTATTTTTAAATCGTGTTCCTTAACTTTTCCACGAGGAATAACTTCTCAGTTTGAATTAATCATGTTAATAGATAAAATGTTATTTTGTATATTTTTATGTATTTATATAAATGTTATTTCTCACTCAAGGAAACCTTTCAACCTATACCAACTCCATTTAAATGCAAAATGGTCTGTGATATGTTTATGTTGCTGATGTATTTATAGATTATCGTTGATTATCTCAACGAGATTGATTTTCTTGCTTGAGCGGGTACGGCGAGAGTAAGAGAAGCAACTAAGTTAAGATGACCAATGATAATCTGTTTATCTTGTTTATTGCTATTTAACCTACATTGTATGAAGACGTTGTTAATTTCCTTGACAATGGCACGTGTTCCATTAGTTTCTAGCAATAATTTTCATATCACTCGACTCCTTTTTCATATCACTCAACTTCCCTGAGAAAGGAAATTATCAGTCGGCAAGATCAAAGGAAAAATTCATAATATAGCGGTAATATAATTTTACTGCTCTGGCTAATGTCTGTATATTTAAATATTGTTATAAGTGCTTTTAATATTTATTAAGAAAAAAACAACAGCACCAAGAGAGAAGACTGAAACGCCTAAGGCACTCGGAAGAAAGACTAGAAGACGCAAGGCATCTACAGGGACAACTGACAGCCATGAGAACCAATCAAGTACTCCAGAAATTAAACGTAAGTGTTTTAGTCTTCTCTGACAATGAATAAGTAAGGCATCTACAGGGACAACTGACAGCCATGAGAACCCATCAAGTACTCCAGAAATTAAACGTAAGTGTTTTAGTCTTCTCTGACAATGAATAAGTAAGGCATCTACAGGGACAACTGACAGCCATGAGAACCCATCAAGTACTCCAGAAATTAAACGTAAGTGTTTTAGTCTTCTCTGACAATGAATAAGTAAGGCATCTACAGGGACAACTGACAGCCATGAGAACCCATCAAGTACTCCAGAAATTAAACGTAAGTGTTTTAGTCTTCTCTGACTATGAATAAGTAAGGCATCTACAGGGACAACTGACAGCCATGAGAACCCATCAAGTACTCCAGAAATTAAACGTAAGTGTTTTAGTCTTCTCTGACAATGAATAAGTAAGGCATCTGCAGGGACAACTGACAGCCATGAGAACCCATCAAGTACTCCAGAAATTAAACGTAAGTGTTTTAGTCTTCTCTGACAATGAATAAGTAAGGCATCTGCAGGGACAACTGACAGCCATGAGAACCCATCAAGTACTCCAGAAATTAAACGTAAGTGTTTTAGTCTTCTCTGACAATGAATAAGTAAGGCATCTACAGGGACAACTGACAACCATGACAACCCATCAAGTACTCCAGAAATTAAACGTAAGTGTTTTAGTCTTCTCTGACAATGAATAAGTAAGGCATCTGCAGGGACAACTGACAGCCATGAGAACCCATCAAGTACTCCAGAAATTAAACGTAAGTGTTTTAGTCTTCTCTGACAATGAATAAGTAAGGCATCTACAGGGACAACTGACAACCATGACAACCCATCAAGTACTCCAGAAATTAAACGTAAGTGTTTTAGTCTTCTCTGACAATGAATAAGTAAGGCATCTGCAGGGACAACTGACAGCCATGAGAACCCATCAAGTACTCCAGAAATTAAACGTAAGTGTTTTAGTCTTCTCTGACAATGAATAAGTAAGGCATCTGCAGGGACAACTGACAGCCATGAGAACCCATCAAGTACTCCAGAAATTAAACGTAAGTGTTTTAGTCTTCTCTGACAATGAATAAGTAAGGCATCTACAGGGACAACTGACAACCATGACAACCCATCAAGTACTCCAGAAATTAAACGTAAGTGTTTTAGTCTTCTCTGACAATGAATAAGTAAGGCATCTACAGGGACAACTGACAACCATGACAACCCATCAAGTACTCCAGAAATTAAACGTAAGTGTTTTAGTCTTCTCTGACAATGAATAAGTAAGGCATCTGCAGGGACAACTGACAGCCATGAGAACCCATCAAGTACTCCAGAAATTAAACGTAAGTGTTTTAGTCTTCTCTGACAATGAATAAGTAAGGCATCTGCAGGGACAACTGACAGCCATGAGAACCCATCAAGTACTCCAGAAATTAAACGTAAGTGTTTTAGTCTTCTCTGACAATGAATAAGTAAGGCATCTACAGGGACAACTGACAACCATGACAACCCATCAAGTACTCCAGAAATTAAACGTAAGTGTTTTAGTCTTCTCTGACAATGAATAAGTAAGGCATCTGCAGGGACAACTGACAGCCATGAGAACCCATCAAGTACTCCAGAAATTAAACGTAAGTGTTTTAGTCTTCTCTGACAATGAATAAGTAAGGCATCTGCAGGGACAACTGACAGCCATGAGAACCCATCAAGTACTCCAGAAATTAAACGTAAGTGTTTTAGTCTTCTCTGACAATGAATAAGTAAGGCATCTACAGGGACAACTGACAACCATGACAACCCATCAAGTACTCCAGAAATTAAACGTAAGTGTTTTAGTCTTCTCTGACAATGAATAAGTAAGGCATCTGCAGGGACAACTGACAGCCATGAGAACCCATCAAGTACTCCAGAAATTAAACGTAAGTGTTTTAGTCTTCTCTGACAATGAATAAGTAAGGCATCTACAGGGCCAACTGACAGCCATGACAACCCATCAAGTACTCCAGAAATTAAACGTAAGTGTTTTAGTCTTCTCTGACAATGAATAAGTAAGGCATCTACAGGGACAACTGACAACCATGACAACCCATCAAGTACTCCAGAAATTAAACGTAAGTGTTTTAGTCTTCTCTGACAATGAATAAGTAAGGCATCTGCAGGGACAACTGACAGCCATGAGAACCCATCAAGTACTCCAGAAATTAAACGTAAGTGTTTTAGTCTTCTCTGACAATGAATAAGTAAGGCATCTACAGGGCCAACTGACAGCCATGACAACCCATCAAGTACTCCAGAAATTAAACGTAAGTGTTTTAGTCTTCTCTGACAATGAATAAGTAAAAATAATTTTATCATAATAATGAAAGACAATCGATCTGATACCAGAATATACAATGATATAGATCCCCTTCCCATATTCATCCAGATTTATTTAAGTTTTACCAAGCTAAGCAAGAGTTGTGTCCCTTGGTCTGTCAAACTTCCAGTTTTCGTTTGAGTCGAACTACATGTATCTCGAAATAATTCTCTGGTCTGACTGACCTCGAGATAACGAAAGTCGACTGTATATCTTACTAACAAAACATTGGTTTATTAATCCTTTTCAATGATAGCCACCCTGACGGAAGCTCTTGGGTATAAATGGCTTCCCTGCTGTCTCTGACACAAGTGGAAGAACTTTATATTAGATATATCAATAAAAAAAAAATGTCTGTAGTTATATTTATAAAAAAGATGTGGTATGCTTGTCAATGAGACAAATCTCCACAAGAGTTCCAAATGACACATAAATTGACAGTCACTGCACAACCTTCAACAATGAGCAAAGCCCATTAATGCATAGTCAGCAATAAAAGGCTCGAAAACAACAAGGGTAAAATTTCAAATGAGAATACTATGTACAAAAAAACAAACAACAACCACTGAATTACCATGATAACAGGCTTCTGACTTGGGACATGCAATTACAAGCAGAATGTGTTAGGGTTAAACATGTTGGGGGGATCCCAGCCTCTCTCTAACATGGAACAGTGGTGTAACAGTATAACAAAAAAAAAACTATATAAATCTATTGAAAAAGGCTTAACTCATCAGATTGATGTAAATAGGAACACATCTAACAAAATCATAGATTGGATGTGACTGGTTACTTGTACATGCAAACAACATGAAAATACACAAGCATTCACTTATATCACTGATTCAGTTTAGTGTCTTATGCCCTACCTACAATAGTAGAGGGGCATTATGTTTTCTGGTCTGTGCCTCCCTTTGTCCGTCCGTTCATCTGTTTGTTCGTTTCGTTCGTCTGTCCCGCCTCAGGTTAAAGTTTTTGGTCAATGTAGTTTTTGAAGAAGTTGAAGTCCAATCAACTTGAAACTCAGTACACATGTTCCCTATGATATAATCTTTCTAATTTTAATGCCAAATTAGATTTCCCCAATTTAACGGTCTACTTAACATAGAATATGATAGGGCGAGTGGGGGATCCATGTACTGGGGACACTTTCTTGTTTAAGTATTATTTTAGAGATTGTCGCCTACAAATATTAATATTTTTTTTTCTCAGTGAAAGCAGGACGAAAGAGGAAAACTAATAGGTTAATTATTGACCACCTCACTGGTTTGTCCATTATTCAAATGAAAATGAACATGCAGATAACAAATGATATCGTAAATAAGAATTCACAAGTTGTACCCAGTACAAAGAAGTCAAGAAAAGACGCCACGGACACCTTATTCTCATCACCAGGAAAGGGTTTTCAGTCTGATAAATTGTCAAAGGTAAGGCTTTATGAAATCTTCAATATATTGGATGGGCAAGTTTTCATAATTTCAGCTTTAAAGGTACCTTTATAGCCTTCACTAGTGAGTACTTGCATTGGTGTCCATTGTCATTTTTATAGTGAATTGGTGTTAAATTTTAAGGATAGGTACTTCGGTACTGGCTTGAAAGTATGGATTTTTTTGTGTTATTAAAATTTGCTGTTACAAACTATTAGAAATTATTATAAATTAAGGAATGTATCTCCCTCATGCAAAGCTCTGATTCCTTTCAAGGATTTGGCTATACTTTTTGGACCTTTTGGATTATATATATAGCTCTTCATCTTTTATATAAGCTTTGGATTTCAAATATTTTGATCACGAGCATCACTGAAGAGACATGTATTGTCAAAATGCTCATCTGGTGCAAGAAAATTGGTACAGTTAATTTTATTGTGTAAAGAATGTTTTTGTTTTGTTTCTGCCAATTGTTTCACCCTTCATAGCTAGAAATATTAAATACACATTTTGGTAAATGCATTAATTATGTATTGTCTTAAATATAAAAAAAGAAGATGTGGTATGATTGCCAATGAGACAACTCTCCACATGAGACCAAAATGACACAGAATTTATTTAGAAAAAATGAACTTAAAACAAATATGTACATGATGTAAAACATAAACAAACAACAAACACTGAATTACAAGCTCCTGACTTAGGATAGGCACATATATACAGAATGTGGTGGGGTTAAACATGTTAGCAGGATCCCAACCCTCCCCTTAACCTGGGACAGTGGTATAACAGTACAACATAAGAATCAACTATAAAAATCCGTTAAAAAAGGCTTTTCTCATCAGATGGATAAAAATACAAGTGGACGTGGACGGGTCAAAGATTGTAATACAGTGGATTGATTATTATTCGTTGGATACCAATTTTTGTGGATTTCGTGGGTACCGGTGAACAACGAAATTAAATGTTCAACGATTACCAAACTTCAATGGGCTTGTATGCAGATTTCGGCAAAACCAAGAAATTAACTATCCACGAAGATGCAAGTTTTCCATAATCCACGAAAATTGGTTCCAACGAAAATAAATGAGTCCACAGTAGATAAAAAGAATGAAGGACCCTTCTGGGTGCAGGAATTTCTTGCTTCGTTGAAGACCTATAGGTGACCTTCTGCTGTTGTCTGTTTTATGGTCAGGTTGTTGTCTCTTTGAAACATTCCCCATTTCCATTCCCAATTTTATTGAATATTTGAAATTTGTGGAATATTTAAATATCATGGTTTTCCTGAACCCAAGAAATCCATGAAAAATTGGTATCAAACGAAAAATTTTGAATCGACTTAGCCTTTTTGCTTTAATATGGTGTAAAATAAACACCAATCTATCAATCTATTTTTGATAATTTAACAGATAACTCCTTATCATCCTTATAGCATGTATAGAAAAAAAGCTGACTTTAAATGATGATTTTTGACTAGTTTGTTCAAATGGTGGAAATTACCATAGATAAATTGAAACCACTAAAAATAATCAACAAGATCTACCAAAGTGCTAAATGATGGAAACTGAATTAATACTTTTAGGGGTGTCAGGGGACTTACTGAAATAAGTGATTTTTGAATCACTTATTTTAGTAGCAAATTCGAAGTTTTGTCACAAATTGTGATTTTGTAGTTTTACTAAAATTTTAAACACATACATTGACATAGGTTTAAAAAATATCTTTTCATTAGTAAAATTGAAAAAAATGAATTTTTTGCTTCTTTTAAGTATCAAGGTTTATGCCTTTGATGCTATCATTTAGCTGCAAATTCTATTTTAGTTGAAAAAATGCTATAATAATGGCTTTACATAATGAACTGATACTTTCTTAACAGATTTTTCCCAGCAGTGGGAGTATTTTTCTTGTAAAGTTCAAGGTTTCATCTTTCAGATTATGTAATAAATTCCACTGTTCGCGATAAAAATTTCACTGGTCAGGGGTGTTGAAATTAGTGGGGGTTATTAAAATAATGATACTTAAAGAAGTGATTTTTGGGAAGAAAATTGAGGTATGATACTTAACAAGTGACTTTTATGTCATTATCCTAGATTCAGTACAAGGTCATCACCTGAAATGACCTGGTCATCCTAGACAACACAGGTGTTGGTTCTGATAAGTTTAGAAACATAATTAGTCCCTGGATCATTAGTATTCTATATTTAAACTACAGTAAAATTAAATCACTTCTTCTAGTGATTATTTTGTACTACTTAAATAGGTGATTATTAAAGAAAGACAACTCTTACTTTCAACCTTTATGGAAATAATGTTACTTGAATCAGTGATTTAGAAAGTCACTCATTTAAGTAAGTCCCCTGACTGATAATATACATTAAAAAGCAAATATAATCATTGATGAAAGATTTAAACATAACATCACAGGTACATATGTATATATATGTTTTTGTCAACACATGTCCTTATCTTGACCTTTTAGTAGATGACATAAAAATTGACAGGGGTTATGACATATGACCTTCCTTACATGCCTTATGTATAAATATATATATATAAACATGACCTTTTAATATCATAATTTACATAAATATATTTACAGATTTATGATAGTTGTTTGGTAACAAGTACTTCGCAAGATTCTGACGACGAACTGGTAGATTTAGGTTTGCAGGAATTGCCTGATAATGCACCAAAATATGCCACACACTGTAAGTTGTCTTGTTTCTTGAATTTATCAGGTGAAAGAGGAAGATAAAAGGGGGCTTGGAGAGTTGGAGGGGTATATACTGTGGGGCTGGAAGTTAATATATATATATTTATTTAAGTTTAAGCCACCCCCCCTTTTAAAAAACTTTTTAATTATGGTGGTAATATTGTATTTGATAAGGTTAGGAAGAGTCAGTGTAAGTACTGTAAATCCAGAAATTATTGTGTGCATCTATAATAGGGATTTTGTAATTTTAGACTTAAATGCGATTTTATTAATTTAAGAACCCTTACAACAACTCTGTGAGGCAAAATTTCTGTCCCTATCCAATACCCTCATTTTCCGGTGGCAGTCAAAATTTCCCCGACCATCATCCCTTATGGCCTGTATTATGCATTGTTATGACAAGACCTACCTATTGTATTTATTGTGAACTTGTTCTCGTCCTGAATATGCATGAAATATTTGCCACTGCACTTTAAGCAACCAACAATCAATCAAACAATGTTTAATTCATATAAAAATATATAATGTATTTTAAAATGCTAGTTTAAATTATTGGGTTTAAAACTCTGTCACATTATTTACAATAATAAAAACATCTCAATAATTTCTGAAATTACAGGATTTAAATAAAGGCCGCAATCTTCAAATTTGACTTTATCCCAACAAATCGAAAGAGTTATGGCTCTTCAAGATGGATGTAGGGATTACATATATTACACACAAGTATTTTTGGGGGATTAATTACATTTGTAAAAGATTTTGGATTCATTCTATGAGATGAAATAGGATTTTAAGGATGATATTCTTAATAATGAATGTGGTCGATTTTTTTAATGTGTTTATATTGTTTAAATGAACAACCGGCATGATAGACAAAAAGTATGATAGGCATGATAGACAAAAAGTATGATAGGCATGATAGACAAAAAGTATGATAGAAAGTATGATAGACAAAAAGTATGATAGGTATGATAGACAAAAAGTATGATAGGCATGATAGACAAAAAGCATAATTCAGAAAGGCTTAAAAAAGATCCTTTACAAAGTCTGAGACTCTTCACAAAAAGTCTAATGAGCAAATTGAAATACTCATAATTCATACACCTGTCAGTATAACGTCTTACTTTGTGAGTCACTGAAGCCTATAAGTGGTTGCTCTCTGCCACATTTTTTTTTTTTTTTTTATTATCTTAAATCAGGCAGTTTATTTCTCGTTTTAAATGTTTCACATTTGATCATGCTGCAATCTTCACTGTTAGCTACTTGTCTGATGCCCCAGATTAGAAAATTTTTATTCAGACTAGTAAGTTTTTGCAAAATTTCGTTTAGACACATAAGTGATGGAATATATGTCTTGAGACTAGTGAACTTTAGTAGTGGTAAAAAAAATTGGTACAGACTGTGCTTATGCCCTTGATTGCTAACTTTAAGATGTGGGTTTTGTCCGTTGTTGAAGGCTCTGTGATGACACATACCTGCCTATAATATCAATCTCCTTTTGTCACTTTTGGAAAGCCACAGGCAATGTCTCAGAAAAAATATTTCCTATATACCTTAATAAAGGTTTATAGGGGGAAAATATTCTGAGATATTCCCTGTGTGGAAAGCTGGTAATAATATCACATTTAGTTATTTTTATGAAGAGAAAAAGATATAAAAAAAAGAGAAATTTTTACATGGAGTTTGAATGTTTGAGAAACAAGTTTCTTAGATTTACAACAATCTTGAATCTTGACAGTACATATAAATGTGTTACCAGTGCCAACTTTCCCTGAAGAATTGTGATACATTGTATTTTGAGTCACCTTGGTTTGTATTGTTCATGGAATGATAAATTGTTTCCCTTTACAAGAATGACAAATATTCAAGCAAAATTAATAATAAAAGGGTGGTTGGGGAGGGGGGGGGGGGGGGGTATATTAGCTTAACAAGATAACACATGATATGCCAGATTATAATCAATAAATAAACCAGACACATCTCTGGCCAGCCTGTAATTACTTAGGTGTCTCTGCACAAATAAGAGAAGATCTCGATAGAATACATGGAATACATGTATGTCCACAAACTATGGTATGCGTGTTCAAGTCCAATATATTTCAAGATTTTCACAACGAATTAATATGTGCCAGCCAAATAGTTTTGAGATGTGAGAAATTAGAGAGATTAAGATATTTATAATTAAGAATGACAAAAGTTCTAGAAAAAATCTACGGTGAGTATCTATGCTTTAAAACATTAAGATTTGGCATTACTTTCTGTATAGACAAATTATATCCAATCTAGTTCTGATTCAAGTACAAATCGATGTTGTATTAGTGTTGTAATTTATTCATACTTATTTTAATTTCTTACATGTAAAATATTTCTGTTTGAAAAAATTAGAACGCCTTATTTTATGGCATGAACGTCCACATCTTTTCAATGTTAGTAATGCCATTTCTTTATGTTTACAGATGATGACAATATGGAGCCGATAGAAGCTTTACCCAAGCACATGGATCCGGAATTATGGAAGAAGTGCTATATATAAACTTCTCAGTAAAGACAAAATAATATGGCAGCTTTTAACTTTTGACTGTACATAAAATTGTAAATTAGCTTATTCAAATTTTGTTGATAAGAAATATAGTCAAAATTTGCATATCATATCATATAATGTAACAATTTAAACTTATTTTATGTTTTTTAAAGGAAATTTCAAAGTAACCTTTTTTCCCTTTATGTGCCCACTCATTACTCAAGGGTTGTCTGCAATCGTTTATGAATTTATGATTATAAGATATAATAAGATTTATTTTTTACAAAAAAAAAAATTAAAATTATGACATTTAAAAATAATAAAAATAGTGATTAAAATTACAAGTCAAATTGTTCAGATTATAAAGAATTAATGTACAGAAAACTATGATAGTTTCATGATGATAATTTTGTTAAAACGTGTTGATGTTTTAATCTAGGCAACCATCATATGTTATGCCCCTTTGAACAAATGGTTATTTCCCATTAAGTGGAAAATGTCTGGGGGTTTTTCTGAATGCAATGTAAATATCTTATTTTGAAACATAACTATTACTTGATTTATTTCACTTGACCAGGCACGAGTTAAGAAGTTAGCTTATTTAAGACCAGTCCATCTATAGACAGGAGTTTGGGATAAACTCATCAATTAAGGAGGTAGACCTAGGTTAAGGGAAATAACTCTTAAAATCATCAGTACGTTTGTGTCAACCGTTTTCATAAATATATTCTAAGCTTCTAGGTTACATAGATTATTTCCAATCTGTTTCAGGTAAATGCTTGAAAAACATTGATGAAACTTGACTTTAACAAACACATAATTGATTTAAAGAGTTATCTCCCTGAACCAAGGTCTACCACATTAAGTGTCCAGTTATTCGTCTGATATCATACACTCACTTCTTTTGTATATGTGTTTGATGACACTGATAGGTGATTAGAATTCAATGATAATTATAACGGTAATCATCCTTATCACACACATCTTCAAATAGACCATGTAGACTGTCCTTATGCAAATTAAAACATAAGCTCCGCCAGATCAGTTGAAATAACATTGGTAATACGTTAACATTTGTTTCCTTGAGTTCTGTTAGTCAAATAAAATGCTCCCTTAAGGCCATTTATGAAATCACAGTAAATTAAATAAACCACTGCTTCTGACAAGAATATTCATGTGCTCATAAAATATTTTTATATTCACCTTTAAGTTTGTGTTTTAATCATGTGTAATGGCTGGGCCAAGTTTTTATTCGAAGCATTGTCAATCTTTCTATATATAGATGAAAAACTGCAAATTTAAATTTTTTTCAAGGGTAATGATTTATAGCTCACAGAGGCGAACCTATAAGTTTTTTTTCCAGGAACCTGGGCCCCTCCTTTTATGGGAAAAGTTTGGTTGATTGATTAGGGAATCACTGAAGCATAACCAGAGCAGTCCCCTCTAAGGCAGTCAGTGCATCCCCCCTTCCCCCATCCCTTATGATAATTTCTGGATCCACCACTAGTTCACTATGGCCTTCAGTTCAGACTTTGTCTGTATACCTAAAAGGTGCAAAAATTAACAAAACCACAACAAACCTTTTTAATTAGTCATTATTTGTAAATAGTCATACCATTCTCAATGTTTGATAGTCAGAGGTAACTATAGAGGGATGAAGAGCTTAACCAATTTGTAGATGATTTGATTAAATTACTGTAAATTCAGAAATTATTGCGAAAAATGCGACAGGGTTATAATCGCAATAATTAAAACTCTCATTTTAAAATTTTGTATATCATTAAACAGGATTTTGCTCAATATCACAAATAACATTTTAGACTAAAACGACAAAATTTCAAAATATAAAAGCAGGCAATAATTTCTGAATTTACAGTATATTGAAATTGTCATCTTTCAAATATAAGACTGATTTTATTCATGTATAATTGGCTGATTATAAATTATGACATTGATATGTGTCCACATATTTTTTTAACTTTATGTCAACATGTATAAAATGTGTGCAAACTTATGATTGCCAGTAGCTGTAGAATACATTTATTTATAGGGAAGTAAAAATAAAATAAATTTTTAAACAAAATCACTTAATGATTTTCTTTCATACCTGTGTTAAAACGAGATTGTAAACACATCTTAAATCTCAGCTGGATGTGAACAAATGAGATTTGGGTACAATATAAAAAAAGAAGATATGGTATGATTGCCAATGAGACAACTCTCCACAACAGACCAAATGACTCAGAAATTAACAACTATAGGTCACCAAATGACTCAGAAATAAACAACTATAGGTCAATGTACAGTCTTCAACAATGAGCAAAGCCCATACCGCATAATTTTAAGTCTGTATACAAGCCTACAGGGAATTCATATACTTTGTTATGCCACAGCTGTAATAGAGGTGGCATTAAGTTTTACTAAATAGGGAAGTACACGTATGGATCAGTCAGGTTAATTTCGGCCTAACATTTTGTAGAGATTAATTTAAACACTGTAACCACAATAAAATAAGGCTACAGTGACGGTGTTCTTACAAATCAAATTGATATAGCAAAACATTGATAATGGTAGTAAGTAATTTCATCATCAAAATGTCCACACAAAATCGTGTAAAGCATACTTGAAGAGAAGTCAAATTAATATTGAGACCAAGACATATTATTTGTCGTACAAAATGGTTTGCGACATTCTTCCGAACGATGGTTAGCTCATCTACAAACCAAGTTCATCTTTGTGCCTCTTTGACATATCTTTGAATGTTTTTGTATTATCCGCCAGCACTGCTCAAATGTGTTTAGGATTTGAATTCTGCGTTACTTTTTTTTCATTTTTGTTTGTTTGCTTGAAACTTTTATTTACAAAATATTATTCTCCTGCCTGCCAATCTATGTTGTATTTGATGTAAGTTGTACATGTTGTATATGAAAATGTCACAATTCAAATGTCATGCAAAACCATCGCACTTCATCATGTTCATGGAAAAGACCTTCATACTTTGGCGTGGACCATCACATTTTAGCGTGACCTTCACACTTAAGTGTGCCCATCGCACCTCTGAGTCGTACATATATACCTTTAAAAGACATGTATATTCATACACAATAAATACTAATGAATCCTCAGTAGACAATATCGACAAAAATAACCATAAAAAGACATACAATGGGCAACATAACAGTTGTTTGGACAGTGTTGAGTTTTGATGATTGGGTCCATTTCTAAGATGCTAGAGGTCTATATATAACTAAACATTTTGTACTTGGTATATGGAATGATTGTATTAAGTTGAACATATGAATAAAGATAAGAGGGTGTGGTATGATTGCCAATAAGATATCTTTATATCAGTAGGGGCCAAAGGATGAGTATGTAAACTTCTTTATGTCACCATAAAATCTAAGTTATTGTTAGCCATTTAAAAAGGCCTATGCAAAACAAAATATCGACAATTCAAAAGAGAAAACCAACAACCTGATTTATGCCTTGACCAATGAACAAAAAACTAAATATTATAGGGTATGAAATGGTTGTAAGGTGTACATGTACTTCTGACAGGATTCATCAAAGGGTTGAGATCTCACAAACATGTTTAACCCTGCCGCATTTTTGCGCCTGTCCCAAGTCAGGAGCCTCTGGCCTTTGGTAGTCTTGTATTATTTTAATTTTAGTTTCTTGTGTACAATTTGGAAATTAGTATGGCGTTCATTATCACTGGACTAGTATATATTTGTTTAGGGGCCAGCTGAAGGACGCCTCCGGGTGCGGGAATTTCTCACTACATTGAAGACCTGTTGGTGTCCCTCTGCTGTTGTTTTTTATTTGGTCGGGTTGTTGTCTCTTTGACACATTCCCCATTTCCATTCTCAATTTTATTGTCCTCATTTTCATGGTTCATTGTATATTATTTAATTTTTGGTTATAAGGTCTGTTTCTCATATTCTATACCAATTTTCAACTCTTTAGATGAATGGAATAACTGTTCAGTGTACATGTCAAACAGTCCATTTAATTAAAGTTTCATTTGACCTTGACCTCATTTTCATGTTTCATTGATTGGTCAACATTTAGTTTTTGTTATTAGCTAAATAGGCCAAATTATTAGATTATATAAGCAATAGGTCAACTATATTTGGTGCTTATCAAAACAATCATACCAATTAAACAGAAAGGTAAATTACAGGTAGCTAAATCTAATAGATATTTGTCAAGCTGCTGAAAGTATTTTTTTGCTGTAACTGCTTGAACAATATGGATTTTTCTTAAAATGAACTTTGAAAAGTGTTCCATCACAAAGTAAATACGTGTATATTGTCACGAATTCCTGGTAGTAACACAAATACGAGTGGATGCATAGCTCCATTCACAAAGCTTTGTCGGGAGTACAACTGGTAAAAAATAGAGGGATAACTGTAAACGGGGCCATCAATATAAAGAGTAGAAGCTGCTGTAAAGTGGCTGAAGTTGAAGTGGGTGCTGAATATCAGGATATGGTCTTGGTCTCTATCATCAATGAGCAGAATGTTATCACCAATTGTCGTCTAATCCATTTGCCCTCTAAGTTAATCTCCTGTCTTGAAATTGGCAGTTGAGGTATCGTCTGACTGTGCTGGGTATAGTTTGTGTGATGTATTGCAGGTTGTAAAGGTGGGCATACTCTGGACTAGTCTTTCGGAGTCGTTGTCCTAGTCTCTGTTGCGTAATTTGACTAATTCGTCTGCATAGATTGTTGGTACTGGAGTGCTTTCAACAAGACATCTGTTTCGTTCTTTTCAGTACTTGATCAAAATTGAGTTGAACTGGATCTGACAGATGATTATGTTGATCTCTGGTATTCTATTGAGTGTGTTGATGGTAGCTGTGCAGTCAGACTTTACACATCTCCAGTAGCATCTATCTCCCCGTTAAGTCTTTACTCTGTATTTATACTTGTAGTTATTGTAGACCAAGTTTTCTTTGCCGAGCGATTCTTAAACTGTGCATTAGTCATACTTGAAAAGTGAATGACACAACTTGCCTATCCTCAGCATATATGTGCACATTATTGACTTTTTAGGTTGAAATAATTGTATCGAGTAAAATTTCTTTAGTATTTTTTATATGTCTCATGTTAATAAATACATTTCCATTCCCAAATAACTATATTTTTTTTAATTTTATAAGTAATAAAAATGTTTTAACTTGTTGATTTCTTTAAAATTCATAATAATTATAACCCTAAATTCTACTATTTTGTTCAAATGTTGCAATTTTATCAGGTTTACTAATTATTTTTAACGGTTAAATACTTATAAAAACATTTGAATAGTTAAAAAAAACAAACTATTTTTATTAAATAAACATCTATTGAAATATTTTTGTTGGCATTCAAGGAATAGGTATCATATAAAATGTTGGCATTCGAGGAAGACACTGTATGGATTACTGTAACATGTATATGTCAACTTGACCTTCACTAATTCATAAATCAATGATCAAGGTTAAGTTTTATGATTCCATCCATATCTCATATATTATTTCTACACTGGACAGCAGAGGGGGCATATTCTGTCTATCTGTCTGTTCATATGCATGTACGTCCCAAAATAGGTTTCCATTCTCCAAATTTAGTTTGCCTCAATTAATAGTGATGAAACTTAAGGATGTACTTAGGTGAGGTTAGGTAAAAATTAAGAAATTAAGAAATTAAAATTGATAGTATAAGCTGGTAGAGCATCTATTAAGGATAAAGATAAGATAAAAATATTGATAGGTCATGGACCTCCCTTTCGAGATATTTGAGATTTAAAATATGGCGGGAAAAGGCTGACTCAGACTTTTACCTTATATTTGCATTGGTATTATTTGGGTCTCAAAACAAAAGAAAGAAAATCAAGAATCTTCTAAAATTTTGATAAATGACCTTTCATGAGCTATTAAGTCTTATATGAAAAAATAAATGGGTGTTATGGGGCAAAATATTTTACATTGTATTGTATGGAAACACACCAAGGAGTCCGAACATTTGACACAAATTCCAAAACCTCACCTAAGTACATCCTTAAGCACATTGCTCATTTTTACAAAAAACACAGATCACATTTGAATTTGGGTTAAACTTTGAAACTTTTTATTTCACTAAAGGCATGATAGTACAGACAATACAATATAACAAATATAATTTCATCACTTATACTGTTCTAGAGTTATGGCCCTTTAGACATGTGTTGGAGCCTGATCTCAATCTACAGTTTTCCTCCTCCAAATGTCATAAAATGTATACAGAATGGTTATCACAAATTTTAGTTCAAGTTATAATTTGAGTGACATTAGTTAACAGATCTCTTGTTATTTCCTTTTATAGTGTTATATGAACTTTGAGAGCATCATCTGTGTTTCATCGACACATTCTCCATTTATTTTGCAATTGATCTGTATTTTTAAGAAAATCTTAAATTTTGGTCAAAAGTGTAATTTTTTATACACAATTTTAATTTCCAAAAAAATATTAAACACTTGATAAAAATATATAAAGTAAGATGAAAATGCAATTATACTTGCTTATAAAAAAGAAGATGTGGTATGATTGCTAATGAGACAACCGACTAATTTTTAAACAAAAATATTTTTTATATCTTTAAATTACATGTTAATAAGCAGATAGGTGTGCTAATTAATACCTTTGATTTTGTTTAGAATAATTATACTCTAAAATGGTATATTTTTAAACAGCATTATTAAGACTCCATTCCTCAATTAAAGTTACATAATTGCTAATCTTTTAAGATATGCTAAATTTAAACAGTTTGACTCTAATTATAACAACTTAGTAACCTTGTCATTATACTGTAAAGAGATTAAAATTAAAAAAAGTATTACTAAATGCAAATTAGATAATTAGAGTAAATTTACTCAAAATGTATCATAAAAATACAAATGGTGTCAATTTGATGATTAATCTAGATATAAAGTGATGTGGCCTTTAGTGGTATGAAAATCTGTTCTTAGTGTAAATTTGTTTAATATTGATATAATTAGAGACTAGCTGACAATTTTTTTTTAAAAGGTAAAAATTTCAATTTTGATGGCTTGAAAATAAATAATAGGTGACTATACTCATATGCTGGAAGAAATTGTTCTGCAACATTTTTTTCATTTAAACTTCCAAAGTTTTAAATTATGAAATTGAATTTTTGTGGAGAAAAACCTGCAACTTATAATTATTTTCTTTGTTATAATAATTTAGTTTTTGTGTCATCCAGGAATTGTATATATGAATATAAAACTCCTTGGTTTTGTTTAAACAGTTTTTATACGACCGCAAATTTTGAAAAAATTTTCGTCGTATATTGCTATCACGTTGGCGTCTGCGTCGTCGTCGTCGTCGTCGTCGTCGTCGTCGTCATCGTCGTCGTCGTCGTCGCCGTCCGGCGTCCGAATACTTTTAGTTTTCGCACTCTAACTTTAGTAAAAGTGAATGGAAATCTACGAAATTTTAACACAAGGTTTATGACCACAAAAGGAAGGTTGGTATTGATTTTGGGAGTTTTGGTCCCAACATTTTAGGAATTAGGGGCCAAAAAGGGCCCAAATAAGCATTTTCTTGGTTTTCGCACTATAACTTTAGTTTAAGTTAATAGAAATCTATGAAATTTTGACACAAGGTTTATGACCACAAAAGAACGGTTGGGATTGATTTTGGGAGTTTTGGTCTCAACAGTTTAGGAATTAGGGGCCAAAAAAGGGCCCAAATAAGCATTATTCTTGGTTTTCGCACAATAACATTAGTTTAAGTAAATAGAAATCAATGAAATTTAAACACAATGTTAATGACTACAAAAGGAAGGTTGGTATTGATTTTGGGAGTTTAGGTCCCAACAGTTTAGGAATTAGGGGCCAAAAAGGGACCCAAATAAGCATTTTTCTTGGTTTTCGCACCATAACGTTAGTATAAGTAAATAGAAATCTATGAAATTTAAACACAAGGTTTATGACCATAAAAGAAAGGTTGGGTTTGATTTTGGGAGTTTTGGTCCCAACATAATAAGGGGCCCAAAGGGTCCAAAATTAAACTTTTGTTTGATTTCATCAAAATTGAATAATTGGGGTTCTTTGATATGCTGAATCTAACTGTCATGACTGTGTATGTAGATTCTTAACTTTTGGTCCCGTTTTCAAATTGGTCTACATTAAGGTCCAAAGGGTCCAAAATTAAACTTAGTTTGATTTTGACAAAAAATGAATCAGTTAGGTTCTTTGATATGCTGAATCTAAAAATGTACTTAGATTCTTGATTATTGGCCCAGTTTTCAAGTTGGTCCAAATCGGGGTCCAAAATTAAATTTTGTTTGATTTCATCAAAAATTGAATAAATGGGGTTCTTTGATATTCCAAAAATAACTGTGTATGTAGATTCTTCATTTTTGGTCCTGTTTTCAAATTGGTCTACACTAAAGTCCAAAGGGTCCAAAATTAAACTTAGTCTGATTTTAACAAAAATTGAAATCTTGAAGTTCTTTGATATGCTGAATCCAAAAATGTACTTAGATTTTTTATTATGGGCCCAGTTTTCAAGTTGGTCCAAATCAGGATCTAAAATTATTATATTAAGTATTGTGTAATAGCAAGTCTTTTCAATTGCACAGTATTGCGCAATGGCAAGAAATATCTAATTGCACAATATTATGAAATATCAAAAAAAAATTTAATTAGAGTTATCTTTCTTTGTCCAGAATAGTAAGCAAGAAATATCTAATTGCAAAATATTGTGCAATAGCAAGATTTTTTTTTAATTGGAGTTATCTTTCTTTGTCCAGAATCAACTTAAATCTTTGTTATATACAATATACAATGTTTATTCACTTTTTACTACCAACTGATAAATTAAAATAATCTTTACCATTCAGTGATAACAAGCAGTTTTTTTACATCTTAATATTTTATGATGTATTTAAATGAGTAGTTATTGTTGCAAGCTCCATTAGAAATTTTAATTGAGATTAGTTTTGGAATAAGGGAAAGGGGGATGTGATTAAAAAAATTGGGTTCAATTTTTCTCATTTGAAATTTCATAAATAAAAAAGAAAATTTCTTCAAACATTTTTTTGAGAGGATTAATATTCAACAGCATAGTGAATTGCTCTAAGAGAAACAAAAATTTTAAGTTCATTAGAACACATTCATTCTGTGTCAGAAACCTATGCTGTGTCAACTATTTAATCACAATCCAAATTTAGAGCTGAATCCAGCTTGAATGTTGTGTCCATACTTGCCCTAACCGTTCAGGGTTCAACCTCTGCGGTCGTATAAAGCTTCGCCCTGCGGAGCATCTGGTTTGAAATACTAAGGCTTTTCTACCTCAGGCATAGATCACCTTAGCTGTATTTGGCAAAACTTTTAGGAATTTTGGTTCTCAATGCTCTTCAACTTCATACTTTTTTTGGCCTTACTACCCTTTTTTGGATTCAAGCGTCACTGTGAGTCATTTGTAGACGAAACGCATGTCTGGCGTATATACTAAATTTAGTCCTGATATCTATGATGAGTTTATTTACTTTATTTAAAAATGGAAAAATGTATGTAGCATTAAAAGTATTTGTTTTTGAACTTGCTTTTACTCAGTGTATATAAATTCTGCATCTGATAACAATCTGGGCAAATAATTGTAGAATTCTTCTTATGTAATTTGCAAAATAACTACTGCACATTCAGAAATTATTACATACATTTATTATTGCAATTTTGTCATTTTAGACTAAAATGCGATTTTTATCTTTTGGATATTGGAAAATCCTGTTTATATTAATTCATATAAATAATTTTAAAATGCGAGTTTAAACTATTGCAATTATAACCCTGTCACATGTTCCACAATAATTTCTGAATTTACAGTATTTTGAATATTTTATAAATCATTTAAGCCTGATAAAATGTTTTTAATACTAAATTTATTATCCCATATTTTTTACTAATCATGCTAATTGAGCATTGTTGAAATTGGTTCCTTAATTAAAATTAGGATTATAAGATTAATTTCACATGTTTTTACAAGAATATTGGATGAATTGTTAATTTAATGCCAATTGTTGAAATTTTTCACATAATTGGTAAATACATTCATTCCGTCAGGATGATTATATTAGTTAGAGAGTATTTTTGCTTTCTAAAAATATCACAAAGAAAATGTAAGTTTTTTATTTTTTGCCTTGTGTGCACTAATTTTGTAGACTTGAATATAAAAAGAAGACGTGGTATGATTGCGAATGAGACAACTCTCCACAAGAGACCAACATGACACAGTAATTAATGACTATAGGTCACCGTACAGCCTTCAACAATGATCAAAGCCCATACCGCTGTTTATTTCTGAAGGATGAAAGTCTAGCAAATTCATATTTTGTTTACAGGTTCAATCATGGAAAGAGGTGGAAAATAGCAAAATAACATACAAAACTCATTAGTTGTTATAACTGACAACACCATATGGCAAGAAATAAAAAAGGAACAAAAATAAGATAACATCTTCTAAACACTACGTAATATGTTAAACTAGAGTCTGAGCAAACACAACGAACCTGTTAAAGTCAAGTGTGTGTGTGTGTTTAGGGGGGGTGGGGGGTTGTATCTTAGGTGAATGGGTAGCATCTTCTGCTCAACTAGTGGCGCAATTAGGGATAATAATAATGATGTGTTTTAGTTGTGTAGTATGTATTGTATTTACCATGTTAACACTGTCCTATGTTCTGTCAATAATTACATTTTGGCATTGGACAAGATGGTGTTTTTTCTTGACTGTTAATGAGGTCTTTACACTAAATCCATTGGATGTTGTATGTTTACTGATTGATATTTTTGTCTTTGATACAAGAATTTTTTATTAATTGTAATTGCCTTTGAACTAGCTTTCAGTGACACAGTGATCTGTACTTCATGTTTAGGGATTTAAACTCACAAACTTACAGTTGATAGTTATTGATCACTGTGGATGAATCACTAAGAAACTTTGTCACAATGACCTAAAATTGATGTGTTGGATGACATAAGCAGTTTAATTTTTTCACAATTTTTGTTTGGCAGTTTGCAGATTGAAAAAAAAAGGTTTTAAAAACAACAAACTATTTAAACAAATATCAGTTGAAATAAAGACTTCACTACTGCAAAAATTGTGTTACTTTACTTCTCCACTCAAGACAGTTAAATTTTAATATTTAAATTGAGATGAGGCCATCTTTTTAAACCAAAAAAATTGAACTGTTGAGAGTGGTAAAATATCGTTAAACACGAGTTATCAGAGATGGAATCTGTATCTCTAATGATTTTTATCCTTCCTTTTCAAAGATTTGAAGAAAGTTGTGTACTATTTATGTGACACCATGGTTGCCTTTTTCATGAAGTCACGATAGGAAAATTCAGAAGAAAACAAGAAAATTTGACATCACAATTAAATTTTGACTTATCATTTGCAGAGGACAGATATTTCACTAGTGAGGAGAAAAGTTTTTCTCACACCAATAAAGAAAAGTGAAAAAAGCACAAAAATTAGGGAAATATCATTAATTGACATTTAATCTATAATTAATATATTTTTATTTTTATTATTTTTCAGGTGATGATACAGAATATCTATCTGAAGATGACTTAAACAGCGAAAAAAGCTCAACTACTGGTAGCATGACTCAGAAATTTCCTGTGGAATATACCGATGTAAACAGTTATATTTACAAAAAAAGTAAAAGAATGGAGGAAAGAAAAAAGGATGAAGAGTTAGTAACCATGCCGATTGATCCATCCCAGATCAAGACGGAACATCCAGACATCTTTGACATTGATTCCTTGGTCCATACTATTAATAGGAACTCAGAGATTTGTCCAAGGAAGTTCAATAAGTCGTACAGAGACATTGAGACAGAAATGGTGATGACAGAAATTACTGGATCCCAAACTGGTTCCCCAGTTCAAAAAGAAACTGTTAATATAAAACAGGAGCCTAATAGTTCACCTATCAAAGGTTTGATGCAAATTGCAATGCAGAAAGGTTTAGAAAATAGGGATCAGTGGGGCAACTTCAGTGAGTTTGATATTGACAGTGTTGTCAATGTTGTCAATAGAAGAGATGAGGGGAGACAACTGGATGATTGTCATGTGAAAGTAGAAGACCAGGAGAGACAATTGCCTGATTGTCATGTAAATATTGTCAAAATAGAAGACCAAGGAAGGCAACTTGAAGATGGCATTGTAAATTTTGTGAATAGAGACAATAATGGGAGACAACTAGGAGATGGTTTTACCAATATTGTGAAAGAAGAAATACAGGGGAGGCAACTAGAGGAAGAGGCATATTTGGGGATGGATGATATTGAATCTCTTGTTCATTACAAGAATAGAAAACTGCCTTCGGTCAGTCCTTCAAAGAACAGTGCTTCTAAACAGCCTGCATCGTCAGCTAAACCTCAAACAATTGTTGGCCTACGACTGACAGAAGACAACAAGGGAAGTAAATCTCCAAATAAGAAGGGAGATAATTCTTTATCATTATCACCTCAAATGAAAAAGAACTATAAAATAAAAGACTGTTCTGTGGTTATGGACACTGATATTGATATTCAGTCTAAACTGCTGAATTTACAAAAAAATGTGGAATCTGCAAAAGAAGACATGAGCAGAAGTGAACATGATTTGAAGAGAAGTGGTGGTGTTTCTGATCCAGTTTTAGAAAACGTTGCAAAGAAACCAAAAATTGGTCCAAAATGCATGAAAAAACAAGACAAGACGGAAGTTAAAGATCTAAAAAAATCCAAATTTGTTTTTGATCACAAAGCCAAAGTTTTGAAGTTGAATTTATCAAGGTTAGATAAAAATCTTGAAGCAAATAAGTCTGATAAAGAGATTGACAAAGAAGTTACAAAAAAGTTCGAAATTGACAATGAAAGGAGAAATGAGAAATCTCCTCCTCTTAAACATAAGGAACAATCTGAAAGTGAAAGTAAACAGACAAAAACTTCAGTGGAGAATAAAGAAAAAGAAAGATTTGATAACGAAAGTCAACGTGTAAAGTCTTCTACAGATGGAAATAAGAAACAGGACAGAAAAGGTGAAAGTGACAGTCAGGAATATTCAGACAAACCTAAACATTCTGAAAAATATAAACCTCTACATTCAGAAAAGAGTAAACCTGGGAATTCAGAAAAGCATAAAAATGAATATTCAGAAAAACCTAAACATGGACCATCAGATAAGCATAAACATGAATATTCAGAAAAACCTAAACATGGACCATCAGAAAAGCATAAACATGAATATTCAGAAAAACCTAAACATGGACCATCAGATAAGCATAAACATGGAAATTCAGAAAAGCATAAAGAAGCAAAAGGAGAAAATTCTGAAAAGAACAAGAATTTCCCTGATAAAAGTGGTAACAAAAGAGAAAATAATGACAAGAATATAAAATCATCAAATAATCTAAAGAGGAAAGCAGATGAAGATGAAAACATTGCCAGTAAAAAATTAAAACATGATGACAAAATGGAAAACTGTGACGAAAAGAAAGATTCCATGAAAAAACATGAGACTAAAAAGATTTCTGTTGAGGTAAAGAAGAAAGAAAATAAAAAGGAAGAAAACCTACATGAACCATCAAAGAATTTGGAGGAAAGCTCAAGTAATTCCTCTAAAACTATAGAATTGACAATGAAATGTAAACTTTGTAAAGAAATCCATAGTTCTAAATCAGCATTAGAAAAGCATATGATCAGCGTTCATAATACCAAACTGGGTCGTAAAAGATTCGGATGTAAAATTTGTACTCAATCTTTTGATACAACGTCTATTTTGATAAAACATATCCAATCGCACAAAGAGGATAGCAGAAAAAGAGGTGAAGAAAAAGGAAACTCAGAGACAGTCGAAACAAAAACAAGAGAACAAAAAGGAAAGATGGAAATTAAAATAAGAGAACAAAAAGGAGGGACAGAAACAAAAATTAGAGAACAAACAGGAAAAACAGAAACAAAAATAAGAGAACCAGAAGGAAAGAAAGACATGATGAAAACAAAAATAAGAGAACCAGAAGGAAAGAAAGACATGATGAAAACAAAAACAAGAGAACAAAAAGATAAAACAGTAACAAAGGACACAAAAACAAGAGAACAAAAAGGAAAGACTGAAACATTGGACACAAACACACGAGAACAAAAAGGAAAGATAGAAACAGTAGAAACAAAAATAAGGAGAGAAAAATCGGCAATAAGTCATGTCAGTGACAAAAAGGAAGGAAAAACCAAAATCATAGATGACATCAAAAAAGGAGAAAAGTCCCATCAGGAACACAAATGTGTCGTCTGCAACGAGGTTTTCAATTCTTCACGTTTACTGGCACAGCATATGAAAAAACACAGCAATCTTCAGTGCAGTATATGTGATAAGTACTATAAATCAAAGAGAGAGCTAGAGAATCATGTAAAATCTCATACAAAGGGAAATAATTCAAATAGCAAGTTAGAGAATCATGAAAAATCTAATACAAAGGGAAATAATTCAAATAGCAAGTTAGAGAATCATGAAAAATCTAATACAAAGGGAAATAACTCAAATAACAAGTTAGAGAATCAGGAGAAATCTCATACAAAGGGAAATAATTCAAATAACAAGTTAGAGAATCAAGAGAAATCTCATACAAAGGGAAATAACTCGAATAACAAATTAGAGAACCAAGAGAAATCTCATACAAAGGGAGATAATCCAAATAATAATGCAAAATCTTCTATTCAGAATATAGATGAAGATGAAAATGAACCTGTATCAAATGACCTTGACCTCTCAACCTTAGAAAAGAACAAAATTCCAACTAATGCTACGTTTCCTTGCATTAAATGTTCAAAAGTTTTTGAAATGAAAGAAGAATACGAAAATCACATGAAGACACATATGAGCCTCGTCACACCAGAATTAGCAGGAAAGAGTATCTTCCCTTGTACAAAGTGTAGCGGCTTATTCACAAAGAAAGAAGATCTACTCAACCATATTAAAGTTCATGATGAGAAGGTGTCAAAGTGTGACATATGCCATAAGGTATTTCCAAATGACGGTGAACTTGTCGAACATAAGAAATTCCATAATATTCCTGAGACTTTGAAATGTACCATTTGTTACCTTAGTTTTCAATCATCCTCTGAATTGGACGAGCATGTTCAGAAACACAAAGGCCAAGAGAAACACAAATGCGACATCTGTTTTAAAAGCTACACAAAATTCAGTGAAATTGAAGAGCATCGGGAAAACATACATAACATCTACAGTAAAAAATGTATCAAGTGTCATGTGGTATTTTTCTCATCTTTGGAATACGAAAACCATTTGGAAACAGAATGTGTCTCGAAACAAAACACATGTGACGTCTGCATGCAAATTTTCAAAACTGAATCAGAATTACAAAAACATTTACAAGTTCACGAAGAGAGAAAAGACATTGTTTGTTCCATCTGCTCAAAGAAATTTGATAGTGTGAAAGAATTATTAAATCATAAAGAAGTACACATGTACCAGAAATGTAAAATTTGTTTTAAAAAGTTTGTCTCCGAAGACATTTTGAATGAACACATGAAGGTACATTACGGTAAAAATTGTCAACAATGCAGTATTTGCGGGAAGTGTTTTCCTTCCGAGAGACTTTTCAATGAACACAAAGACGCGGATCATCCTAACGCAACGGTTAAATGCGACATTTGTCAAAGTACCTTCAAAACATTCCCAGAATTGGTTAATCACATGAAAAAACATGAGCCGGAAAAGTTTGATTGTAAAGATTGCGATAAATCATTCAGTTCTAACAAACAATTGTCAAATCATTGGAAAATGGAGCATAACAAAGGGATGAGTTTCATGTGCGGTCACTGTAAAATTCCATTTAAAACAGAAAAAGAATTGACCACCCATGTTAAAGATTGTCATGACAATGTAGAATATAAGTGTGGATTATGCGAAAAAACATTTTTATCGGAGAAGAAACTGACTGATCATATGAACACACATACAGCTCAGTTTCAATGCGGTATTTGCCAAAAGCAGTTCAGTGAAGAAGGAGAACTTCTTGAACACATTAATGAACATACTTTTACAGCTGATGTTACTCCAGATGTTCCTGATGTTCCAGCTGTTCTTACTGAGGTTCCAACTGTTCTCACAGATGTTCCTGTGGTTCGAACTGTTCTCCCAGATGTTATTCCAAAAGTAGTTAACCTCCCCTGTGACAATTGTGGTGAAAAATTTACTGGTCAAAGTGCTCTTGACAACCATGCCAAAAATTGTAAGGTTGTTGAGGAATTTCAATGTGGATATTGTAAATGTTTCTTCAGTTCTAACGACACTTTAGTTCAACATATCATTACGCACATGGCAGCTCCTGCGTACAGTTGTGATATCTGTGGAGAAGTGTTCAAGTTGAAGGCGGATTACGATAAACATCAACACAGCGGTGATAAACAGAGAGTTTTCAAATGTGGAATATGTCCATTTGTTGGAAAGACTAGGAACAGTTTAATGAAACATTTAGAAACACATTTGTAAAGAAAAAATCTTCAAAAGTCCTCAATTTTTTATTTGCTTTAATCATTACCAAAGCCGACTTATATTTGTAATCAATTGATTTTCAATGGATGAATTTTGCTTTAATGTTTATTCTTTATTTTTGTTGGATTCCAATTTTTGTGGATTGTTGAAATTTGAATTTTGCTATATATCTGTTTTCGTGGATATGCCAAAGTCTATTTAGAAGCCTTTAAAAAGTGCATTTTGTTTAATATTTAAATCTTAAAAGAATTGGTTAAAATTCAATGAGAGAAATCCTTATCGGAAATATGAAAAAAGGAAGGTCAAGTGCCTTACTTTCTTGAAATATAAAAAAATAAAACAAAAATTTTCCTTTCAAACTCCAGTTTAATTATCTGCCCTTGTTTGTAAATAGATTTTTTTTTCTGTAAATTTAAATACACTTCTTGACACTTAATTGTGTAATAGTATAATCTAATAATTTCAAGATTTTGTTGTTTCTGTTGTTTATTGAATGATATTGGGCACAATTTTTTTAAACCAAAATAGCATTTTTGCAATATGTCTCCCAGAAGAGATGCAAAGAAAAAGACACCGAAATTACCTAAAAACAAAATTGTGTTCCTTAATTAAGGATGTTTGCTTGCCATGTTTTGGAATTTTTGTCAAATTTTCGAAATCCTCTGGTTTTATCCATTTGACACAATGTTTGAATGTCTTAAAAAAATTTGCGCATGAACCCCAATTTTTCTTTTCATAAACCTTTTACATGTATGATTATAAGCCGTTTGTAAAAGTTTTATAAAATTTTATTTATTACTTAATAGTTTTTGAGAACTTTAACTGGTCAATGATAAAGCTATGAAAGTCAAGAGAGAACATTTTCCCGCCAAAATTCCAATGGCTAATAAATATCTCCAAAAAAAAGCACATTGAGCCCTATTTTTTTGCTTTTTTTGAATCTCAATGAATCCCCTATTAATTAATATATTAATATATATAATACTTTTATGGATATTTATTTATTAGGAAACTGAGCCGCAACATCCTTAAAGACTTCAAACTGAATTCTGTATGGGTGATAAGAGGTAGCACTAATTTAAAATATTTAAGAATGAAAAAACCTTAAAAACCTTTATTGTTTATAGCAGTTTCATGGGATAAGGGATGGGAAATTGCATTTCATTTAATGAAAGCCTCCTTTCATTCTTTCAGGTGGTACCAAACACCTTGACTGAACTTAATTTGGCTTGTTTAATTTTCATAAATTTTTTATAAAATATTTACTTTGACCCTTTGACAAAAATATCAAAATTTCAAAAAAAACATTGGAAAAAATTGGTTGGATATATATAGCAGTTTGACAAACACTAGTCTAATTTTGATCATTGAGAAGCTTCATATTTACTTAACAATTGAACGTGATTAAAAGGTTCAGTTGATTTTATAGAGTTATCTCCCTGTATTGTTATGAACAACCTTAAAAGCCTATTTGATCAAGCTGTTGTGGACTTCAAGGGACAAAGTATATGGTTTTGTAAATATATATGATATGTTGTTTTTGTTAAAATTTTATCATTTGTACGATTTGTTTGTTTTAATTACTATTATTTTAATTTGTAGTTTAATATTTGTTAATTTTGTTTAGTATATTAAATTTGTCTACTTGTAATAATATACTAACTTAAAGTGCCTTATATAACTATCAGAAGTGCTAAAAAATGTGTTTGTTATCTAGGTTATCTCCCCTTAAATGGCAAAATTTTAAAAAGAAACATTCTGCATTTGTAAATCAGCAAAGTGTTAATAATAAATTTATCACTTTTCTTATTAAGATAATGACAAAATGTTGGATGAAAGTTTTTGATGTAAGCTGTCAATAAAATTTAGTTTTTGTAGTAAATGGAGTTGTATGAGATATCAACCTGAAACAAATGAATATCTGTTAACCTATTTTAGGATGAACAAATGTGTTTAGTCTGTGAATGTTTGAAAACTAAGTAGTTATGACCATACAAAACAGGCCAAATTTTATCTTTAATTTCACATTTGAATGTTCTAAAATTCAAGTCCTATACATATGCATGTATATGAAATTTGCAAATAAAAGTGTCCAACTTAATTGCCTGTATCAATAGTTTTTGAATATTTTTTTATTTCAGCGTCCATAAAACATGTCACATTTTATCTTGTGAGATATTTCAATCTTAACAAAAAGACCCTAATAGAATATAAGTTATAACTATAACCTTTATTGTCATTTAAAACAAATTGTGAGGACAAAATGGTCATTTGTAAATACAGTTGTATGGATTTCAAACTTGCAATATATATTAAATCATTATATATCAAAAGTGTTCTTTTATTATACCCAACATCTGGCTGTCTGTCTGTCCTAGTCCTGCTTCTTGTCATCCCAACTTCTCTCAAACCACAGAACAGAATTTCATGAAACCTTTTTAGGTAATAAGAACATGTATACTATGTAGATGTGCATATCAACAGGAAATTATGATTCATTTTTTTTTCTAGGAGGTACGCCCCTTTGAACTTATTTGCTTCAATATGCTACTGCAACAGTTTGTCATTGCAACTCCTTTGAAACCACACTACAGAATATAATGAAATTTAGTAGATAATAAGGACATACTATGTAGATGTGCATATCACCAGGAAATTACAATTTAATTTATTTCTTATACAATTTTTTTTCTCCAGTAACAATGTGAGGATGTGGTGTATGTGAAAGTGCTCACTAAGGTTCATTAATTGTATATGAAAAAAGGACATGTGGAGTATACACACATGAGACAGCAACCAAGCAACAAAAAATAACATATTTGATATAAAATGAGGAGATGCTTGCCAATTAACAACTATCCACCAAAGTTCAAATGAAGTGGATGTTAGTAATTATAGACAATCATATAGCCTGCAACAATGAGAAAACACCATACTGTATAGTCGTCTATAAAAGGCCAAAATATAAAAAATATGGAACAATTCAATTGAGAGAAGTAACGACCAGGAAAATGACAATTGTTTTCCTTTCATTTGATATGATTGAAATTTTTATTTTGCCATTTGATATGGAAGTTCCTATGGAGTTCAATATTTTTATTTTTCACTATATTAATTCTTTTCCAAGGTACCTTGTCCAGAGTGCGAATAATTTAGTGAATGACATATAGTGTTGACACATGTTAATTGTTTGAGACTGTATATGGTACAATTATACATGTATAATAAGAGAGTCGAAATGGTGTTGCTGTTAAACACATATAGGTCACTGTACAACTGTCAACCATGAGCAAAACCCTTATACTGCATATATTCCGCCATGAAAAGCTCCAGAATGCTAAAATGCTAAAAAAATCAAGAAAATCGCAAGCCTTAATTATGAGCGACAATATATTTAATCATTTTGATGTATTCATATTTCTGGTGGATGTCGGTATACAAATGAGTACTAACTGTGCACCACTACTAGCCAACTTTTTTTCCTTACTCAAATAAAGCAGAATTCATGTAGGATCTTTTCAAAGTCTTTTGAAAGACAAAAAAAAAAAACATCTATAGAATTTCTTAAATTTTACTTTCAGATCTATATTAATGTTCTGTCCCTCTAAAACCCACATTTCAATTAGTGCTTACACCCATATACCCTAGTGAGCTTAAGAGTAACAGCCGTAGAATGTCTGCTTCATATCTTAACCACTGACTCCCTCCTATGGACGACTTCAAACTAGTATCGATAACAAATGTGAAAATGCATTAGATTGACAAGAACCACACAGAGAAAAAAAGTTACTTATAACAGATATAAAAGAAGGGCGAAAGGTACCAAAGGAACATTGAAACTCAAAGGAACGAAATAAACTTACATATTTGTTTTTCTTTCATTTTTATACGACCTCGAAAATTTTTCCTGTCCTATATTGGTATCACGTCGTCAGCGTCGTCAGTGTCATCCAAAGACATATGTTTTCAGGATAATAACTTTAGAATAAGTAAATAGAAATCAAAAAAATAATTAACACAATGTTTATAACCACAGAAGGAAGGTTTAGATTATTTTTGGGGGGATATGGTCCCATCGGTTTAGGAATTAGGGGCTCAAAGGGGCCCAAAACATACATTTATCTAGTTTCAGGACAATAAGCTGTGTATAAATATTTCAATTACTCTGAAATTGTACCACAATGTTCATATCATTAATTAGAAGGTTGGGATTTATTTTAAGGGTTATGGGGCGAACAGTCTAGGAATTAAGGACCAAAAAGGGGCAAAAAACAAGCATGTTTGAAGTTTCAGGACAACAACTAATGTTTAACTGTATAGATCTCTCTGACATTGTACCACAGGGTTCCATATAATAAAGGGAAGTCTTGGTGTCGGTTTGGGGTTAATATCCCTAATTATTTAGGAATAAAGGGCCAAAAACCATTTTTCTAGTTTACAGACAATAACTTGTGTTTATGTGCATGGATCTCTCTGGGAAATTATACTACAAAGTTTCTTAGTACAAAGGAAAGGCTGGAATTGAGTTTTGGGGTTCTTGCTCCAAGGAGGGTTTCTATAAGTGAGGGGCAAAAAAAGGGACCAAAAAGGCCAGGGCCCAAATAAGCATTTTTGTAGTTTTCAGTCAATAACTTGTGTTTAAGTGTATAAATCTCTGAAATTATATCACAATTTTCCATACTACAAAAAGATTGTTATAGGGGGTAATGGATCAAATTATTAAGCAATAAGGGGAAAAAGGGGGGGAAACAAGGGCTTTTCTGGTTAGAGGACAAATCAGACAATTTAAAAGCTATAATCCCTAGCCATTAAGAACAGCCGAGACATTAAGTTGGAAAATTGGTACCCCCATTGCGTTTTTGTCGAGCCTACAACTTTTGTTGCAGAAAGCTTGACATAGGGATAGTGATCCGGCGGCGGCTACGGCAGCGGCTACAGCGGCGGCGGAGGTGTTAGCTCACTTCTTAAAAGCTTTATATTTCAGAAGGTGGAAGACCTGGATGCTTCATACTTTGTATATAGATGCTTCATGTTATGAAGTTTCCGTCAGTCACATGTCCAATGTCCTTGACCTCATTTTCATGGTTCAGTGACCACTTGAAAAAAAAGTTCAAATTTTTTGTAATGTTGAATTCTCTCTTATTTTAAGTAATAGGATAACTATATTTGGTATGTGCGTACCTTGCAAGGTCCTCATGTCTGTCAGACAGTTTTCACTTGACCTCGACCTCATTTCATGGATCAGTGATCAAGGTTAAGTTTTGGTGGTCAAGTCCATATCTCAGATACTATAAGCAATAGGGCTAGTATATTCGGTGTATGGAAGGACTGTAAGGTGTACATGTCCAACTGGCAGGTGTCATCTGACCTTGACCTCATTTTCATGGTTCAGTGGTTATAGTTAAATTTTTGTGTTTTGGTCTGTTTTTCTCATACTATATGCAATAGGTCTACTATATTTGTTGTATGGAATGATGGTAAGGTGTTCATGTCTAGCGGGCAGATGTCATCTGACCTTGACCTCATTTTCATGGTTCAGTGGTCAAAGTTAAGTTTTTGAGTTTTGGTCTTTTTATCTAATACTGTATGCCATAGGTCAACTATATTTGGTGTATGGAAATATTTTATGATCTTTATGTCAGTCGCGCAGGTTTTATTTGACGGTGACCTCATTTTCACGGTTCATTGCACAGTGTTAAGTTTTTGTGTCTATTTTTCTTAAACTATAAGTAATGGGTCAACTATATATGTTGTATAGAAGCATTGTTAGCTGTACATGTCTGCCTGGCATGGTTCATCTGACCTTGACCTCATTTTCAAGGTTCATTGGTCTTTGTTTAGTTATCTTGGTTAATGTTAAGTTTATGAGACAGTTGTAATAAAACTAAGCTTTATACTTAGGACTATCAACATAATATCAATGATTAGTATAGAAGGCGAGACGTTTCCGCGTGTGCACTCTTGTTTATATAAAGTTATAATCCCTGGCCATTAAGAACAGCCGAGACATTAAGTTGGAAAATTGGTACCCCATTGCGTATTTTATATAAAGTTATAATCCCTAGCCATTAAGAACAGCCGAGACATTAAGTTGGAAAATTGGTATCCCCATTGCGTATTTTATATAAAGTTTAAATACCTAGCCATAAAGAACGGCCGAGACAATGAGTTGGAAAGTTGAAACCCCATAGTGTATTTTCTATAAAGTTATATAATCCCTAGCCATAAAGAACAACAGGGACATTAAGTTGGAAAATTGGTACCCCAATGAGTATTTTATATAAAGGTATAATCCCTAGCCATAAAGAACAGCAGAGACATTAAGTTGGAAAATTGGTACCCCCAATGCGTATTTTATATAAAGTTATAATCCCTAGCCATTAAGAACAGCCGAGACAATGAGTTGGAAAATTGGTACCCCCAATGCGTCTTTTATATAAAGTCATAATCCCTAGCCATCAAGAACAGCCGAGATATTAAGTTGGAAAATTGGTACCCCCCGATGCGTATTTTATATAAAGTTATAATCCCTAGCCATAAAGAACGGCAGAGACAATGAGATGGAAATTGGTACCCCAATTGCGTATATTATATAAAGTTTTAATCTCTAGCCATAAAGAACGGCCGAGACAATGAGTTGGATAGTTGGTACCCCCATTGCGTATTTCATATAAAGTTATAATCCCTAGCCATCAAGAACAACAGAGAAGATGAGTTGGAAATTTGGTATCCCCATTGAGTATTTTATATAAAGTTATAATCCCTAGCCAACATTAAATAATGGCCGAGACAATGAGTTGCAAAGTTGAACCCCATAGTGTATTTTCTATAAAGTTATATAATCCCTAGCCATAAAGAACAACAGGGACATTAAGTTGGAAAATTGGTACCCCAATGAGTATTTTATATAAAGGTATAATCCCTAGCCATGCATAAAGAACAGCAGAGACGTTAAGTTGGAAAATTGGTACCCCCAATGCGTATTTTATAGAAAGTTATAATCCCTAGCCATTAAGAACAGCCGAGACAATGAGTTGGAAAATTGGTACCCCCAATGCGTCTTTTATATAAAGTCATAATCCCTAGCCATCAAGAACAGCCGAGATATTAAGTTGGAAAATTGGTACCCCCCGATGCGTATTTTATATAAAGTTATAATCCCTAACCATAAAGAACGGCAGAGACAATGAGATGGAAAATTGGTACCCCAATTGCGTATATTATATAAAGTTTTAATCTCTAGCCTTAAAGAACGACCGAGACAATGAGTTGGAGAGTTGGTACCCCCATTGCGTATTTCATATAAAGTTATAATCCCTAGCCATCAAGAACAACAGAGAAGATGAGTTGGAAAGTTGGTATCCCCATTGCGTATTTTATATAAAGTTATATAATCCCTAGCCATAAAGAACGGCAGAGACAATGAGTTGGAAAGTTGGTTCCCCCATTGCGTATTTTATATAAAGTTATAATCCCTAGCCATCAAGAACAACAGAGAAGATGAGTTGGAAAGTTGGTATCCCCATTGCGTATTTTATATAAAGTTATATAATCCCTAGCCATAAAGAACGGCAGAGACAATGAGTTGGAAAGTTGGTTCCCCCATTGCGTATTTTATATAAAGTTATAATCCCTAGCCATAAAGAACAGCCGAGACAATGAGTTGGAAAGTTGGTACCATCATTGCGTATTTTATATAAAGTTATAATCCCTAGCCATCAAGAACAGTAGAGACAATGAGTTGGAAAGTTGGTACCCCCATTGCGTATTTTATATAAAGTTATAATCCCTAGCCAAAAAGAACGGCAGAGACAATGAGTTGGAAAGTTGGTACCCTCATTGCGTATTTTATATAAAGTTATAATCCCTAGCCATAAATAAACAGCCTAGACAATGAGTTGGTGCGTTGGTACCCTATTGCGTATTTATATAAAGTTATAATCCCTAGCCATAAAGAACAACTGAGACAATGAGTTGGAAAGTTGGTACCCCCAATGCGTATTTTATATAAAGTTATAATCCATAGCCATAAAGAACGGACGAAACAATTAGTTAGAAAGTTAGTACCCCCATTGCGTTTTGTATATAAATTTATAATCCATAGCCATAAAGAACGGCAGAGACAATGAGTTGGAAATTTAGTACCCCATTGCGTATTTTATATAAAGTTATAATCCCTAGCCATGAAAAAACACAGAGACAATGAGTTGGAAAGTTGGTACCCCCATTGCGTATTTTATATAAAGTTATATTCCCTGGCCATAAAGAACGGCAGAGACAATGAGTTGGAAAGTTGGTACCCCCATTGCGTATTTTAGATTAAGTTATACTCCCTAGCCATAAAGAACGGCCGAGAAAATGAGTTGGAAAGTTGGTACCCCAATTCGTATTTTATATAAAGTTATATTCCCTAGCCATTAAAAACGGCAGAGACAATGAGTTTGAAAGTTGGTACCCCATTGCGTATTTTATATAAAGTTATAATCCCTAGCCATAAAGAACAGCCGAGACAATGAGTTGGAACGTTGGTACCCCAATTGCGTATATTATATAAAGTTATAATCCCTAGCCATAAATTTAAGAATGGCCGAGACAATGAGTTGAAAAGTTGGAACCCCATTGTGCATTTTATATAAAGTCATAATCCCTAGCCATAAAGAACGGCCGAGACAATCAGTTGGAAAATTGGTACCCCCATTGCGTATTTTATATAAAGTTATAATCCCTAGCAATAATGAACAGCCTAGACAATGAGTTGGAAAGTTGGTACCCCAATTGCGTATTTTATATTAAGTTTTAATCCCTAGCCATAAAGAACAGCCGAGACAATGAGTTGGAAAGTTGGTACCCCAATGCGTATTTTATATAAAGTTATATTCCCTAGCCATTAAGAACAGCAGAGACAATGAGTTGGAAAGTTGGTACCCCATTGCGTAATTTATATAAAGTTATAATCCCTAGCCATAAAGAACGGCCGAGACAATGAGTTGGAAAGTTGGTACCCCAAATGCGTATTTTAAATAAAGTTATAATCCATAGCCAAAAAGAATGGCAGAGACAATGAGTTGGAAAGTTGGTTCCCAATTGCGTATTTTATATAAAGTTATAATCCCTAGCCATAAAGAACGGCCGAGACAATAAGTTGGAAAATTGGTACCCCGTATTTTATGCAGGAACTTGTTAGGAAGAAAGATAAGAAGCTAGCAATATCCTTTAACTCTACTTTCCGCTATATAGATGACGTTCTTTCACTGAACAATTCAAAATTTGGTGACTATGTGGAACGCACCTATCCCATCGAATTGGAGATAAAGGATACTACAGATACAGTTAAGTCGGCTTCATATCTTGACTTACATCTAGAAATTGACAATGAGGGTCGGTTGAAAACAAAACTTTACGACAAAAGAGATGATTTCAGCTTTCCAATTGTGAACTTTCCATTTCTAAGTAGCAACATTCCAGCAGCACCTGCATACGGGGTATATATCTCCCAATTGATACGATATTCCCGTGCTTGCATTTCCTATCATGATTTTTTTGATAGAGGGTTACTGCTCACAAGTAAGCTATTAAACCAAGAGTTCCAAATGGTGAAGTTGAAATCATCCCTTTGTAAATTTTACGGACGCCATCACGAGTTGGTTGACCGTTATGGAATAACCGTTTCACAAATGATATCGGATATGTTCCTTACGTCGTAACTACAATCCCCTTCCCTTTCATGAATGTGACCTACCGAATTAGACTATTTTCTAGATTTGTAATCACATAAGCAACACGACGGGTGCCACATGTGGAGCAGGATCTGCTTACCCTTCCGGAGCACCTGAGATCACCCCTAGTTTTTGGTGGGGTTCGTGTTGTTTATTCCTTAGTTTTCTATGTTGTGTCATGTGTACTATTGTTTTTCTGTTTGTCTTTTTCATTTTTAGCCATGGCGTTGTCAGTTTGTTTTAGATTTATGAGTTTGGCTGTCCCTTTGGTATCTTTCGTCCCTCTTTTATATAAAGTTATATTCCCTGGCCATAAAGAACGGCAGAGACAAAGAGTTTGAAAGTTGGTACCCCAATTGCGTATATTATATATAAAGTTATAATCCCTAGCCATGAATTTAAGAATGGCCGAGACAATGAGTTGAAAAGTTGGTACCCCATTGTGTATTTTATATAAAGTTATAATTCCTAGCCATATAGAACGGCCGAGACAATGAGTTGGACAGTTGGTACCCCATTGCGTATTTTATATAAAGTTATAATCCTTAGCCATAAATTTAAAATGACCGAGACAATGAGTTGGAAAGTTGGTACAATAATTGCGTCTATTATATAAAGTTATAATCCCTAGCCATATAGATCAGCCTAGACAATGAGTTCGAAAGTTGGTACCCCCATTGCGTATTTTATATTAAGTTATAATCCCTAGCCATAAAGAACGGCCGAGACAATGAGTTGGAAAGTTGGTACCCCAATTGCGTATTTTATATAAAGTTATAATCCCTAGCCATAAAGAACGGCCGAAACAATGAGTTGGAAAGTTGTTACCCCCAATGCGTATTTTATATAAAGTTATAATCCATAGCCACAAATTAAAGAATGGCCAAGACAATGAGTTGAAAAGTTGGTACCCCATTGTGCATTTTATATAAAGTTATAATCCCTAGCCATAAAGCCCGGAACGGCCGAGACAATGAGTTGGAAAATTGGTACCCCCATTGCGTATTCCTTTCACGGATTTGTCTATACTTTTTGGACCTTTTGGATTATAGCTCTTCATCTTTTATATAAGCTTTGGATTTTAAATATTTTGGCCACGAGCATCACTGAAGAGACATGTATTGTCGAAATGCGCATCTGGTGCAAGAAAATTGGTACCGTTAATTTTATTATATAAAAAAGTTGGTACCCCATTGCGTTATTTATATAAAGTTATAATCCCTAGCCATAAAGAACGGCCGAGACAATGAGTTGGAAAGTTGGTACCCCAAATGCGTATTTTAAATAAAGTTATAATCCATAGCCAAAAAGAACGGCAGAGACAATGAGTTGGAAAGTTGGTTCCCCATTACGTATTTTATATTAAGTTATAATCCATAGCCATTAAGAACAGCAGGGACAAAGAGTTTGAAAGTTGGTACCCCAATTGCGTATATTATATATAAAGTTATAATCCCTAGCCATCAATTTAAGAATGACCGAGACAATGAGGTGGAAAGTTGGTAACCCATTGCGTTATTTATATAAAGTTATAATCCCTAGCCATAAAGAACGGCCGAGACAATGAGTTGGAAAGTGTGTACCCCAAATGCGTATTTTATATAAAGTTATAAACCCTAGCCATAAAGAACGGCCGAGACAATGAATTGGAAAGTTGGTACCCCAAATGCGTATTTTATATAAAGTCATAAACCCTAGCCATAAAGAACGACCGAGGCAATGAGTTGGAAAGTTGGTACTCCAAATGCGTATTTTATATAAAGTTATAAACCCTAGCCATAAAGAACGGCCGAGACAATGAGTTGGAAAGATGGTACTCCCATTGCGTATTTTAGATAAAGTTATATATATAATCCCTAGCCATAAAGAACGGCCGAGACAATAAGTTGGAAAGTTGGTACCCCAAATGCTTATTTTATGTAAAGTTATAATCCCTAGCCATAAGGAACGGTTAAGACAAAGAGTTGAAAAGTTGGTATCCCCATTGCGTATCTTATATAAAGTTATAATCCCTAGTCATGAAGAGCAGCCGAGACAAAGAGTTGAGAAGTTGGTACCCCCAATGCGTATTTTATATAAAAGTATAATCCCTAGCCATAAAGAACGGCCGAGACAATGAGTTGAAAAGTTGGTACCCCCATTGCGTATTTTATATAAAGGTATAATCCCTAGCCATTAAGAACGGCCGAGACAATGAGTTGGAAAGTTTGTACCCCCATTGCGTATTTTATATAAAGTTATATATATAATCCCTAGCCATAAAGAACGGCCGAGACAATGAGTTGGAAAGTTTGTACCCCCATTGCGTATTTTATATAAAGTTATATATATAATCCCTAGCCATAAAGAACGGCCGAGACAATGAGTTGGAAAGTTTGTACCCCCATTGCGTATTTTATATAAAGTTACAATCCCTAGCCATAAAGAACGGCCGAGACAATGAGTTGGAAAGTTGGTACCCCCATTGCGTATTTTATATAAAGTTACAATCCCTAGCCATTAAGAACGACAGAGACAATGAGTTGGAAAGTTTGTACCCCCATTGCGTATTTTATATAAAGTTACAATCCCTAGCCATAAAGAACGGCAGAGACAATGAGTTGGAAAGTTTGTTCCCCATTTCGTATTTTATATAAAGTTATAATCCCTAGCCATAAAGAACGGCCAAGAAAATTAGTTGGAAAGTTGGTACCCCCATTGCGTATTTTATATAAAGTTATAATCCCTAGCAATAATGAACGGCCGAGACAATGAGTTGGACAGTTGGTACCCATTGCGTATTTTATATCAAGTTATAATCCATAGCCATAGATAACATGCGAGACAATGAGTTGGAACGTTGGTACCCCAATTGCGTATTTTATATAAAGTTTTAATCCCTAGCCATAAAGAACAGCCGAGACAATGAGTTGGAACGTTGGTATACCCCAATTGCGTTTATTATATAAAGTTATAATCCCTAGCCATAAATTTAAGAATGTCCGAGACAATGAGTTGAAAAGTTGGTACCCCATTGTGTTTTTTATATAAAGTTATAATCCCTAGACATAAAGAACGACCGAGACAATGAGTTGGAAAATTGGTACCCCCATTGCGTATTTTATATAAAGTTATAATCCCTATCAATAATGAACGGCCGAGACAATGAGTTGGACAGTTGGTACCCATTGCGTATTTTATATCAAGTTATAATCCATAGCCATAAAGAACAGCCGAGACAATGATTTGGAACGTTGGTACCCCCATTGCGTATATTATATATAAAGTTATAATCCCTAGCCATTAATTTAAGAATGACCGAGGCAATGAGTTGAAAAGTTGGTACCCCATTGTGTTTTTTATATAAAGTTATAATCCCTAGACATAAAGAACGGCCGAGACAATGAGTTGGTAAGTTGGTTCCCCATTGCGTATTTTATAAAAGTATAATCCCTAGCCATAAAGAACGGCCGAGACAATGAGTTGGAAAGTTGGTACCCCATTGCGTATTTTATATAAAGTTATAATCCCCAGCCATTAAGAACAGCAGAGACAATCAGTTGGAAAGTTGGTACCGCATTGCGTATTTTATATAAAGTTATAATCCCTAGCCATAAAGAACGGCCGAGACAATGAGTTGGAAAGTTGGTACCCCCATTGCGTATTTTATATAAAGTTATAATCCCTAGCCATAAAGAACGGCCGAGACAATGAGTTGGAAAGTTGGTTCCCCATTGCGTATTTTATATAAAGTTATAATCCCTAGCCATTAAGAACGGCCGAGACAATGAGTTGGAAAGTTGGTTCCCCATTGCGTATTTTGTATAAAGTTATAATCCCTAGCCATATTGAACAGCCGAGACAATGAGGTGGAAAATTGGTACCCCCATTGCGTATTTTATATAAAGTAATAATCCATAGCCATAAGGACAGCCGAGACAATGAGTTGGAAAGTGTGTACCCCAAATGCGTATTTTTAATAAAGCCATAAACCCTAGCCATAAAGAACGGCCGAGACAATGAGTTGGAAAGTTGGTACCCCAAATGCGTATTTTATATAAAGTAATAAACCCTAGCCATTAAGAACGGCCGAGACAATGAGTTGGAAAGTTGGTACCCCAATTGCGTATTTTATATAGAGTTATAAACCCTAGCCATAAAGAACGGCCGAGACAATGAGTTAGAAAGTTGGTACTCCATTGCGTATTTTATAAAAAAAAATGTAATCCCTAGCCACAAAGAACAGCCGAGACAATGAGTTGGAACGTTGGTACCCCCATTGCGTATTTTATATAGAGTTATAATCCCTAGCCGTAAACAACAGCCGAGACAATGAGTTGGAACGTTGGTACCCAAATTGCGTTTTTTATATAAAGTTATAATCCCTAGCCATAAAGAACAGCCGAGACAATGAGTTGGAAAGTTTGTTCCCCATTGCGTATTTTATATAAAGTTATAATCCCTAGCCATACCGAACGGCCGAGACAATGAGTTGGAAAGTTGGTACCCCATTGCGTATTTTATATAAAGTTTTAATCCCTAGCCATAAAGAACAGCCGAGACAATGAGTTGGAACGTTGGTATACCCCAATTGCGTTTATTATATAAAGTTATAATCCCTAGCCATAAATTTAAGAATGTCCGAGACAATGAGTTGAAAAGTTGGTACCCCATTGTGTTTTTTATATAAAGTTATAATCCCTATCAATAATGAACGGCCGAGACAATGAGTTGGACAGTTGGTACCCATTGCGTATTTTATATCAAGTTATAATCCATAGCCATAAAGAACAGCCGAGACAATGATTTGGAACGTTGGTACCCCCATTGCGTATATTATATATAAAGTTATAATCCCTAGCCATTAATTTAAGAATGACCGAGGCAATGAGTTGAAAAGTTGGTACCCCATTGTGTTTTTTATATAAAGTTATAATCCCTAGACATAAAGAACGGCCGAGACAATGAGTTGGTAAGTTGGTTCCCCATTGCGTATTTTATAAAAGTATAATCCCTAGCCATAAAGAACGGCCGAGACAATGAGTTGGAAAGTTGGTACCCCATTGCGTATTTTATATAAAGTTATAATCCCCAGCCATTATGAACAGCAGAGACAATCAGTTGGAAAGTTGGTACCGCATTGCGTATTTTATATAAAGTTAGAATCCCTAGCCATAAAGAACGGCCGAGACAATGAGTTGGAAAGTTGGTACCCCCATTGCGTATTTTATATAAAGTTATAATCCCTAGCCATAAAGAACGGCTGAGACAATGAGTTGGAAAGTTGGTTCCCCATTGCGTATTTTATATAAAGTTATAATCCCTAGCCATTAAGAACGGCCGAGACAATGAGTTGGAAAGTTGGTTCCCCATTGCGTATTTTGTATAAAGTTATAATCCCTAGCCATATTGAACAGCCGAGACAATGAGGTGGAAAATTGGTACCCCCATTGCGTATTTTATATAAAGTAGTAATCCTTAGCCATAAGGACAGCCGAGACAATGAGTTGGAAAGTGTGTACCCCAAATGCGTATTTTTAATAAAGCCATAAACCCTAGCCATAAAGAACGGCCGAGACAATGAGTTGGAAAGTTGGTACCCCAAATGCGTATTTTATATAAAGTAATAAACCCTAGCCATTAAGAACGGCCGAGACAATGAGTTGGAAAGTTGGTACCCCAAATGCGTATTTTATATAGAGTTATAAACCCTAGCCATAAAGAACGGCCGAGACAATGAGTTAGAAAGTTGGTACTCCATTGCGTATTTTATAAAAAAAAATGTAATCCCTAGCCACAAAGAACAGCCGAGACAATGAGTTGGAACGTTGGTACCCCCATTGCGTATTTTATATAGAGTTATAATCCCTAGCCGTAAACAACAGCCGAGACAATGAGTTGGAACGTTGGTACCCAAATTGCGTTTTTTATATAAAGTTATAATCCCTAGCCATAAAGAACAGCCGAGACAATGAGTTGGAAAGTTTGTTCCCCATTGCGTATTTTATATAAAGTTATAATCCCTAGCCATAAAGAACGGCCGAGACAATGAGTTGGAAATTTGGTACCCCCATTGCGTATTTTATATAAAGTTATAATCCCTAGCCATAAAGAACGGCCGAGACAATGAGTTGGAAAGTTGGTTCCCCATTGCGTATTTTATATAAAGTTATAATCCCTAGCCATTAAGAACGGCCGAGACAATGAGTTGGAAAGTTGGTTCCCCATTGCGTATTTTATATAAAGTTATAATCCCTAGCCATAAAGAACGGCCGAGACAATGAGTTGGAAAGTTGGTACCCCCATTGCGTATTTTATATAAAGTTATAATCCCTAGCCATAAAGAACGGCCGAGACAATGAGTTGGAAAGTTGGTTCCCCATTGCGTATTTTATATAAAGTTATAATCCCTAGCCATTAAGAACGGCCGAGACAATGAGTTGGAAAGTTGGTTCCCCATTGCGTATTTTATATAAAGTTATAATCCATAGCCAAAAAGAACGGCCGAGACAATGAGTTGGAAAGTTGGTTCCCCATTGCGTATTTTATAGAAAGTTATAATCCCTAGCCATTAAGAACAGCCGAGACAATGAGTTGGAAAATTGGTACCCCCAATGCGTCTTTTATATAAAGTCATAATCCCTAGCCATCAAGAACAGCCGAGATATTAAGTTGGAAAATTGGTACCCCCCGATGCGTATTTTATATAAAGTTATAATCCCTAACCATAAAGAACGGCAGAGACAATGAGATGGAAAATTGGTACCCCAATTGCGTATATTATATAAAGTTTTAATCTCTAGCCTTAAAGAACGACCGAGACAATGAGTTGGAGAGTTGGTACCCCCATTGCGTATTTCATATAAAGTTATAATCCCTAGCCATCAAGAACAACAGAGAAGATGAGTTGGAAAGTTGGTATCCCCATTGCGTATTTTATATAAAGTTATATAATCCCTAGCCATAAAGAACGGCAGAGACAATGAGTTGGAAAGTTGGTTCCCCCATTGCGTATTTTATATAAAGTTATAATCCCTAGCCATCAAGAACAACAGAGAAGATGAGTTGGAAAGTTGGTATCCCCATTGCGTATTTTATATAAAGTTATATAATCCCTAGCCATAAAGAACGGCAGAGACAATGAGTTGGAAAGTTGGTTCCCCCATTGCGTATTTTATATAAAGTTATAATCCCTAGCCATAAAGAACAGCCGAGACAATGAGTTGGAAAGTTGGTACCATCATTGCGTATTTTATATAAAGTTATAATCCCTAGCCATCAAGAACAGTAGAGACAATGAGTTGGAAAGTTGGTACCCCCATTGCGTATTTTATATAAAGTTATAATCCCTAGCCAAAAAGAACGGTAGAGACAATGAGTTGGAAAGTTGGTACCCTCATTGCGTATTTTATATAAAGTTATAATCCCTAGCCATAAATAAACAGCCTAGACAATGAGTTGGTTAGTTGGTACCCTATTGCGTATTTATATAAAGTTATAATCCCTAGCCATAAAGAACAACAGAGACAATGAGTTGGAAAGTTGGTACCCCCAATGCGTATTTTATATAAAGTTATAATCCATAGCCATAAAGAACGGACGAAACAATTAGTTAGAAAGTTAGTACCCCCATTGCGTTTTGTATATAAATTTATAATCCATAGCCATAAAGAACGGCAGAGACAATGACTTGGAAATTTAGTACCCCATTGCGTATTTTATATAAAGTTATAATCCCTAGCCATAAAAAAACACAGAGACAATGAGTTGGAAAGTTGGTACCCCCATTGCGTATTTTATATAAAGTTATATTCCCTGGCCATAAAGAACGGCAGAGACAATGAGTTGGAAAGTTGGTACCCCCATTGCGTATTTTAGATTAAGTTATACTCCCTAGCCATAAAGAACGGCCGAGAAAATGAGTTGGAAAGTTGGTACCCCAATTCGTATTTTATATAAAGTTATATTCCCTAGCCATTAAAAACGGCAGAGACAATGAGTTGGAAAGTTGGTACCCCATTGCGTATTTTATATAAAGTTATAATCCCTAGCCATAAAGAACAGCCGAGACAATGAGTTGGAACGTTGGTACCCCAATTGCGTATATTATATAAAGTTATAATCCCTAGCCATAAATTTAAGAATGGCCGAGACAATGAGTTGAAAAGTTGGTACCCCATTGTGCATTTTATATAAAGTCATAATCCCTAGCCATAAAGAACGGCCGAGACAATCAGTTGGAAAATTGGTACCCCCATTGCGTATTTTATATAAAGTTATAATCCCTAGCAATAATGAACAGCCTAGACAATGAGTTGGAAAGTTGGTACCCCAATTGCGTATTTTATATTAAGTTTTAATCCCTAGCCATAAAGAACAGCCGAGACAATGAGTTGGAAAGTTGGTACCCCAATGCGTATTCTATATAAAGTTATATTCCCTAGCCATTAAGAACAGCAGAGACAATGAGTTGGAAAGTTGGTACCCCATTGCGTAATTTATATAAAGTTATAATCCCTAGCCATAAAGAACGGCCGAGACAATGAGTTGGAAAGTTGGTACCCCAAATGCGTATTTTAAATAAAGTTATAATCCATAGCCAAAAAGAATGGCAGAGACAATGAGTTGGAAAGTTGGTTCCCAATTGCGTATTTTATATAAAGTTATAATCCCTAGCCATAAAGAACGGCCGAGACAATAAGTTGGAAAATTGGTACCCCGTATTTTATGCAGGAACTTGTTAGGAAGAAAGATAAGAAGCTAGCAATATCCTTTAACTCTACTTTCCGCTATATAGATGACGTTCTTTCACTGAACAATTCAAAATTTGGTGACTATGTGGAACGCACCTATCCCATCGAATTGGAGATAAAGGATACTACAGATACAGTTAAGTCGGCTTCATATCTTGACTTACATCTAGAAATTGACAATGAGGGTCGGTTGAAAACAAAACTTTACGACAAAAGAGATGATTTCAGCTTTCCAATTGTGAACTTTCCATTTCTAAGTAGCAACATTCCAGCAGCACCTGCATACGGGGTATATATCTCCCAATTGATACGATATTCCCGTGCTTGCATTTCCTATCATGATTTTTTTGATAGAGGGTTACTGCTCACAAGTAAGCTATTAAACCAAGAGTTCCAAATGGTGAAGTTGAAATCATCCCTTTGTAAATTTTACGGACGCCATCACGAGTTGGTTGACCGTTATGGAATAACCGTTTCACAAATGATATCGGATATGTTCCTTACGTCGTAACTACAATCCCCTTCCCTTTCATGAATGTGACCTACCGAATTAGACTATTTTCTAGATTTGTAATCACATAAGCAACACGACGGGTGCCACATGTGGAGCAGGATCAGCTTACCCTTCCGGAGCACCTGAGATCACCCCTAGTTTTTGGTGGGGTTCGTGTTGTTTATTCCTTAGTTTTCTATGTTGTGTCATGTGTACTATTGTTTTTCTGTTTGTCTTTTTCATTTTTAGCCATGGCGTTGTCAGTTTGTTTTAGATTTATGAGTTTGGCTGTCCCTTTGGTATCTTTCGTCCCTCTTTTATATAAAGTTATATTCCCTGGCCATAAAGAACGGCAGAGACAAAGAGTTTGAAAGTTGGTACCCCAATTGCGTATATTATATATAAAGTTATAATCCCTAGCCATGAATTTAAGAATGGCCGAGACAATGAGTTGAAAAGTTGGTACCCCATTGTGTATTTTATATAAAGTTATAATTCCTAGCCATATAGAACGGCCGAGACAATGAGTTGGACAGTTGGTACCCCATTGCGTATTTTATATAAAGTTATAATCCTTAGCCATAAATTTAAAATGACCGAGACAATGAGTTGGAAAGTTGGTACAATAATTGCGTCTATTATATAAAGTTATAATCCCTAGCCATATAGATCAGCCTAGACAATGAGTTCGAAAGTTGGTACCCCCATTGCGTATTTTATATTAAGTTATAATCCCTAGCCATAAAGAACGGCCGAGACAATGAGTTGGAAAGTTGGTACCCCAATTGCGTATTTTATATAAAGTTATAATCCCTAGCCATAAAGAACGGCCGAAACAATGAGTTGGAAAGTTGTTACCCCCAATGCGTATTTTATATAAAGTTATAATCCATAGCCACAAATTAAAGAATGGCCAAGACAATGAGTTGAAAAGTTGGTACCCCATTGTGCATTTTATATAAAGTTATAATCCCTAGCCATAAAGCCCGGAACGGCCGAGACAATGAGTTGGAAAATTGGTACCCCCATTGCGTATTCCTTTCACGGATTTGTCTATACTTTTTGGACCTTTTGGATTATAGCTCTTCATCTTTTATATAAGCTTTGGATTTTAAATATTTTGGCCACGAGCATCACTGAAGAGACATGTATTGTCGAAATGCGCATCTGGTGCAAGAAAATTGGTACCGTTAATTTTATTATATAAAAAAGTTGGTACCCCATTGCGTTATTTATATAAAGTTATAATCCCTAGCCATAAAGAACGGCCGAGACAATGAGTTGGAAAGTTGGTACCCCAAATGCGTATTTTAAATAAAGTTATAATCCATAGCCAAAAAGAACGGCAGAGACAATGAGTTGGAAAGTTGGTTCCCCATTACGTATTTTATATTAAGTTATAATCCATAGCCATTAAGAACAGCAGGGACAAAGAGTTTGAAAGTTGGTACCCCAATTGCGTATATTATATATAAAGTTATAATCCCTAGCCATCAATTTAAGAATGACCGAGACAATGAGGTGGAAAGTTGGTAACCCATTGCGTTATTTATATAAAGTTATAATCCCTAGCCATAAAGAACGGCCGAGACAATGAGTTGGAAAGTGTGTACCCCAAATGCGTATTTTATATAAAGTTATAAACCCTAGCCATGAAGAACGGCCGAGACAATGAGTTGGAAAGTTGGTACCCCAAATGCGTATTTTATATAAAGTCATAAACCCTAGCCATAAAGAACGACCGAGACAATGAGTTGGAAAGTTGGTACTCCAAATGCGTATTTTATATAAAGTTATAAACCCTAGCCATAAAGAACGGCCGAGACAATGAGTTGGAAAGATGGTACTCCCATTGCGTATTTTAGATAAAGTTATATATATAATCCCTAGCCATAAAGAACGGCCGAGACAATAAGTTGGAAAGTTGGTACCCCAAATGCTTATTTTATGTAAAGTTATAATCCCTAGCCATAAGGAACGGTTAAGACAAAGAGTTGAAAAGTTGGTATCCCCATTGCGTATCTTATATAAAGTTATAATCCCTAGTCATGAAGAGCAGCCGAGACAAAGAGTTGAGAAGTTGGTACCCCCAATGCGTATTTTATATAAAAGTATAATCCCTAGCCATAAAGAACGGCCGAGACAATGAGTTGAAAAGTTGGTACCCCCATTGCGTATTTTATATAAAGGTATAATCCCTAGCCATTAAGAACGGCCGAGACAATGAGTTGGAAAGTTTGTACCCCCATTGCGTATTTTATATAAAGTTATATATATAATCCCTAGCCATAAAGAACGGCCGAGACAATGAGTTGGAAAGTTTGTACCCCCATTGCGTATTTTATATAAAGTTATATATATAATCCCTAGCCATAAAGAACGGCCGAGACAATGAGTTGGAAAGTTTGTACCCCCATTGCGTATTTTATATAAAGTCACAATCCCTAGCCATAAAGAACGGCCGAGACAATGAGTTGGAAAGTTGGTACCCCCATTGCGTATTTTATATAAAGTTACAATCCCTAGCCATTAAGAACGGCAGAGACAATGAGTTGGAAAGTTTGTACCCCCATTGCGTATTTTATATAAAGTTACAATCCCTAGCCATAAAGAACGGCAGAGACAATGAGTTGGAAAGTTTGTTCCCCATTGCGTATTTTATATAAAGTTATAATCCCTAGCCATAAAGAACGGCCAAGAAAATTAGTTGGAAAGTTGGTACCCCCATTGCGTATTTTATATAAAGTTATAATCCCTAGCAATAATGAACGGCCGAGACAATGAGTTGGACAGTTGGTACCCATTGCGTATTTTATATCAAGCTATAATCCATAGCCATAGATAACATGCGAGACAATGAGTTGGAACGTTGGTACCCCAATTGCGTATTTTATATAAAGTTTTAATCCCTAGCCATAAAGAACAGCCGAGACAATGAGTTGGAACGTTGGTATACCCCAATTGCGTTTATTATATAAAGTTATAATCCCTAGCCATAAATTTAAGAATGTCCGAGACAATGAGTTGAAAAGTTGGTACCCCATTGTGTTTTTTATATAAAGTTATAATCCCTAGACATAAAGAACGGCCGAGACAATGAGTTGGAAAATTGGTACCCCCATTGCGTATTTTATATAAAGTTATAATCCCTATCAATAATGAACGGCCGAGACAATGAGTTGGACAGTTGGTACCCATTGCGTATTTTATATCAAGTTATAATCCATAGCCATAAAGAACAGCCGAGACAATGATTTGGAACGTTGGTACCCCCATTGCGTATATTATATATAAAGTTATAATCCCTAGCCATTAATTTAAGAATGACCGAGGCAATGAGTTGAAAAGTTGGTACCCCATTGTGTTTTTTATATAAAGTTATAATCCCTAGACATAAAGAACGGCCGAGACAATGAGTTGGTAAGTTGGTTCCCCATTGCGTATTTTATAAAAGTATAATCCCTAGCCATTAAGAACGGCCGAGACAATGAGTTGGAAAGTTGGTACCCCATTGCGTATTTTATATAAAGTTATAATCCCCAGCCATTAAGAACAGCAGAGACAATCAGTTGGAAAGTTGGTACCGCATTGCGTATTTTATATAAAGTTATAATCCCTAGCCATAAAGAACGGCCGAGACAATGAGTTGGAAAGTTGGTACCCCCATTGCGTATTTTATATAAAGTTATAATCCCTAGCCATAAAGAACGGCCGAGACAATGAGTTGGAAAGTTGGTTCCCCATTGCGTATTTTATATAAAGTTATAATCCCTAGCCATTAAGAACGGCCGAGACAATGAGTTGGAAAGTTGGTTCCCCATTGCGTATTTTGTATAAAGTTATAATCCCTAGCCATATTGAACAGCCGAGACAATGAGGTGGAAAATTGGTACCCCCATTGCGTATTTTATATAAAGTAATAATCCATAGCCATAAGGACAGCCGAGACAATGAGTTGGAAAGTGTGTACCCCAAATGCGTATTTTTAATAAAGCCATAAACCCTAGCCATAAAGAACGGCCGAGACAATGAGTTGGAAAGTTGGTACCCCAAATGCGTATTTTATATAAAGTAATAAACCCTAGCCATTAAGAACGGCCGAGACAATGAGTTGGAAAGTTGGTACCCCAAATGCGTATTTTATATAGAGTTATAAACCCTAGCCATAAAGAACGGCCGAGACAATGAGTTAGAAAGTTGGTACTCCATTGCGTATTTTATAAAAAAAAATGTAATCCCTAGCCACAAAGAACAGCCGAGACAATGAGTTGGAACGTTGGTACCCCCATTGCGTATTTTATATAGAGTTATAATCCCTAGCCGTAAACAACAGCCGAGACAATGAGTTGGAACGTTGGTACCCAAATTGCGTTTTTTATATAAAGTTATAATCCCTAGCCATAAAGAACAGCCGAGACAATGAGTTGGAAAGTTTGTTCCCCATTGCGTATTTTATATAAAGTTATAATCCCTAGCCATAAAGAACGGCCGAGACAATGAGTTGGAAAGTTGGTACCCCCATTGCGTATTTTATATAAAGTTTTAATCCCTAGCCATAAAGAACAGCCGAGACAATGAGTTGGAACGTTGGTATACCCCAATTGCGTTTATTATATAAAGTTATAATCCCTAGCCATAAATTTAAGAATGTCCGAGACAATGAGTTGAAAAGTTGGTACCCCATTGTGTTTTTTATATAAAGTTATAATCCCTAGACATAAAGAACGGCCGAGACAATGAGTTGGAAAATTGGTACCCCCATTGCGTATTTTATATAAAGTTATAATCCCTATCAATAATGAACGGCCGAGACAATGAGTTGGACAGTTGGTACCCATTGCGTATTTTATATCAAGTTATAATCCATAGCCATAAAGAACAGCCGAGACAATGATTTGGAACGTTGGTACCCCCATTGCGTATATTATATATAAAGTTATAATCCCTAGCCATTAATTTAAGAATGACCGAGGCAATGAGTTGAAAAGTTGGTACCCCATTGTGTTTTTTATATAAAGTTATAATCCCTAGACATAAAGAACGGCCGAGACAATGAGTTGGTAAGTTGGTTCCCCATTGCGTATTTTATAAAAGTATAATCCCTAGCCATAAAGAACGGCCGAGAAATTGAGTTGGAAAGTTGGTACCCCATTGCGTATTTTATATAAAGTTATAATCCCCAGCCATTAAGAACAGCAGAGACAATCAGTTGGAAAGTTGGTACCGCATTGCGTATTTTATATAAAGTTAGAATCCCTAGCCATAAAGAACGGCCGAGACAATGAGTTGGAAAGTTGGTACCCCCATTGCGTATTTTATATAAAGTTATAATCCCTAGCCATAAAGAACGGCTGAGACAATGAGTTGGAAAGTTGGTTCCCCATTGCGTATTTTATATAAAGTTATAATCCCTAGCCATTAAGAACGGCCGAGACAATGAGTTGGAAAGTTGGTTCCCCATTGCGTATTTTGTATAAAGTTATAATCCCTAGCCATATTGAACAGCCGAGACAATGAGGTGGAAAATTGGTACCCCCATTGCGTATTTTATATAAAGTAGTAATCCATAGCCATAAGGACAGCCGAGACAATGAGTTGGAAAGTGTGTACCCCAAATGCGTATTTTTAATAAAGCCATAAACCCTAGCCATAAAGAACGGCCGAGACAATGAGTTGGAAAGTTGGTACCCCAAATGCGTATTTTATATAAAGTAATAAACCCTAGCCATTAAGAACGGCCGAGACAATGAGTTGGAAAGTTGGTACCCCAAATGCGTATTTTATATAGAGTTATAAACCCTCGCCATAAAGAACGGCCGAGACAATGAGTTGGTAAGTTGGTTCCCCATTGCGTATTTTATAAAAGTATAATCCCTAGCCATTAAGAACGGCCGAGACAATGAGTTGGAAAGTGTGTACCCCAAATGCGTATTTTATATAAAGTAATAAACCCTAGCCATAAAGAACGGCCGAGACAATGAGTTGGAAAGTTGGTACCTCCATTGCGTATATTATATAAAGTTATAATCCCTAGCCACAAAGAACAGCCGAGACAATGAGTTGGAAAGTTGGTACTCCATTGCGTATTTTATAAAAAAAAATGTAATCCCTAGCCACAAAGAACAGCCGAGACAATGAGTTGGAACGTTGGTACCCCCATTGCGTATTTTATATAGAGTTATAATCCCTAGCCGTAAACAACAGCCGAGACAATGAGTTGGAACGTTGGTACCCAAATAGCGTTTTTTATATAAAGTTATAATCCCTAGCCATAAAGAACAGCCGAGACAATGAGTTGGAAAGTTTGTTCCCCATTGCGTATTTTATATAAAGTTATAATCCCTAGCCATAAAGAACGGCCGAGACAATGAGTTGGAAAGTTGGTACCCCCATTGCGTATTTTATATAAAGTTATAATCCCTAGCCATAAAGAACGGCCGAGACAATGAGTTGGAAAGTTGGTTCCCCATTGCGTATTTTATATAAAGTTATAATCCCTAGCCATTAAGAACGGCCGAGACAATGAGTTGGAAAGTTGGTTCCCCATTGCGTATTTTATATAAAGTTATAATCCCTAGCCATAAAGAACGGCCGAGACAATGAGTTGGAAAGTTGGTACCCCCATTGCGTATTTTATATAAAGTTATAATCCCTAGCCATAAAGAACGGCCGAGACAATGAGTTGGAAAGTTGGTTCCCCATTGCGTATTTTATATAAAGTTATAATCCCTAGCCATTAAGAACGGCCGAGACAATGAGTTGGAAAGTTGGTTCCCCATTGCGTATTTTATATAAAGTTATAATCCATAGCCAAAAAGAACGGCCGAGACAATGAGTTGGAAAGTTGGTTCCCCATTGCGTATTTTATATAAAGTTATAATCCATAGCCATAAAGAACGGCCATGAAAATGAGTTGGAAAGTTGGTACCCCCATTGCGTATTTTATATAAATTTATAATCCCTAGCCATAAAGAACAGCCGAGACAATGAGTTGGAAAGTTGGTACCCCCATTGCGTATATTATATAAAGTTATAATCCCTAGCCATCAAGAACGGCCGAGACAATAAGTTGCAAAGTTGGAACCCCCTTGGCGTATTTTATATAAAGTCTAAATCCCTAGACATAAAGAACGGCCAAGACAATGAGTTGGAAAGTTGGTACCCCAATTGCGTATTTTATATTAAGTTATAATCCCTAGCCATCAAGAACAGCCGAGACATTAAGTTGGAAAATTGGTACCCCCATTGCGTATTTTATATTAAGTTATAATCTTTAGCCATAAAGAACAGCCGAGACAATGAGGTGGAAAATTGGTACCCCCATAGCGTTTTTTATATAAAGTTATAATCCCTAGCCATCAAGAACAGCAGAGACAATGAGTTGGGAATTTGGTACCCCATTGCGTATTTTATATAAAGTTATAATCCATAGCCAAAAAGAACGGCCGAGACAATGAGTTGGAAAGTTGGTTCCCTATTGCGTATTTTATATAAAGTTATAATACCTAGCCATTAAGAACAGCAGAGACAATGATTTGGAAAGCTGGTACCCCATTGCGTATATTATATAAAGTTATAATCCCTAGCCATCAATTTAAGAATGGCCGAGACAATAAGTTGGGAATTTGGTACCCCATTGCGTATTTTATATAAAGTTATAATCCATAGCCATAAAGAACGGCCGAGACAATGAGGTGGAAAATTGGTACCCCCAATGCGTATTTTATATAAAGTTATAATCCCTAGCCATAAAGAACGACCGAGAGAATTAGTTGGAAAGTGTGTACCCCAAATGCGTATTTTATATAAAGTTATAAACCCTAGCCATTAAGAACGGCCGAGACAATGAGTTGGAAAGTTGGTACCCCCATTGCGTATTTTAGATAAAGTTATAATCCCTAGCCATAAAGAACGGCCGAGACAATAAGTTGGAAAGTTGGTACCCCAAATGCTTATTTTATATAAAGTTATAATCCCTAGCCATAAAGAACGGTTAAGACAAAGAGTTGGAAAGTTGGTACCCTATTGCGTATCATATATAAAGTTATATTCCCTAGCCATAAATAGCAGCCGAGACAATGAGTTGAAAAGTTGGTACCCCCAATGCGTATTTTATATAAAGGTATAATCCCTAGCCATAAAGAACGGCCGAGACAATGAGTTGGAAAGTTGGTACTCTCATTGCGTATTTTATATAAAGGTATAATCCCTAGCCATAAAGAACGCTGAAGACAATCAGTTGGAAAGTTGGTACCACCATTGCGTATTTTATATAAAGTTATAATCCCTAGCCATAAAGAACGGCCGAGACAATGAGTTGGAAAGTTGGTACCCCCAATGCGTATTTTATATAAAGGTATAATCCGTAGCCATAAAGAACGGCCGAGACAATGAGTTGGAAAGTTGGTTCCACATTGCGTATTTTATATAAAGTTATAATCCCTAGCCATTAAGAACGGCCGAGACAATGAGTTGGAAAGTAGGTTCCCCATTGCGTATTTTATATAAAGTTATAATCCCTAGCCATAAAGAACGGTTAAGACAAAGAGTTGGAAAATTGGTACCCCCATTGCGTATTTTATATAAAGTTATAATCCCTAGCCATAAAGAACAGCCGAGACAATGAGTTGGAAAGTTGGTACTCCCATAGCGTTTTTTAGATAAAGTTATAATCCCTAGGCATAAAGAACAGCAGAGACAATGAGTTGGAAATATGGTACCCCATTGCGTATTTTAAATAAAGTTATAATCCATAGCCAAAAAGAATGGCCGAGACAATGAGTTGGAAAGTTGGATCCCCATTGCGTATTTTATATAAAGTTATAATCCCTAGCCATTAAGAACAGCAGAGACAATCAGTTGGAAAGTTGGTACGCATTGCGTATTTTATATAAAGTTATAATCCCTAGCCATAAAGAACGGCCAAGAAAATGAGTTGGAAAGTTGGTTCCCCATTGCGTATTTGATATAAAGTTATTATCCATAGCCATAAAGAACGGCGAAGAAAATGAGTTGGAAAATTGGTACCCCCATTGCGTATTTTATATAAAGTTATAATCCCTAGCCATAAAAAACAGCCGAGACAATGAGTTGAAAAGTTGGTACCCCAATTGCGTATATTATATAAAGTTATAATCCCTAGCCATCAATTTAAGAATGGCCGAGACAATGAGTTGGAAAGTTGGTACCCCCATTGTGTTTTTTATATAAAGTTATAATCCCTAGCCATAAAGAACGGCCGAGACAATGAGGTGGAAAATTGGTACCCTCATAGCGTATTTTATATAAAGTAAGTATCCCTAGTCATAAAGAACGGCCGAGACAATTAATTGGAAAGTTGGTACCCCAATTGCGTATTTTATATAAAGTTATAATCCCTAGCCATAATGAACAGCCGAGACAATGATCTGGAAAGTTGGTACCCCCATTGCGTAATTTATATAAAGTAAGTATCCCTAGTCATAAAGAACGGCCGAGACAATGAATTGGAAAGTTGGTACCCCAATTGCGTATTTTATATAAAGTTATAAACCCTAGCCATAAAGAACGGCCGAGACAATCAGTTGGAAAATTGGTACCCCCATTGCGTATTTTATATAAAGTAAGTATCCCTAGTCATAAAGAACGGCCGAGACAATGAATTGGAAAGTTGGTACCCCAATTGCGTATTTTATATAAAGTTATAAACCCTAGCCATAAAGAACGGCCGAGACAATGAGTTGGAAAATTGGTACCCCCATTGCGTATTTTATATAAAGTAAGTATCCCTAGTCATAAAGAACGGCCGAGACAATGAGTTAGAAAGTTGGTACCCCAATTGCGTATTTTATATAAAGTTATAAACCCTAGCCATAAAGAACGGCCGAGACAATGAGTTGGAAAGTGTGTACCCCAAATGCGTATTTTATATAAAGTAATAAACCCTAGCCATAAAGAACGGCCGAGACAATGAGTTGGAAAGTTGGTACCTCCATTGCGTATATTATATAAAGTTATAATCCCTAGCCACAAAGAACAGCCGAGACAATGAGTTGGAAAGTTTGTACCCCAAATGCGTATTTTATATAAAGTTATAATCCCTAGCCATAAAGAACAGCCGAGACAATGAGTTGGAAAGTTGGTTCCCCATTGCGTATTTTATATAAAGGTATAATCCCTAGCCATAAAGAACGGCCGAGACAATGAGTTGGAAAGTTGGTACCCACATTGCGTATTTTATATAAAGTTATAATCCCTAGCCATCAAGAACGGCCGAGACAATGAGTTGGAAAGTTGGTACCCCCATTGCGTATTTTATATAAAGTTATAATCCCTAGCCATAAAGAGCAGCCGAGACAATGAGTTGGAACGTTGGTACCCCAATTGCGTATATTATATAAAGTTATAATCCCTAACCACAAAGAACAGCCGAGACAATGAGTTGAAAAGTTAGTACCTCAATTACGTATATTATATAAAGTTATAATCCCTAGGCATAAAGAACAGCAGAGACAATGAGTTTGAAAGTAGGTACCCCAATTGCGTATTTTATATAAAGTTAAAATCCCTAGCCATAAAGAACGACCGAGACAATGAGTTGGAAAGTTGGTACCCCAATTGCGTATATTATATTAAGTTATAATCCCTAACCACAAAGAACAGCCGAGACAATGAGTTGAAAAGTTAGTACCTCAATTGCGTATATTATATAAAGTTATAATCCCTAGCCATCAAGAACAGCAGAGACAATGAGTTTGAAAGTAGGTATCCACATTGCGTATTTTATATAAAGTTATAATCCCTAGCCATTAAGAACGGCCGAGACAATGAGTTGGAAAGTAGGTTCCCCATTGCGTATTTTAAATAAAGTTATAATCCATAGCCAAAAAGAATGGCCGAGACAATGAGTTGGAAAGTTGGATCCCCATTGCGTATTTTATATAAAGTTATAATCCCTAGCCATTAAGAACAGCAGAGACAATCAGTTGGAAAGTTGGTACGCATTGCGTATTTTATATAAAGTTATAATCCCTAGCCATAAAGAACGGCCAAGAAAATGAGTTGGAAAGTTGGTTCCCCATTGCGTATTTGATATAAAGTTATTATCCATAGCCATAAAGAACGGCGAAGAAAATGAGTTGGAAAGTTGGTACCCCCATTGCGTATTTTATATAAAGTTATAATCCCTAGCCATTAAAAACAGCCGAGACAATGAGTTGAAAAGTTGGTACCCCAATTGCGTATATTATATAAAGTTATAATCCCTAGCCATCAAATTAAGAATGGCCGAGACAATGAGTTGGAAAGTTGGTACCCCCATTGTGTTTTTTATATAAAGTTATAATCCCTAGCCATAAAGAACGGCCGAGACAATGAGGTGGAAAATTGGTACCCTCATAGCGTATTTTATATAAAGTAAGTATCCCTAGTCATAAAGAACGGCCGAGACAATGAATTGGAAAGTTGGTACCCCAATTGCGTATTTTATATAAAGTTATAATCCCTAGCCATAATGAACAGCCGAGACAATGATCTGGAAAGTTGGTACCCCCATTGCGTAATTTATATAAAGTAAGTATCCCTAGTCATAAAGAACGGCCGAGACAATGAATTGGAAAGTTGGTACCCCAATTGCGTATTTTATATAAAGTTATAAACCCTAGCCATAAAGAACGGCCGAGACAATCAGTTGGAAAATTGGTACCCCCATTGCGTATTTTATATAAAGTAAGTATCCCTAGTCATAAAGAACGGCCGAGACAATGAATTGGAAAGTTGGTACCCCAATTGCGTATTTTATATAAAGTTATAAACCCTAGCCATAAAGAACGGCCGAGACAATGAGTTGGAAAATTGGTACCCCCATTGCGTATTTTATATAAAGTAAGTATCCCTAGTCATAAAGAACGGCCGAGACAATGAGTTAGAAAGTTGGTACCCCAATTGCGTATTTTATATAAAGTTATAAACCCTAGCCATAAAGAACGGCCGAGACAATGAGTTGGAAAGTGTGTACCCCAAATGCGTATTTTATATAAAGTAATAAACCCTAGCCATAAAGAACGGCCGAGACAATGAGTTGGAAAGTTGGTACCTCCATTGCGTATATTATATAAAGTTATAATCCCTAGCCACAAAGAACAGCCGAGACAATGAGTTGGAAAGTTTGTACCCCAAATGCGTATTTTATATAAAGTTATAATCCCTAGCCATAAAGAACAGCCGAGACAATGAGTTGGAAAGTTGGTTCCCCATTGCGTATTTTATATAAAGGTATAATCCCTAGCCATAAAGAACGGCCGAGACAATGAGTTGGAAAGTTGGTACCCACATTGCGTATTTTATATAAAGTTATAATCCCTAGCCATCAAGAACGGCCGAGACAATGAGTTGGAAAGTTGGTACCCCCATTGCGTATTTTATATAAAGTTATAATCCCTAGCCATAAAGAGCAGCCGAGACAATGAGTTGGAAAGTTGGTACCCCAATTGCGTATATTATATAAAGTTATAATCCCTAACCACAAAGAACAGCCGAGACAATGAGTTGAAAAGTTAGTACCTCAATTACGTATATTATATAAAGTTATAATCCCTAGGCATAAAGAACAGCAGAGACAATGAGTTTGAAAGTAGGTACCCCAATTGCGTATTTTATATAAAGTTAAAATCCCTAGCCATAAAGAACGACCGAGACAATGAGTTGGAAAGTTGGTACCCCAATTGCGTATATTATATTAAGTTATAATCCCTAACCACAAAGAACAGCCGAGACAATGAGTTGAAAAGTTAGTACCTCAATTGCGTATATTATATAAAGTTATAATCCCTAGCCATAAAGAACAGCAGAGACAATGAGTTTGAAAGTAGGTATCCAAATTGCGTATTTTATATAAAGTTAAAATCCCTAGCCATAATGAACAGCCGAGACAATGAGGTGGAAAACTGGTACCCCCATTGCGTATTTTATATAAAGTAAGTATCCCTAGTCATAAAGAACGGCCGAGACAACGAGTTGGAAAGTTGGTACCCCAATTGCGTATTTTATATAAAGTTATAAACCCTAGCCATAAAGAACGGCCGAGACAATGAGTTGGAAAATTTGTACCCCCATTGCGTATTTTATATAAAGTAAGTATCCCTAGTCATAAAGAACGGCCGAGACAATGAGTTGGAAAGTTGGTACCCCAATTGCGTATTTTATATAAAGTTATAAACCCTAGCCATAAAGAACGGCCGAGACAATGAGTTGGAAAGTTTGTACCCCAAATGCGTATTATATATAAAGTTATAAACCCTAGCCATAAAGAACGGCCGAGACAATGAGTTGGAAAGTTGGTACCCCCATTGCGTATTTTATATAAAGGTATAATCCCTAGCCATAAAGAACGGCCGAGACAATGAGTTGGAAAGTTGGTACCCAAATTGCGTATTTTATATAAAGTTATAATCCCTAGCCATAAAGAACGGCCGAGACAATGAGTTTGAAAGTTGGTACCCCAATTGCGTTTTTTATATAAAGTTATAATCCCTAGCCATAAAGAACAGCCGAGACAAAGAGTTGGAAAGTTGGTACCCCCATTGCGTATTTTATATAAAGGTATAATCCCTAGCCATAAAGAACGGCCGAGACAATGAGTTGGAAAGTTGGTACCCACATTGCGTATTTTATATAAAGTTATAATCCCTAGCCATCAAGAACGGCCGAGACAATGAGTTGGAAAGTTGGTACCCCCATTGCGTATTTTATATAAAGTTATAATCCCTAGCCATAAAGAGCAGCCGAGACAATGAGTTGGAAAGTTGGTACCCCAATTGCGTATATTATATAAAGTTATAATCCCTAACCACAAAGAACAGCCGAGACAATGAGTTGAAAAGTTAGTACCTCAATTACGTATATTATATAAAGTTATAATCCCTAGGCATAAAGAACAGCAGAGACAATGAGTTTGAAAGTAGGTACCCCAATTGCGTATTTTATATAAAGTTAAAATCCCTAGCCATAAAGAACGACCGAGACAATGAGTTGGAAAGTTGGTACCCCAATTGCGTATATTATATTAAGTTATAATCCCTAACCACAAAGAACAGCCGAGACAATGGGTTGAAAAGTTAGTACCTCAATTGCGTATATTATATAAAGTTATAATCCCTAGCCATAAAGAACAGCAGAGACAATGAGTTTGAAAGTAGGTATCCAAATTGCGTATTTTATATAAAGTTAAAATCCCTAGCCATAATGAACAGCCGAGACAATGAGGTGGAAAACTGGTACCCCCATTGCGTATTTTATATAAAGTAAGTATCCCTAGTCATAAAGAACGGCCGAGACAACGAGTTGGAAAGTTGGTACCCCAATTGCGTATTTTATATAAAGTTATAAACCCTAGCCATAAAGAACGGCCGAGACAATGAGTTGGAAAATTTGTACCCCCATTGCGTATTTTATATAAAGTAAGTATCCCTAGTCATAAAGAACGGCCGAGACAATGAGTTGGAAAGTTGGTACCCCAATTGCGTATTTTATATAAAGTTATAAACCCTAGCCATAAAGAACGGCCGAGACAATGAGTTGGAAAGTTTGTACCCCAAATGCGTATTATATATAAAGTTATAAACCCTAGCCATAAAGAACGGCCGAGACAATGAGTTGGAAAGTTGGTACCCCCATTGCGTATTTTATATAAAGGTATAATCCCTAGCCATAAAGAACGGCCGAGACAATGAGTTGGAAAGTTGGTACCCAAATTGCGTATTTTATATAAAGTTATAATCCCTAGCCATAAAGAACGGCCGAGACAATGAGTTTGAAAGTTGGTACCCCAATTGCGTTTTTTATATAAAGTTATAATCTCTAGCCATAAAGAACGGCCGAGACAATGACTTGAAAAGTAGGTCACCCAAATGTGTATTTTATAGAATATGGCATTGTTCAATGCTTCAGACGAAATTCTATTAATTACTATCCCGTTGTAGTTCTATTCAAAAGCTTATTATCAAAGCAGATTCTTTAATGCATAGCCACAAAGAACAGCGGAGACAATAGGTTGGAAAGTGGGTATCCCAAATGCGTATTTTATAGAATTTGGCCTATTAGAAATCTATAAATCAAAGTCAGAATTTTTTAATGGGATATAAAAATCTTTCATGTTTTATATAACACTATTTTCGAACAAAAAAGAAGACAAAAACCAAGATTTTGAAAAAAATAAAATTGTCGCTCAAGTAGTTTTCCAAACCATATTTGACGATTTGCTGGATAGCTTTTTATTAAGAGAATTGCAGGATGATAATTGCTGGAAAGCTTGACACTAGAATCGAGATTCTGACAAATGTCTTCAATTGAAAAAATGAGAAAGAAAATGTGACAAATGTGTGATGTGGCCACAGTCTGTCCCAAAATATTTTTCAACTACTAGTCCCCAGACCAATATTCCGACATTTTGCTTATGTGTAAACAATTTTTTGAAATACTTAATCTGAATAAGATTTTACTAGTCTGGGGGCATCGGACTAGTGGCTAACGTGCAGACAGTTGTCATCAAGGTAAGTTATATATTTTTGTTACATGGCAGCCATGGCAAATTTCATACCAATTGTTGTAATATTGTGTTATGATAAACGTTTGTAGTTACATATATATTTTTGTGATATATTTTTTTGCAGAGTAGCTACATATGTTTGTGACATGGTGCACTTACATATTTCTGCGACAAGGTTTTTGAGTTCTGTGACAGCATAAAGTAACATATTTCTGCGGCAGCGTAAAGTTGCACATTTCTGTGACATCGTAAAGTTACATATTTCTGTGACAGCGTAAAATTACACATTTCTGTGACAGCGTTAAGTTACATATTTCTGTGACAGCGTAAAGTTGTGTAATGTACCTATTTCTGTGACTGCGTGAAATTACACATTTCTGTGCCGGACAGCGATAAGTTACATATTTCTGTGACAGCGTTAAGTTACATATCTCTGTGATAGGGTATAAGTTCTGGTTCGTTTCTGTATGCTTTAATGTTTTCGCTCGTTAATCTTTCTCTTTAAAAATACTGGCTATTCTGCTATTATACTTGATAACTTTATCCTGGACATTGTTCTTTACTGTAATCAGTATATTTTTACCCAATTCTTTGAATTTCGCAGTTATTCATCATATTTTAGCACCATAGCCCCCCCCCCCCCCCCCCGAAAATTAAATGGTTGCTGCCTTACTCTTTTCTTTGTTCCCCCCCCCCCCCCCTGGTGGAATCGGCCGGGTCCGTTCGCGCCCAGTCACGTTCGCACCCACTCATGTTCGCCCTCTTTCACTTTCGCACCCTACATGTTCGCACCCAAAGTCCGTTCGCACTCTACATGTTCGCGCCCAATTTCAACTTTGTAATCAAGTAGTATTCTTATAAGTATTATTGTTTTCATTGTCTCAAAATAAAGTGTACAGCATTTTTTTGTGTTGAATAAATCTTAATCATGTTTTAAATAGTGTATTGTTAAAAAAAAATGTTCCTTTCTAAATAAAGTGGGATTCTGTCAACGTTTTATTTTGTTTTGAATACTGACTCTTTATCATGTTTTGGTTACTGTATTACTATAACATGTATAACTTTGTTTCATTGACTTGTTTCAAAATGAAGTGAGATTCTGACTACTTTTTTTTTTTTTTGAGTCTTGAATAAATTTTATCATGTTTTGGTTATAATAGTGTATTGCTATATTTTATTGTTTCATTGTTTCAGATCAAAGGGACCAAGCTGTTAAAAACAATTATCTTTTGTGTTTTTCATTTATAATCTTCAATCTTTTACTCATACCAAGCTATAAATACATTCAGTAATTACACGAAAGCAATTAAAAACATCAATGATGATTTTCCAATTATTCAACTGGAATTTGAATTAAAATTGGGCGCGAACGTGTAAAGTGCGAACGGACCTTGGGTGCGAACGTGCGAGGTGTGAACGTGTAGGGTGCGAAAGTATATTGGGCGCGAACGGACCTAAAACCCCGCCACTATTCTCTATTCTGTATACAACAACAAATGGAAGTTTTTAACGACCTTGACTGGCTATTCTGTATACCTCATCCACACCCTCTTATATACTGTCTAGAGGTTGTGTGAACGCGAGGATGGACGATATAGTAAAAAGAAAATACATGAAAATTGTCGAGAGTGATCGAAGCTCTTAGAGTTTCTTTAAAACTGGTCCGAGTTTTCCTGGTCCGACTTGTCCCAATCCCGTTATTCAGCGTCTGTTTTGACAAGCTTCCTGTTCTGAATTTAGATTGCTATTGACAACTACAAACAATTCTTTTTCACCAAGAAGACGTCATGCCAATGGCTTTAAAGGGTAAGTTTTACATATGTCTGTTATATATGACTCATGTGAAGAAATGACATACTCATTTTAGCTCATTTAAAAAAGATATTTTTTACATTTTGAACGCAGCAACAGGTCGATGGACATAATGACATATTTCGGGTCAAGTAGGATAAACGGTACTGTAGTTCCTTCGGAAGAACAGAGTAATAAATCGGTTTAACTTTAGAAGTAAATCGGTTTATATGAACATAAATTGACAGACTGACAGGTCGACAGGTTGACACTTTAACCCTCTTAGTGCGTAGCTAAATTTCAAAACATTGTCCAGAAACGGGTCAATTTCAGTAAAAAAATACAAAAAACAGTAAACAGGGGCGGATTTAGCGGGGGCGTGGCGGGCGTGCGCCCCCCCCTAAAATTTGCAAAGCATGGGTTGTCCTGAGCTCATTAAAGTATCTGAACAGACGACGAAAATTTATGTCGTCGCATTGCATCTGTTTTAGCATTCAAAGAAGTAGATAAAACAGTAAGTTTAACCGAATCAACGTGATCACTTATCAACTGACCTACGGTTTATTTAAGTTCTTTAAATATATAATTATACTTCAAAGGAAGGTGGCAAACGCGGTACTGCGTTTGCGGATGACAAACATAGGCTTTTAGCATTTGGAATACTACAATCGTGACAGTGTAGTTGCGGATTTTATTATCAATTTCTTTGATAATCGAAGTTGAAAAAACCTCACTTTTCCACAAAGTAGGCGAAAGTGCCCTACCCGCGGTTGGGTTGGTTATTTCATTATTGCAGGACCAAAAACACGGTCCAGGTTAGATTCTTTCTTAATGAAAGATAAAAATACTGGTTCATGCGAAAGTTTAGTTAATTAATTTATATCATTATTTAATATCTCTGTATCAATATATGTTTCTCATTTGCAACCTATAAAGTTTGCCGAAGCATGCATAAACGAAGCAAGGCCCGAAACCTGTACTTCCGTATTACATAGGATCTCATGAAAATAAAGATATCTTCGTAAGGATCTCATTCTGGTTTTAGTTGTTTGCAGTAAAAAAAAATATATAAAAGGTTTGACACGACCTCTGAAAAAAAATATAAAATATTTTTTTTTTTTATGAAAAGACAATTAAAAATCGCTGGCAAAAGCAGATTTTTTTTGTTTTCAAAATCAAAACTATTGGTCAGGTGAGCAATAGAGTCAATGAATAGAAGCTCACAGATTTCTTGTTAATTATGGTGATTGTAGATTGACAGGGGTGAATTTATGTGGTTTTAGCTTGAAACTTTAATTTCTAGCTAATTTTACCACAAAATCTTTCTCTCGCAACGTTTAGCTTGGCAAGATATCTACATTGCATACTCTCTAGAAGAATATTTCATAAATTATACCTCAAAAAAATTTAACTTTGGGCACCCCCCTAATCGAAAATCCTGGATCCGCCCCTGGTAAATTGTTATTCAGTCTTGTATAACAGCATGTTAACTCAAATAATTGAAGAATTACGAAACATAAAGTATAGATGTTTATTTTTTTTCAAAAAATAACGTTATTTATATGACATGACGTAACGTCACAATGATGATCACGTCACATCCTAATGAAGTTTTGCGCTATTCAATTAGTCAAGCACTTTGCAGTGTTTTGAAGAAAACTTTCAGTTTTTGCAAAACAGCACTATACTTTACAAAATTTCAAGTCAGATTTACTTATTTTCGGTTGGTCATCTTATATCAAATCAAATATTTCATTGGATAAAGCACATATAAAAAAAAGATGGCATTGCGTATTCCAAGTGTATTTCAACAAACATGACATATACAACATGACAAATAATGTAAATAAAACATAATGCAAAATAAGAGAACATTTATTATATGCTGTATCTATAACTACAAGTCTATTTTTTGTATAGTTCTTCATTTATTTATGGTACACTAACTGACACTAAGCATTGTTTTGAACTGTAAATTGTGGTTTTCTCATTGTTAATTTAATGACTGTACGGTTGCCTGTAATTACAATGTACTTATATCCACTTCATTTGAACTTTGGTGGAAAGTCGTCTTATTGCCAATCATACATCTGACATCTCCTTTTTTATATTCAAATGCTTGTCTCATATATTTACAAATTTGGTTGGCATCAGCCATTTTATTTTGATTAATTAAAAATGATACTAATTTGATAACATTAACTTAAACCAATTTTTGGAAACTTAAACATAAATTCTCCCGAAGGTTTTTATATTGGGGACATTATAAAAGGAAATGCGCACAATATTCTGCGTTATCTCCGCAAAATTTACAGAAACTTTCAGTTGCTAGTGCTTTATGTAAACTGTGTATCACCCCGTTTCAATAGCAAGTGATTGTGCACTTATTTCTGATTCGTAAGAAGTAAGCTCTCATATTTTGGTATAACAAAGCATAGGTAAGCTTTTTAAAAGTCAAACGATTAGCAAGTTATACAAACCAATCTGAGTTAAATAGTGCTGTGTTATTAGGTTTACTATGTTCAAGTTGATATAATGTAACATTATTTGTTATAAAGGATGTATGTGCCCCAACATAAATATTGCCACATCTAAAAACAAAACCATTTTATTGGCTTAACTATGACGCAATTAATTTTCAGCCTTAATTTCTTAAGAAAGTCACATTTAAGATTAATGGTGTTTACACATGCACACTTTATATCCTTTTTTTAATAGAAAAGTTTAAAGATGCCAAAAATATGTCAATGCTATGAAATGTTTTGCTATGTATATTGTAAAATGGATCTGTCTCCGTAAATATTCTCCTTCAGTGATACACTGTAATCGTCTTGTTCCCTTTACTGTGTAGATGATGGTTGCACCGACGCTAGTGTCATCACTTGAAATATTTCTTGTGTTTACTACTGTTATTCTTTTCTAAGTTATACTGATGTTCAGTAGTTGTCGTTTGTTGGTGTGGTTCATAAGTGTTTCTCGTTTCTCGTTTTTTTATATAGATTAGACCGTTGGTTTTTCCGGGTTTTTTTTACACTAGAATTGTTTGGGGTCCTTTATAGCTTGTTGTTCGGTGTCAGCCAAGGCTCCGTGTTGAAGCATGTACTTTGACCTATCATGGTTTACTTTTATAAATTGCGACTCGGATGGAGAGTTGTCTCACTGGCACTCATACTACATCTTCTTATATCTATTCATATCATATTTCATTTGTCATATTTATTATCATATCACATCGATGCTTGACGATTGACAAATCCAAATCAAACACACATTTTTACCTGCATGCTTACTTATTACCACCATAAAATCCCTTCTTAACTGTTATATCTTTGCATACCTGTATTTTTTATTCAGGTGTTGGAATCTGTGGATGGTGTGCGCTATTAGCTATATTTTTACATGTTTTTTTTTCTGTTTCTTATTTTTTAGGTTCAACTTCGGTTCTAATATTTTCGTTAATAACTGCTTAATTTCTTTGATTACTATTGTTCAATGGTATATTTATACTATTTGTAAACATAAATATGTATATATATTTATCATTTGTTTATAGGATAAATAATTAGAGGGCCCTTCCGAATTTATATGCGTACTTCAATCTAATATTTACACATATTTAGAAAAGATATTTTATTACATCTTTCGATTTTTATCCCAAGGAAAACATATAGATTTTTGTTTAAAGCACCGTATTCAGTATCAGCATGATAGATCATTATATCAGTTTTAAAAATGTTTACTGGTCTCAAATTTAAACATCGTACATGTCGTATGGTGCTACTTCATTGAATAAATGTAAAGGAATTTCAAAATTTGCCGTTAAAAATGTGAAACTCTGATCTTCTATTGGTATAAATACAGTCAGTCCAATGTGGTGTAACTTCGAGTCATCACAATCCACGCGTTATAAAATTATATATATAATAAGAACACTTCTGAAAGGTTGAAAAGCAGGATACAAAAAACTATAACACAAAATAGATAAAGTTAGACATGAGTTTTCAGCAGCAAATATTTCAAAAGGTAACAACACTCGTCAAACAAAAAAAAATACCGGAAAAATAAAGATAGCACACTCTTTTGTTTACGTCCCAAGTCATGAGTCTGTAATTCAGTGGTTGTCGTTGGATCATGTCTGTCACATATGTTTTTCATAAACTACATTGTTAATATAAATTATGCTGTTAGTTTTCATGTTAATTTTACATTTTTTTCATGTCGGGGCCTTCTTTAGATGACTTTACGGTAAAGGCTTTTCTCATTATTTGGCTAATTCCTGCTCCTAACGGGTTTTCAATAACTCCATAGTATCTATCCATTTTTGCACATAAACTAAAGTTTATAATAGCTAATAATGCATAAAAAAACATTTAAATGCAGAATGCTATTTTATGCCAATTTTACAATTCGGTTCAGTAAAAAATTAATTGTAGACTTATTTACCAACGTAGATTTTTTCGTTGTTTAATTTATTTGTTTTTAAAGAAGCCACGGTAAGAAAACCAAGGCAAGCATCAAGTTCAAGACTTAGTATAATATATGTGTCCCTCCCAATCTAAAAGAGTTGTGGACATTTGTTTTAAATATTTATTTATTGTTGGGCACAAGAACTAAAACCAATTAGCAAACAGTTTTGTTTGTATTGCTTAATGATCATTTGTTGATGTTTGGTTTTTTTTCCCTTCTGTTTCATACTATAATTCTTTTTTATCTTATCAATAAAAGCATACAAATTGTTCATTCTAAAATTTGATAGCGCTATCATGCCGTCAAATCAATTACGACATCGAATGACGTCAAATAATATATGACGTAATGATGACGTTTTATGAAAAAGATAGGTAAAAAGAAAACAACAACAAAAATAATAACCACATGATGAATAAAATATATAAAATGTATTCAATAATTGAAGGAAAGGTGTTTTTTCAGAAATATTACGAAAGGGAAAAAAAAACTTATTTTTTACACAAAGGACCATAGGCGGATCCAGGGGGGGGCCCTGGGGGGGCCGGGCCCCCCCTTTCATGGGAAAAATTTGGTTGATTATATAGGGAATCATTGAAGCATGACTGGAGCGGGCCCCCCCTTAGGTCAGTCAGCGGGCCCCCCCATAGCAAAAGTTCTGGATCCGCCACTGAGGACATATATGTCCTTCCCGCAGTAAGCCAGGGGAGGACACATATGTCCTTCCCGCAGTAAGAGGGTTAAAGGTCGACAAGTTTAAAAGTTGACAGGTTGACAAGTGTTAAGGTCGACAGGTTGACAAGTGTTACGGTCGACAGGTTGACAGTTTGATAAGTGTTAAGGTCGACAGGTTGACAAATGTTAAGGTCGACAAGTTGACAGGTTGACAAATGTTAAGGTCGACAGGTAGACAGGTTGAAGGGTTTAATTTTACAATTAAACAAGTAAATAAAAGTACATCATCCATTAAGTAAAATAAAATTAACTTTTAATCTTTTTTATAAGTATTGACTTACAGACTGTAAGGTGTACATGTCCAACTGGCAGGTGTCATCTGACCTTGACCTCATTTTCATGGTTCAGTGGTTATACATGTAGTTAAATTTTTGTGTTTTGGTCTGTTTTTCTCATACTATGTGCAATAGGTCTACTATATTTGTTGTATGGAATGATTGTAAGGTGTACATATCTAGCGGGCAGATGTCATGTGACCCTGACCTCATTTTCATGGTTCAGTGGTCAAAGTTAAGTTTTTGAGTTTTGGGCTTTTTATCTAATACTATATGCCATAGGTCAACTATATTTGGTGTATGGAAATATTTTATGATCTTTATGTCAGTCACGCAGGTTTTATTTGACCCTGACCTCATTTTCACGGTTCATTGCACAGTGTTAAGTTTTTGTGTTTTGGTCTATTTTTCTTAAACTATAAGTAATGGGTCAAATATATATGTTGTATAGAAGCATTGTTAGCTGTACATGTCTGCTTGGCATGTTTCATCTGACCTTGACCTCATTTTCAAGGTTCATTGGTTTTGTTTAGTTATCTAAGTTAATGTTAAGTTTATGTGACAGTTGTAATAAAGCTTAGCTTTATACCTAGGACTATCAACATAATATCAATGATTAGTATAGAAGGCGAGACATTTCAGCGTGTGCACTCTTGTTGTTTATCTCACCTAAACTGCTTTTAAATTATGTACATTGGAAATTTGCCAATTACTTTAGTTTAATAAATTTCATTGGAAATTTGCCAATATAAAATGTTGCTGATGAAGCTTTTTGTTTATTTTTAGCCATGATTATTATTCTTTGAAAATTGGAGTTATCTTTCTTTGTCCAGAATAGTAGTTGAATCAACTTAAATCAATTCTATATATACAATATACAATGCAATATTCACTTTTACTACCAACTGATAATTTAAAACAATCTTTGCCATTCAGTGATTATACAAGCATTTTGATTACCATTCTAGGGTTATGCCTCTTTACAGGTGGAAAAATGGAAGATTTTTGTCGATTCTGTTCTCTTAACCTTAGTTTTTCTCAACTAAATTTAATGAAATGCTATAATTCTTATTGTACCTCTAAACTCAGTTCAAGTTCAATTTTTGGCAGCTTCACTTTTACAGTTCTTGAGTTATGTCCCTTTTTAACGTTATATGCTAGTGGGGGCATCATCTGTGTCCCTTTGGACACATTCCCCATTTATTTTTAGCTCACGTGGCCCAAAGGGCCAAAGTGAGCTTATGCCATCACTTGGCGTCCGTCGTCGTCGTCAGTCGTCTGTCGTCGTAAACTATTTCAAGAATCTTCTCCTCTGAAACTACTAGGCCAAATACTTCCAAACTTTAACTGAATGTTCCTTAGGGTATCTAGTTTATAAATTGTATCCGAAGTTTTGATCTATCAACAAACATGGTTGCCATTGCTAAAAATAGAACATAGGGGTCAAATGCAATTTTTTAAATTGTATTTAATATGAAACCTTCTTGTGACGTGAACTTCATACATATATGCAAGTTTTATAATTAGCTTATAACATGTTCATGTGTAAACATGCATAAAGAATCGTACATAATTTTTCAAATTCTTAAATAAATATCTCTGATTGGCAACGACTGTTCTACATGCAATTGCTACTTTAGAAACCTATTTCCAGTAAACAGTAAAATCATGGAGAAATTCTCTATTCAGTTGGACTACTTTTTAAGCGATGGTTTGTAGTCCCCATAAAATTATGCAAATGCAATGGTATGCAACACAAGTATTATGAATGAAATGAGAACTCAAACAGTGTTGGTAATAGTAGGGTTGTGCTTTTAAGATTTAAGCTATGACCCCTGAAGTATACATTATTTGTATTTAACGTCAATTTTGGTCAATTTTTTCCACAATTTTAATTGTTTTTGGAATAATTTGGTTCATTGGTCTTTGTTTAGTTATCTAAGTTAATGTTAAGTTTATGTGACAGTTGTAATAAAGCTTAGCTTTATACCTAGGACTATCAACATAATATCAATGATTAGTATAGAAGGCGAGACATTTCAGCGTGTGCACTCTTGTTGTTTATCTCACCTAAACTGCTTTTAAATTATGTACATTGGAAATTTGCCAATTACTTTAGTTTAATAAATTTCATTGGAAATTTGCCAATATAAAATCTTGCTGATGAAGCTTTTTGTTTATTTTTAGCCATGATTATTATTCTTTGAAAATTGGAGTTATCTTTCTTTGTCCAGAATAGTAGTTGAATCAACTTAAATCAATTCTATATATACAATATACAATGCAATATTCACTTTTACTACCAACTGATAATTTAAAACAATCTTTGCCATTCAGTGATTATACAAGCATTTTGATTACCATTCTAGGGTTATGCCTCTTTACAGGTGGAAAAATGGAAGATTTTTGTCGATTCTGTTCTCTTAACCTTAGTTTTTCTCAACTAAATTTAATGAAATGCTATAATTCTTATTGTACCTCTAAACTCAGTTCAAGTTCAATTTTTGGCAGCTTCACTTTTACAGTTCTTGAGTTATGTCCCTTTTTAACGTTATATGCTAGTGGGGGCATCATCTGTGTCCCTTTGGACACATTCCCCATTTATTTTTAGCTCACGTGGCCCAAAGGGCCAAAGTGAGCTTATGCCATCACTTGGCGTCCGTCGTCGTCGTCAGTCGTCTGTCGTCGTAAACTATTTCAAGAATCTTCTCCTCTGAAACTACTAGGCCAAATACTTCCAAACTTTAACTGAATGTTCCTTAGGGTATCTAGTTTATAAATTGTATCCGAAGTTTTGATCTATCAACAAACATGGTTGCCATTGCTAAAAATAGAACATAGGGGTCAAATGCAATTTTTTAAATTGTATTTAATATGAAACCTTCTTGTGACGTGAACTTCATACATATATGCAAGTTTTATAATTAGCTTATAACATGTTCATGTGTAAACATGCATAAAGAATCATACATAATTTTTCAAATTCTTAAATAAATATCTCTGATTGGCAACGACTGTTCTACATGCAATTGCTACTTTAGAAACCTATTTCCAGTAAACAGTAAAATCATGGAGAAATTCTCTATTCAGTTGGACTACTTTTTAAGCGATGGTTTGTAGTCCCCATAAAATTATGCAAATGCAATGGTATGCAACACAAGTATTATGAATGAAATGAGAACTCAAACAGTGTTGGTAATAGTAGGGTTGTGCTTTTAAGATTTAAGCTATGACCCCTGAAGTATACATTATTTGTATTTAACGTCAATTTTGGTCAATTTTTTCCACAATTTTAATTGTTTTTGGAATAATTAACCTTGGCCTCCATCCATGATCCGAAAAGTTTTTATATTGATGAATTCTATATCAAAATTGAAATCTTTTGGCTACAAAACATTTTGGATCGTAGGTGGCGGCCAATGTTTTCCGGAAGCTTTTAGGTCTGAAAATTGCACAAAATCACCGTATTTTACCAAAATGTCCAAAATGGGCCTACTTTGGAGAATATTATGTACTTTTTTGAATAGAACTGATTTATTTAGCATTAAGTCTTTTGAAATAGACCCATTTACGAATCAAATCGTGACCTTTAATGATAAAGTTGATATTTAAGGCAATATTGTGCCATTAGTGAACCTTGTCCTTAGCCAATATAAAATGTTGCTGATGAAGCATTTTTGTCGAGCCTGCAACTTTTGTTGCAGAAAGCTCGACATAGGGATAGTGATCCGGTGGCAGCTACGGCGGCGGCGGCGTTAGCTCACTTCTTAAAAGCTTTATATTTTAGAAGGTAGAAGACCTGGATGCTTCATACTTTGTATATAGATGCTTCATGTTACGAAGTTTCCGTCAGTCACATGTCCAATGTCCTTGACCTCATTTTCATGGTTCAGTGACCACTTGAAAAAAAAGTTCAAATTTTTTGTAATGTTGAATTCTCTCTTATTATAAGTAATAGGATAACTATATTTGATATGTGCATACCTTGCAAGGTCCTCATGTCTGTCAGACAGTTTTCACTTGACCTCGACCTCATTTCATGGATCAGTGAACAAGGTTAAGTTTTGGTGGTCAAGTCCATATCTCAGATACTATATAAGCAATAGGGCTAGTATATTCTGTGTATAGAAGGACTGTAAGGTGTACATGTCCAACTGGCAGGTGTCATCTGACCTTGCCCTCATTTTCATGGTTCAGTGGTTATAGTTAAATTTTTGTGTTTTGGTCTGTTTTTCTCATACTATGTGCAATAGGTCTACTATATTTGTTGTATGGAATGATTGTAAGGTGTACATATCTTCTCCTTTAAAACTACTCATCCAAATTCAACCAAACTTCAACTGAATGATCAGTAGGGTGTATAAAATAAAGTTTATGTTTTATTTTTTATTTCGTCAAAAAACATGGCCGTCATGGCTAAAAATAGAACACAGGGTAAAATGCAATTTTTGGCTTATATCTCAAAAACTCCAGCATTTAGAGCAAATAAGACAAGAAGTTAAAGTATTTATTAGGTCAAGGTCTACCTGTCCTGAAATTTTCAGCGGGATTGGGTAACTGGTTTGTCAGGTATAATGCCCCTGAATTGATGATTTTAAAGACATTTTGCAGTGTTTGGTTATTATCTTGAATATTATTATAGATACAGATAAACTGTTAATAGCAATTGTATTGTGAATCATCAGATTGACCTAGACTGTATCTTAATCAAGTGTAGGGCGAACTCATGCCCATTTCTTTCTAGAGGTTCCTAAGAGGTTTTAAAAGGTATTTCCAGGATAGTACTTGTGGCCTTTGTTACTCTGTATAATTTACAACAAACATTAATTTATTAATTTTTAATAAGGCATTGTTTACCAGGTGAGCGATTCAGGCTCTTGAGAGCCTCTTGTTTTAGAAGAAGTTACTACTAATTAAAATAAATTTTAACCATGACATTTTATATTTTAATATTTTATGATGTATTTAATTGAGTAGTTATTGTTGCAAACTCCATTAGAAATTTGAATTGAGATCATTTTTGGAATAAGGGAATGGGGGAGATGAAAAAAAATTTGGGAGTGTTCAATTTTTCAGATTTCAGAAATAAAAAGAAAATTTCTTCAAACATTTTTTTTGAGAGGATTAATATTCAACAGCAAAGTGAATTGCTCAAAAGCAAAAAAAAAATGTTGAAGTTCATTAGACCACATTCATTCTGTGTCAGATACCTATGCTGTGTTAACTATTTAATCACAATCCAAATTCAGAGCTGAATCCAGCTTGAATGTTGTGTCCATACTTGCCCCAAGCGTTCAGGGTTATACCTCTGTGGTCATATAAAGCTGCGCCCTGCTGAGCATCTGGTTTCCGATTTTACTAATAATAAGATATAATCTAAACCTATATGTTTAAAATTTTGGTAAAACTACAAAATCACAATTTGTGACAAAATTTCCAATTTGCTACTTAAATAAGTGATTTTAATACGACCGCAAAAATTGGAAAAATTTTGGTCGTATATTGGTATCGTGTTGGCATCAGCATCGTCATCGTCGTCGTTGTCCTCGTCCGAATACTTTTGGTTTTCGCACTATAACTTTAGTTTAAGTAAATAGAAATCTGTGCAAGAAATATTCATTGCACAGAATTGTCCCGTTTTCAAATTGGTCTACATTAAGGTCCAAAGGGTCAACTTTGTTTGATTTGAATAAAAATTGAATATATTGGGTTCTTCAATATGCTGTATCTAACCATGTATTTAAATATTTGGTCCCGGTTATCAAATTGGTCCACATTGAGGTCTAAAGGATCTAAAATTGAACATTATTTGATTTCATTAAAAATTGAATTCTTGGGGTTCTATGCTATGCTGAATCTAACCATGTATTTTGATTTTGAATATTGGACCATTATAGGTTATGTAGGTAAATGTCCAATTTTAAATTTTTAAGTTTTTAAGTATAAGTTCTTAGACCACATTCATTCTGTGTCAGAAACCTATGTTGTGTCAACTATTTAATCGCAATCCAAATTCAGAGCTGTATCAAGCTTTTAAATGTTGTGTCCATACTTGCCCCAACTGTTCAGGGTTCAAGCTCTGCGGTCGTATAAAGCTGCGCCCTGCAGAGCATCTGGTTTTGTATTATAATATATTCATAAAATGGAAAGTAAGATAAATTAATTAAATATTTAAATTTTAAACGGTCGTGAATAAAAATACTGTGTGTTTTCAATTCACAAAGCATGCTTTTAAATCCTTGCAGCTCACAACAACCGTAATAATAATTTACCATAATCACAACAAAATTTAATTACTACCATAATGTTGATTATTTTATACTGTTTTAGTATGGATTTAGAAGTCTTTGCTTATATTTTGTATAATAATATATTCACATAGTGGAATGTTAGAATTTAAAAATAGATTCATTTGATAATAAAATGTCCATCCGTAAGTACTTGACGTTCGTGTTTATTTATATTATATATATTTAAAAGAATTTGAAAAAAAATTACTAACAGTCCTGAACGTTTGTTTATTATAAAATTTCAATTAAATTTTTGTTTGTTTGTTTTAATAGTGTAACATTATAGCATCTACATATTTGTACTATGGTACGGTTTTGAAAATTGTATTCATTGTGTTGACCAACTATCTACACGTCTTGGTTCATTCACATTATAGATCACATTTGAAAAGTACACTATCGGTTTGCGTTCTCAAAAATTCCGGTCAATGAATCCGGAGTCAAAACATTAAATGTAGGCTGTTTGACATTTGAATTCAACTATTAGATTTATATGTGATGATGCAAATGCATATTCTTTTCCTGAGTATCAGTGCGTATGCTATCTATTTACTATTTTGTGCGCTAAAATACTGCTTGCATGCAATAATATCAAATTCATTTGTGAAAGCGCATTTTCGTTTTTGTTATCTAAATTCAGGACACGGCAGAAAGAGCTTTACGTGTGACTATCAAGCACGGTCATCATTACTAACGGTATTCTGACCTCGAGTTGTTTCTCTTTCCTTTCTTTTTAGCTCACCTGGCCCGAAGGGCCAAGTGAGCTTTTCACATCACTTTGCGTCCGTCGACTGTCGTCTGTCATCGTTAACTTTTACAAAAATCTTCTGTGAAACTACTGGGCCAAATTAAACCAAACTTTGCCACAATCATCATTGGGGTATCTAGTTTAAAAAAAATGTGCCCAGTGACCTGGCAAACCAACCAAGATGGCCGCCATGGCTAAAAATAGAACATAGGGGTAAAATGCAGGGGTGAAATTTTCGGATGAATCAGACAACCCTTTGTTGGGTTGCTGCCCCTGAATTGATAATTTTAAGGAAATTTTGCTGTTTTTGGTTATTATCTTGAATATTATTATAGATAGAGATAAACAGTAAACTGCAATAATGTTCAGCAAAGTAAGATCTACAAATAAGTCAACATGACCAAAATGGTCAGTTGACCCCTTTAGGCGTTATTGCCCGTTATAGTCAATGTTTAACCATTTTTCGTAAATCTTAGTAATCTTTTACAAAAATCTTCTCCTCTGAAACTGCTTTGCCAAATTAAACCAAACTTGGCCATAATCATTATTTGGGTATCTTGTTTAAAAAATGTGTCCGGTGACCGGGCAATTGAACCAAGATGGCCGCCATGGCTAAAAATAGAACATAGGTGTAAAATGCAGTTTTTGGCTTATAACTCAAAAACCAAAGCATTTAGAGAATATCTGACAACGGGTAAAATTGTTTATCAGGTTAAGATCTATCTGCTCTAATAATTTTCAGATGAATTGGACAACCCTTTGTTGGGTTGCTGCCCCTGAATTGGTAATTTCAAGATAATTTTGCTGTTTTTGGTTATTATCTTGAATATTTTTATAGATAGAGATAAACAATAAACTGCAATAATGTTCAGCAAAGTAAGATCTACAAATAAGTCAACATGACTGAAATGGTCAGTTGACCCCTTTTAGACGTTATTGCCCTTTATAGTCAATTTTTAACCATTTTTCGTAAATCTTAGTAATCTTTTACAAAAATCTTCTCCTCTGAAACTACTGGGCCAAATTAATCCAAGCTTGGCCACAATCATCTTTGGGGTATCTAGTTTTAAAAATGTGTCCGTTGAACGGGCCATAGAACCAAGATGGCCGCCACTGCTAAAAATAGAACTTAGGTGTAAAATGCAGTTTTTTGGCTCATTACTCAAAAACCAAAGCATTTAGAGCAAATCTGAAAAGGGGTAAAATTGTTTATCAGGATCTATCTGCCCTGAAATTTTCAGATGAATTGGACAACCCTTTGTTGGGTTGCTGCCCCTGAATTGGTAATTTTAAGGAAATTTTGCTGTTTTTGGTTATTATCTTGAATATTATTATAGATAGAGATGCAAACTGTAAACACCAATAAGGTTCAGCTAAGTAAGATTTCAGATAAGTCATCATAATGGAAATGGTCAATTGACCCCTAAGGAGTCATTGTCCTTTATAGTCAATTTTTAACAATTTTCATAAAATTTGTAAATTTTAAGTAACATTTTCCACTGAAACTACTGGGCCAAGTTCATTATAGATAGAGATAATTGTAAGCAGCAAGAATGTTCAGTAAAGTGAGATGTACAAACACATCACCATCACCAAAACACAATTTTGTCATGAATCCATCTGCTTCCTTTGTTTAATATTCACATAGACCAAGGTGAGCGACACAGGCTCTTTAGAGCCTCTAGTTTAAGTCACTGTCCTATTATAAATTTTGACCTTTTCGGAAAGCTAATGAAGGATTGTCTACCCAAGGAATAGATTCCTTAACTTTGTAATTTATTTAGCCTTCTAACTTTGTTCTTTGAGGTCACTGATGCTTTTTTTTTGTAGACTTAACTCGTGTCTGGTGTACATCATTTTAATTCTGGTATCTTTTTATATCTACATACCTTTTTATATAGATTGATTATTTTAAAATCAGGAAATCCTTAAAATTTGAGATGTTTTATGAGACCAAAATAAGTCTCCTTAAGAGGTTTCAATCAATTGCATGCCACAGGTTTCACCGCATGCAACATCTACCATGAGTAAAGACAGCTTCAAATATGAGTTGAGAATATAAAGGCATTTATGTAGGAAACAAAATATAAAGATATGATGGATAAAATAAACGCATCCAGAATTCCAGATTATTAAGCAAACTGAGTGCATAAATTTATATTGCGATTAGTTTGTGCAATTTGCATAAGTCATCCGGTTTGTAGAAATTAGGATTTGCCAAAGGGTTATAATCAAAAAAATTATGTACATTCCCAAGTAATAGATAAAATAGTTGAGCTTTAAAATAACTATTCTAATAGTAGCTGTAAATATACACTTTCAACTGGCTTCTTCTATTCACAGTCAATTATTTCAATTCAAAAGCAAACAGAAATTCAGCAACAATCTTTTGGTAACCCGGCAGTCAGCGGTCTAAGGTTCATGTATTGCTTTTCTTTTTTTTAAAGAAAGCAACTTGTTTCACAATCCTGAAAAATTCTCAAGTTTTCAGATGTAAAAAGATGCCTTTACTATTTTTCTCAGGTTAGCTCATAATTTTTTATTAGAGCTCAATGTTCATCTCATTAATTCAAGAAAAAAACAAATTGCGCTAAATGAACAGTGTTCTGAAAATAACAGACAAATGAGATTTTCATTGTCCATGAAATTACGCTTAAATATCAAAAGATTAGTAAAGACATCTGCAAAGGACAGATAATTAAAAATTTTATTAGAGCGAAGAAGTCCTAAGAAATTCAAGAAAAGAAGATAGGATGACTTGTTTACTTGTATAAGTAATAAAAACAATCTGAATGTCTAAGGGACACAACTAAGCCAAAAAATAATTTACCTATACAAGTAAATAAAATACAGTATACATGGTATAAGTATCCTACAAATTTACTTATATAAGTATATTAAAGGGAAACTCTGCAAAAACATGAAAAATTAATATTTTGTTCTCTAAGCATAAAAAACCACATGTTCATAAATAAAAAAACTTTTATGTAAAGAGATCAAACTTAAATTGATTTTTGAAATTCACTATCAGTTCTGGACATATCGCCATCTTGTCGACATGTTGGATCTAAAAAGTTATGTGATATCTATAAACCCCAAAGAACAAAAAGAATCAGGGATTTACTGACCGTGCGTTAAAACTCCCATCATCAATCGGGGATTACCGTAGACGATCATTCAAGCATACGGTTGATCTGTCCGACAAGGTTATGACAAAAGTCTCATATATGCATGCAGTTTCAAATATCAAGAACAAGCGGTCGATGTCTTTAGATCATAATGTTAAGGCCGATTACTAACTTCAGAATCAGACATGTCACTTGCACATTCTTGGCCTTCTTATTACCCATCCGACGATGGGAACTCTTTACTGATAGTATTGACAACATAAGCTTGTATGGTGATTCTGTTTATCTGTACCAGTGGTTGGACTCTTCTGTCCAAGCAAACAAACTAACAAAACGCAACTTGTCTGTCTTGTCTATTGGAAAGAACCTCTGGCTCACATTCTCAATGGCGCTAATACGTTAGGAAACTTACAAGTCTACTAGTAAAAAATTGTTTCAAGAACATCAAGGTTGCATGGGAAGAATTGTTCTAAAATCGTCAATATCAGTTATACATTACTAAGATATGCCTTTTATAATGACAGTTTTCCTGTTCAGCATTGCACAAAATTATCATAGAATATAAAAAAAACTTGTTAAAAAAAACCCTCAAGCAAAACAATGTATTAGCTTAGATTTATAATGTATGTATATCCATTAATGAAATAAATTTTAACATTGGCAGATTTAAATACAAGTTAAAAAATTCCTGTAAAGTAAATTAAACAGATGTGCAATTATTATTTATTGGGAAATGAAACATTTAACTTTTAAGATTAAAAGTACTATTCTTTTAATTTCATATTTTAATTTTATGCTAATTGCATAGAACGTAATCGAAAATTGTTCCACTGTAATATTGTAAACACTTCAGAATTTAAAACAAGAGGCTCTCAAGAGCCTGAATCGCTCATCTGAATTTTTTTGGTTTAATCTCTCATCAATGATTATTTTGGCTTTTCAATTTATTTAAATGTTCTTTGAATCGTCCTATTTTCTTCAAAAGCAAAAAAAAAATCATTTTCTCCTATGTTCTATTTTAGCCATAGGAGCTATGTTTCTTGACATACAAGGAAATGAAATATAAAATTTATACTAGATACTCTGAAACTCTAAAACTCATTTAGCCTAAGTTTGGCTGAAATTGATACAGCAGTTTCAAAGGAGAAGATTTTTAAAGTAAGTCAACATGATGAACAAATTGTGAAAAAAGTCTTTAAAGGGCAATAACTCCTTAAGAGGTCAATTGACAATTTTGGTCAAATTGACTTATTTGTAGATCTTACTTTGTTTAACATTTTTGCTATTAACAGTTTATCTGTATCTATAATAATATTCAAGATAATGACCAAAAACTGCAAAATTTCCTTAAAATTACCAATTAAGTGGCAGCAACCCAACAATGGTTTGTTTGATTCATCTGAAAATTTCAGGGCTGATAGATCTTGACCTAATGAACATTTTTACCCCATGTCAGATTTGCTCTAAATGCTTTCGTTTTTGAGATATAAGCCAAAAACTGCATTTGACCCCTATGTTCTATTTTAAGTAACGGCGGCCATGTTTTTTGACGGATCAAAAATCGAAGCACACACTTTGTGCAGGATAATCTAAGGAACAATCATGCTAAGTTTCATCCAAATCCATTCAGCAGTTTCAGAGGAGAAGATTTTTTAAAGTTAGCAAATATGATGAACAAATTGTGAAAAATTGTCATTAAAGGACAATAACCCCTTAAGGGGTCAATTGACAATTTTGGTCATATTGACTTATTTGTAGATCTTACTTTGCTGATCATTTTTGCTGTTTACAGTTTATCTTTATCTATAATAATATTCAAGATAATGACCAAAAACTGCAAAATTTCCTTAAAATTACCAATTAAGTGGCAGCAACCCAACAATGGTTTGTTTGATTCATCTGAATATTTCAGGGCTGATAGATCTTGACCTAATGAACATTTTTACCCCATGTCAGATTTGCTCTAAATGCTTTCGTTTTTGAGATATAAGCCAAAAACTGCATTAGACCCCTATGTTCTATTTTAAGTAACGGCGGCCATGTTTTTTGACGGATCAAAAATCGAAGCGCACATTTTGTGCAGGATATACTAAGGAACAATCATGCTAAGTTTCATTCAAATCCATTCAGTAGTTTCAGAGGAGAAGATGTTTGAAAAATTGTTAACGACGACAGACGACGACGACGACGACGACGACGACGACGACGACGGACGCCAAGTGATGAGAAAAGCTCACATGGCCTTTTAGGCCAGGTGAGCTAAAAATGAATTATGAAAAAATCTTAACAGTAATTTATGAAATTAATTCGAAAATATTTATATTTAAAAGATAATTTCACATTTAGGAAGTTTTTTATTCAATCAATACAAAACAGTACATGGAGAAAATGAATATATTTGGATTTCTACTGGGACAATGGCTTTGAAACTTTCAGACAGGTAAAACTATATATTAGAAAAGGTACAACTGAAAATTCTGGTAGCAATGGTTTTTCAATGTTTATTTGACATTTTTGATCGCTGTTTAATGTGACAGTTTTGTCGTTTTACTCGGAGCTCCATCATTCTAAGGAAAACGCTTGGATGCATATATCTTTTTTATTATTTGATTGGTTCATATTTACATATAGAATGTTTTAGCTTCCAAAACTTGAAGCAGAAACGTTATATAGTAACATTAGAGTTCATCAAAGTTTCCATCAAGCAACTTGTTATTTTTCGAAGGTCAGAGCCCCGCTTGACAGTCTCCCGAATGACTAAAATATTAGAAAACTGTACAGTTCCGTTCCCACACTGCTGTGAGACTGGATGAATCAGATTTTCAATGTGCTTTATATCTTGTACCTTTGCAAGACTTATAATTCATTCATAAACCCACTTTAAACCATATATATGTCTCAGTCTAAACTGACAAGAATACTCCTAAAGCGGACGTCATGAGCAGTATATTCTTTAAATTTCTGTGATTTAATACCAAGAAAGAAAAAAATATGGGCCAAAAAACCAAAATCTAAATACACGGTTAGATTCAGGATATTAAAGAACCGCAAGAATTAAAAACTTGTTTCCCCTGCAAAATGCTGTCCTGTTTTTTAATTGGTCCACATTGAGGTCCAAAAGGTCCAAAATTAAACTTTGTTTGAATTTGAAAGAAATTGAATTCTTCAAAAGCAGCTTTGACATTTCAGCGTGCACCTCTTGTTCATCTCAAATCTATTATTTTTACATGGTTTAAATTTTATGTTAAACTTTATTTGCAGATTATTATTGACCTGTGGTAGTTGGTATTAAGGCCATGAAGACATCGTTTAAAGAAGTTGCTATTGAAGTTTGATGAAGAACAGCTTTATAACTAGAACCAACAGCTTTCAGTTTGGGTATCATTGTTAAACATATTGATTATATAATTCTGATTTAAAGTTGTAAGTGTCTCTTTTAGGACATCAACTACATCAAGTCTTTTTATAAGAATTGTGAAAAAAACTCTGTCTTATTAGCTTTAATGGCATGTGCTTAGAAATAAAACATTGAGGAATCATGAAAAACCTCTGTCATATTAGCTTTAATGGCATGTGCTTTGAACTAAAAACATTTCACAATCATGAAAAACCTCTGTCTTATTAGCATTAATGGCATGTGCTTAGAAATAAAACATTGAGGAATCATGAAAAACCTCTGTCATATTAGCTTTAATGGCATGTGCTTTGAACTAAAAACATTTCACAATCATGAAAAACCTCTGTCTTATTAGCATAAATGGCATGTGCTTTGAACTAAAAACATTTCACAATCATGAAAAACCTCTGTCTTATTAGCATTAATGGCATGTGCTTTGAACTAAAAACATTTCACAATCATGAAAAACCTCTGTCTTATTAGCATTAATGGCATGTGCTTAGAACTAAAAACATTGCACAATCATGAAAAAACCTCTGTCTTATTAGCTTTAATGGCATGTGCTTAGAACTCAAAACATTGCACAATCATGAATAACCCCTGTCTTATTAGCATTAATGGCATGTGCTTAGAACTAAAAACATTTCACAATCATGAAAAACCTCTGTCTTATTAGCATTAATGGCATGTGCTTAGAACTAAAAACATTGCACAATCATGAAAAAACCTCTGTCTTATTAGCATTAATGGCATGTGCTTAGAACTAAAAACATTGCACAATCATGAAATATCTCTGTGTTATAAGCTTTAATGACATGTGCTTAGAACTCAAAACATTGCACAATCATGAAAAACCTCTGTCTTATTAGCTTTAATGGCATGTGCTTAGAACTAAAAACATTTCACAATCATGAAAAACCTCTGTCTTATTAGCATTAATGGCATGTGCTTAGAACTCAAAACATTGCACAATCATGAAAAACCTCTGTCTTATTAGCTTTAATGGCATGTGCTTAGAACTAAAAACATTTCACAATCATGAAAAACCTCTGTCTTATTAGCATTAATGGCATGTGCTTAGAACTCAAAACATTGCACAATCATGAAAAAACTCTGTCTTATTAGCTTTAATGGCATGTGCTTAGAACTAAAAACATTTCACAATCATGAAAAACCTCTGTCTTATTAGCATTAATGGCATGTGCTTAGAACTAAAAACATTGCACAATCATGAAAAAACCTCTGTCTTATTAGCATTAATGGCATGTGCTTAGAACTAAAAACATTGCACAATCATGAAATATCTCTGTGTTATAAGCTTTAATGACATGTGCTTAGAACTCAAAACATTGCACAATCATGAAAAAACTCTGTCTTATTAGCTTTAATGGCATGTGCTTAGAACTAAAAACATTTCACAATCATGAAAAACCTCTGTCTTATTAGCTTTAATGACATGTGCTTTGAACTCAAAACATTGCACAATCATGAAAAACCTCTGTCTTATTAGCTTTAATGGCATGTGCTTTGAACTCAAAACATTGCACAATCATGAAAAACCTCTGTCTTATAAGCTTTGATGGCATGTGCTTAGAACTAAAAACATTGCACAATCATGAAAAACGTCTGTCTTATTAGCTTAAATGGCATGTGCTTAGAACTAAAAACATTGCACAATCATGAACAACCTCCGTCTTATTAGCTTTAATGGCATGTGCTTAGAACTAAAAACATTGCACAATCATGAAAAACGTCTGTCTTATTAGCTTAAATGGCATGTGCTTAGAACTAAAAACATTGCACAATCATGAACAACCTCCGTCTTATTAGCTTTAATGACATGTGCTTAGAACTAAAAACATTGCACAATCATGAAATATCTCTGTGTTATAAGCTTTAATGACATGTGATTAGAACTAAAAACATTGCACAATCATGAAATATCTCTGTGTTATAAGCTTTAATGACATGTGCATAGAACTAAAAACATTGCACTATCATGAAAAACCTCTGTCTTATTAGCTTTAATGGCATGTGCATAGAACTAAAAACATAGCACTATCATGAACAACCTCCGTCTTATTAGCTTTAATGACATGTGCTTAGAATTAAAAACATTGCACAATCATGAAATATCTCTGTGTTATAAGCTTTAATGACATGTGCTTAGAACTAAAAACATTGTACAATCATGAAATATCTCTGTGTTATAAGCTTTAATGACATGTGCTTAGAACTAAAAACATTGCACAATCATGAAATATCTCTGTGTTATAAGCATTGATGACATGTGCTTAGAACTAAAAACATTGCACTATCATGAAAAACCTCTGTCTTATTAGCTTTAATGGCATGTGCATAGAACTAAAAACATTGCACTATCATGAAAAACCTCTGTCTTATTAGCTTTAATGGCATGTGCATAGAACTAAAAACATTGCACTATCATGAAAAACCTCTGTCTTATTAGCTTTAATGGCATGTGCATAGAACTAAAAACAATGCACTATCATGAACAACCTCCGTCTTATTAGCTTTAATGAAATGTGCTTAGAACTAAAAACATTGCACAATCATGAAATATCTCTGTGTTATAAGCTTTAATGACATGTGCTTAGAACTAAAAACATTGCACAATCATGAAAAACCTCTGTCTTATAAGCTTTAATGGCATGTGCATAGAACTAAAAAAATTGCACTATCATGAACAACCTCCGTCTTATTACAAAGTATTAGCTTTAATGACATGTGCTTAGAACTAAAAACATTGCACAATCATGAAATATCTCTGTGTTATAAGCTTTAATGACATGTGCTTAGAACTAAAAACATTGCACAATCATGAAATATCTCTGTGTTATAAGCTTAATGACATGTGCTTAGAACTAGAAACATTGCACAATCATGAAATACCTCTGTGTTATAAGCTTTAATGACATGTGCATAGAACTAAAAACATTGCACTATCATGAAAAACCTCTGTCTTATTAGCTTTAATGGCATTTGCATACACTAAAAACATTGCACTATCATGAACAACCTCCGTCTTATAAGCTTTAATGGCATGTGCATAGAACTAAAAACAATGCACTATCATGAACAACCTCCGTCTTATTACAATGTATAAGCTTTAATGACATGTGTTTAGAACTAAAAACATTGCACAATCATGAAATATCTCTGTGTTATAAGCTTTAATGACATGTGCTTAGAACTAAAAACATTGCACAATCATGAAATATCTCTGTGTTATAAGCTTTAATGACATGTGCTAAGAACTAAAAACATTGCACAATCATGAAATATCTCTGTGTTATAAGCATTGATGGCATGTGCTTAGAACTATAAACATTGCAAAATCATGAAATATCTCTCTATGTTATAAGCATTGATGGCATGTGCTTAGAACTAAAAACATTGCACAATCATGAAAAACCTCTGTCTTATTAGCTTTAATGGCATGTGCTAAGAACATGTAAAACTAAAAACATATCAGAATCATGAAATATCTCTGTGTTATAAGCATTGATGTCATGTGTCAAGAACTAAAAACATTTTAGAATCAGCTGTGTTACTTGAATAATATAGAACTATGACAGAATGATGAAATATAACAAGTTAACTATTGTTAAGCAGGAAAAAAAGTTGTTCCAAAATCAAAATGTTGCAAATATTAACTTCTTCCTGTCGATAATCTACCAAATTTGGCCAACTCAAGACCCATGCATGTACAAATAAAGAAAGATCAAGCATCAACACGAAATTGTGACAACATTACTAGCCTTTGCTAGGCAACACTTTGTCTTCTGAAAAAAAAAAATAACAGTTTTAAAAAAACAGAGACCATGTTTATTCACTTTCTAATCATTTTTATACGACCGCAAAATTTTTTGGTCGTATATTGGTATCACGTTGGCGTCGTCGTCGTCCAAATACTTTTAGTTTTCGCACTAATGAAAAAAGTGAATAGTAATCTATGAAATTTTGACACAAAGTTTATGACCACAAAAGGAAGGTTGGGATTGATTTTGGGAGTTTTGGTTCCAACAGTTTAGGAATTAGGGGCCAAAAAAGGGCCCAAATAAGCATTATTCTTGGTTTTCGCACAATAACTTTAGTATAAGTAAATAGAAATCTATGAAATTTTAACACAGTTTAGTAATAAGGGGCCCAAAGGGTCCAAAATTAAACTTTGTTTGATTTCATCAAAAATTGAATAATTGGGGTTCTTTGATATGCCGAATCTAACTGTGTATGTAGATTCTTAATTTTTGGTCCCGTTTTCAAATTGGTCTACATTAAGGGTGCAATCAACAGTTTTTTTCTATGACGTCACATTTTGAGGGACCATGCATAAGTGACCCTTAGTGGTGGACTGATTAATAAAGATACTTGTATAAAACTAGATATCACTGGAATCAGAATGTTCTCTAGTTTATAATGAAATAAAAATAATGTGTACTTTTAATATATTAAAAATATTCCATCCAATGAACATGGGGAAAAAAAGGTCTAATTTGAACATAAAAAACTTGAAACCAGGTCATGTGTACACCCATGAAGACATGATCCATGCACATTTTACATAATCAAAACTGTATGAAATTTGTAGGTTTTTACCTGGCCTTTCAAAAAAATCTTGTTTCAGGGTACGGTTTCCTGCTCCGAAAAGAGCTACAGTGGCTGCAAATAAGTTTTCAATTTTCACTGCCAAAAAAACTGGATGTTTACAGTGTTGTCTCCCCTCAAAACATGTAAAGTTAATATATTTTTTAAAATTATTTCAATCATTCAACCTGTTTTAATTGAAAGCTAATTAACTAATTTTTACAATCAAATACAAAAAACATGATACTTTTTCACCAATTGAGTAAATAAACAGGGGTTTCCCTCCATGGTTATTTTTAGTCGGGGGGAATAACCCCTAGTTTTTTATACGAAACTGTTTATAGCACCCTAAGGTCCAAATGGTCCAAAATTAAACAGTTTGATTTTAACAAAAATTGAATCCTTGGGGTTCTTTGATATGCTGAATCTAAAAATGTGCTTAGATTTTTGATTATTGGCCCAGTTTTCAAGTTGGTCCTAATCAGGGTCCAAAACTAAACTTTGTTTGATTTCATCAAAAATTGAATAATTGGGGTTCTTTGAAATGCCAAATCTAACTGTGTACAGCCCTTGGATGGTGTAAACTTCCCCAAAAAAACGTGTATGGTGTCATGGTGTATGACATATGGTGTAATGGTGTAAGATGAATGGTGTATGGTGTAAGGGGAATGGTGTAATGGTGTTTGAGGAATGGTGTGATTGTGTAATGTACGATCGGGAATGGTGTGAATGATGGTGTATGACATTTCATTGGTTGAAAACGAAGTTCTTTTTACTTTCTTTTTTGAATTGTAAACATAAACAATAATAATAATCTTAATATTTGAAATTTAATTGCATTATGGGTAATTTTGGATCATGGAGATAGAATGGGGAATGGTACATGGTGTAATGTGTAAGGTGTATGGTGCAAATGTGTAACGTGTATGGTATAATAGTACAAGGTGTATGGTGTAATGGTGTATGGTGTAATAGTGTTTGGTGTTAGTGGGAAGTTTACACCATCCAAGGACTGTATGTAGATTCTTAATTTTTGGTCCTTTTTTCAAATTGGTCTACATTAAAGTCCAAAGGGTCCAAAATTAAACTAAGTTTGATTTTAACAAAAATTTAATTCTTGGACTTCTTTGATATGCTGAATCTAAACATCAGACATGGGGTCAATTACATTTGAAAGTAATTAATTACATTCAATTACAATTACAAAATCTTCAATTAAATTACACATTACATTTGACTTTTTTTACCAATGTAATTAATTACATTCCAATTACTTGGCAAATGTAATTAATTACTTCAATTACATTTGAAAGGAAATTTAAGATAAAACATTGAAAACTTGCATTTATTCTATGATATGTACATCAGAGATCAATGGTTAAACACACACTTTCAGCTCTTTTAAGAGTATTTACAAGGTTATTTTTTATTTCAACCGATTTTTCATGTAGAAGTTTCGAAGATAAATGCTTTCTGCTAGGCACTTGATACTTAGTGTCAGCTTTTTCCATCAAGTTTTTAAATTCTTCACTTTCGACAATAGAGAGTGGTAAAAGATCCCCAGCTATGAACATTATAAGAGCATTTGTCATTTCTAACTGTTTTGGATCAGACGGTGAATATTTTACACTTTTTTTTATGCATTGTGTCAATGTTGGTTGAATTTCTTTATTCTCAGAATGCAGAATGTACAAATCTCTGTGTTTTCTCTGAAAATTACAAAAGGCCTTATTTAATATCTTGAAAATATTAAATTGTTTTAATTTACCTATTGAAATTTTACATTTATTTAAATTTATTTGATTGTAAATGATACAAAAAAAGAGCACTATTTTTTATTTTTTGAAATGATTTTCATTTTTATCCCAGCTTATTCAAATTATTTATCTTAAATAAGTGATTTAGAAATCTGACTTCTTAAAACAAAAATAAACTTTAGTTTTAATCACAACTAATTAATTTAATAAACAAAATATTTTCCAAATTTAAATGTAAGCTATTAGAGGATATAAGATAAATGAAATCTGATTAGAAATGAAAAAGAAGCATTATGAATTTATTAATTTTTAAAATTCTTATATAGTATTACCTTCATATGTGTAACAAAGTTGGATGTAACTTTATAACTTCCACTAATGAGGGTGCCACAATGCATACATTTTCCTTTGAAAGTATTTCCATTTTGGAAGTCATCAGGAACAGTAAAATGTTCCAGTACACTCTTGGAGCTCATTTTTAAATCTGATAAAATGTTTTCTTTCAACATTCATATATATAGTGAACAAATTTTGCAAGTGAGATTTTGTCATATGCATTATCCCTTCAAGAATTTAAACATGTACCTATAGGCCCTAGGGGTATATTTATCTCTCTCTAATTAGCCTTATATCTGTTTAACATAACTGTTATAAAAACAGTCATTATATAGTTTGTAATAAAACAAATAGCCAGAGGTTATATTTATTGGTTATTTAAGTCCTTGAATAAAGTTAATTATGTTAAATCAATGTCTTAAAATATCTATCTAAATCTACTAATTAAGGTCAAGACAGTGACTTCCTAGTGGTTTCTTTTAAAATTATGGCATGTGTCTACATTTTTTTTATCATTCAATACAAAATGAAGAATCTACCATGGTTGTGTTAATACAGAAAGTATACTGTGAAGGCTTTTCTTTGTCAGCTTACAACATTTGTTAAGATTATTGCTTTTAATAATTTTTTGAGAAAACACAAGATTTAATCTTTTGATCCAAAATTTCAAATGTAATTGACTTGTAATTGAAAAGTAATTGTCAATTACAGGCAATTTTGGCTATGTAATTAATTACATTCAATTACATGTAATTGAAAAAATGCTCAATTACACATTACATTCAATTACATGATAAATTGTAATTAATTACAGTCAATTACAATTACATATTTCAATTACCCCATGTCTGCTAAACATGTACTCAGATTTTTGATTATGAGCCCAGTTTTCAAGTTGGTCCAAATCAGGATCCAAAATTATTATATTAAGTATTGTGCAATAGCAAGAAATTTCCAATTGCACAGTATTCAGCAATAGCAAGAAATCTTCAATTGCATAGTATTGTGCAATAGCAAGAAATTTTCCATTGCACAGTATTGCACAATAGCAAGAAATCTTCAATTGCACAGTACTGTGCAATAGCAAGTATTTTCAATTGCACAGTATTGCGCAATAGCAAGAAATATCTAATTGCACAATAACAAGAAATTTTCAATTGGAGTTATCTTTCTTAGTCCAGAATAGTAGTTGAATCAACTAAAATCATTGTTTTATACAATAAACAATGTATATTCACTTTTACTACCAACTGATAAATTAAAACAATCTTTACCATTCAGTGATAACAAGCACTGTTTTTACATTTTAATATTTTATGATGTATTTAAATGAGTAGTTATTGATGCAAACTCCATTAGAAATTCGAATTGAGAACAGTTTTGGAATAAGGGAAAGGGGGATGTGAAAAAAAAATTGGGGGGGGGGGGGTTCAATTTTTCTCATTTCAGATTTCATAAATAAAAAGAAAATTTCTTCAAACTCTTTTTTGAGAGGATTAATATTCAACAGCATAGTGAATTGCTCAAAGGCAAAACAAAAATTTTAAGTTCATTAGACCACATTCATTCTGTGTCAGAAACCTATGCTGTGTCACAATCCAAATTTAGAGCTGAATCCAGCTTGAATGTTGTGTCCATACTTGCCCCAACCATTCAGGGTTCAACCTCTGTGGTCGTATAAAGCTGCGCCTTGCGGAGCATCTGGTTTCTAATGCAACTATTGATACCGCTGATAAATGAGAAAACAATTCTGATGTGAGGAAAAAAATGGGTCAAATCGTTACTTCTAGATATAAAATTAAGGAGATGTAGTATGAGTGCCAATGAGACAACTATCCACCAATGCTCAAAATGAAGTGGATGTAAGCAATTATAGGCAACTGTACTGCCTTCAACTATGCAAGAAACCCATACTGTACGGTTGCCTTTAAAAGTCCCTGACATAAACAATGTGAAACAATTTACTTGAGAAAACTGACAGCCTGATTTACAATGAATTATAACAAAACAATTTACAAAAACTAAATATGACAGACACGAACCAACGACAACCACTAAACTACAAGTTCCTGACTTGGGACAGGCACATATAGAATGTTGCGGGGTTAAACATCTTGGTGAGGGCTCAACCCTCCCCTAACCATGGACAGTGGTGTTACAGCCCAACATAAGAACAAATTGTAAAAATTAGTTGCAATGGGCTTAACTCAAAAGATCGTTATGAGGCACAAAAATAACTAACATTAAAACAATAGATAAAAAGCACCATAATAAGAGTACTTGCAGTTACTGAAAGCTAGTTCAAAGCCAATTACAACATAAAACCTTGACCTTACCAAGTTAGGTCCAAAATTGTAAACACATTTAATCATAAAACATATTTCAACTTCTGTATGTCAGAAATAAAAAAACAAGTACTTGTTAATGTCTGAGCTCTGACTGATGTTAAAAGAGAAACAACCAAATATATACCCACTATAAGTACACATGCTTTTTTCAATGCATAACATGTTTATCATGATAAAGGGGAGATAATCAAATTAACTTACTACTACATACTGTCTACTATATGTCCATGTGCAGCTGGACATATGTTATTTCTGGTAGTTTAACATGTAAAAGGGGAGATAATCAAATTAACTAATATTACTACTATATACTGTCTGTATGTCCATGTGCCTTGTCAGTTTAACAGCTGGACAAATGTTGTGTCTGGTGGTCTAACATGTTAAAGGGGAGATAATCAAATCAGCTTTCTTCAGTATACTGGCTATATGTCCATGTGCCTTGTCTGTGTACCAGCTGGACAGATGTTGTGTCTGGTGGTCCAACATGTTAAAGGGGAGATAATCAAATCAACTTTCTTCAGTATACTGTCCGTTTGACTTTGACCATGTGCCTTGTCAATGTAACAGCTGGACAGATGTTGTGTCTGGTGGTCTTGCATGTTAAAGGGGAGATAATCAAATCAACTTTCTTCAGTATACTGTCCTTATGTCTGTGTACCTTGTCAGCCCTTTCCTGCTTAACAGATGATGGATATATTAAAATGTACACATGCAGTGGAGAAAAAGGAACAAATCATAGTAAGGCATCATACCTAAATCAATGCTCAAAATATAAGTCATAGAATTAAAACTCGTGTATTTTAAATGTTTTCTTTTCTTTTTGCAGGATATAATGGAAGATTGGGATGAGGTAAGATTTTTTTAAAGTTCAATTGTCTTGTGACCTATTTTTGTCTACAACCTGTAAAGAAAGGTACATGTGTGTAGTTCATTGTATTCATAGAGGGAAAATAGTAGAAAATCAAGATGACAAGAGTTATACGATTTTTTAATGTACAAAATTTGAAGAAGCAAACCTGATACATTACACAATCACCCAAAGTTGTTTTCTTCTTTAAAAAATCTCTGAAATTACAAACAGCAATTTCACTGTCTTGGTCAGTTGTTGTCATTGCATTTGAAAAACAAACTGTAAAAGTGGACATCATACAGCAGAATAACTCAAACTATAACAAATTACATTTGTAATACATTATTATGTGCAGGAGAGAAATTCTTAAACTTTGTTTTACTTACAGAAACTTTGTACAGCTGCTGAGGAGGGAAATCTTAAAGATGTGGAATTATCTTTAGAAAATGGAGCTAATTTGGAATATAAAAGCGTAAGTGAAGTAGAAATATTTGAAACATATAAAGATATTTACTTACAGTACACACAACAAGGCGAATCATATAAAAGTCACCCTTGTTTGAAAATTCAAAACGGAAACTCCATAATCAAATGGCAAAATCAAAAGTTCATAACACATCAAACGAATGGCTAACAACTATGATACCTGACTTGGTACAGCCATTTTCTTATGTAGAAAATGGTGAATTAATACAATTTACTTAACTCCTGTTTTTACACAGAACATTATTTAGAAATTTAATAACAAATCATTGATGTATACCACACCTATTAACCAGAGGACATAGTGGATAAAATACCATGGAGGCAATAAAAAAACATAAGTAGAAGGAGAATAACTTGGCAGAAACAGAAATACTAAAAAGACGAGCAACAGTCCCTTAAACACTAATTAAAGCAACAAGAACAAACATGAAATATGTCATTACACTTTTATGTCACTGGGTTGCTGTCTCATAACTTCATAACTAGATACAACGGGAATATTGTAATTCATTTCATTATACGTAACATACACTTTTCCTGTATACTACACACAAAAAAATCACTGGGTTCTCAAAAATATGGCAAACATCATAACACATGACATGGGATATATCAGTTCTTCCTTATACATTACTTATGTATACCAATTATGTTTTTAACATATAAACACTTTACTAACAACTTTGTCATACTAACCACAAAATATTTGACACCTCAATAATAAAAACTAATACTGATTTACCACAACTTTTCTAAACATGACATGTGACACCTGATCATACAACAAGCATTTACCACTCCTGTACTGAACATGACATGGGACACCCGATCATAAATAATTCATTTGACAAAGCCATGACACTCAACAAACAGGTGTCATAGCTGTTACACTCTTAAACTCAACACAAATATGTGACATAGCCATGGCATGCATATGCTTATCTTGACACCAATATCTGACATAGGAATGACACTATCATACTCAACACAAGCATGTGACATAGTATTGATACTATTATACTCAACACCAACATGTGGCAAAGAAATAAAACTCGGATACTCAACACAAATTTGTGACATAACAATAGCAATTTTATACTCAACACCAACATATGACATAGCAATGACACTCTTATAATCAACACCAACATGTGACATAGCAATGACATACTTATACTCAACACCAACATGTGACATAGCAATGACATACTTACACCAACATGTGACATTGCAAAAAACATTCTTATACTCAACACCAACCTGACATAGCAATGACATTGTTATACTCAACTCTAAAATGTGACATAACAATGACACTCTTATACTCAACACCAACATGTGACATTGCAAAAAACATTCTTATACTCAACACCAACCTGACATATCAATGACATTGTTATACTCAACACCAACATGTGACATAACCATGACATGTTTATCCTCAGCACCAACATTTGACATAGCACTGACACTGTTTTACTAAACACCATCATTTGACATAGCCATACCCTCTTATACTGAACACCATCATGTGACCTGGCAATGACATACTTATACTCAACACCATCATTTGACATAGCAATGACACACTTATACTCAACACCAACAGCAAGGACACTATTATACTCAGCACCAACATGTGACATATCAATGACATACTTATACTCAACACCAACATGTGACATAGCAATGACACTCTTACACTGCTCACAAACAAGTGACATATCTCGTTTATAGGCAACACAAACAAAAAGTAAAAACATGGCTTATTGCAGTTCTTCACTAATAATTAACACAAACATACACCATTGCTATATTACCCTTATACACAACAGCTCATATGATATGAAGCAACTATTATACACCACACAAACATACGCCATTGCTAAACATGCTATATTACCCTTATACACAACAACACATATGACATGAAGCAGCTGTTATACACCTCACAAACATTGCTACAATGCTATAATGCTATATTACCCTTATACACAACAACACATATGATATGAAGCAGCTGTTATACACCACACAAACATAAGCCATTGCTATATTACCCTTATACACAACAACACGTATGATATGAAGCAGCTGTTTTACACCACACAAACATACGCCATTGCTATATTACCCTTATACACAACAACACATATGACATGAAGCAACTATTATACACCACACAAACATACACCATTGCTATATTACCCTTATACACAACAACACGTATGATATGAAGCAGCTGTTTTACACCACACAAACATACGCCATTGCTATATTACCCTTATACACAACAACACATATGACATGAAGCAACTATTATACACCACACAAACATACGCCATTGTTATATTACCCTTATACACAACAACACATATGACATGAAGCAACTATTATACACCACACAAACATACGCCATTGCTATATTACCCTTATACACAACAACACATATGACATGAAGCAACTATTATACACCACACAAACATACGCCATTGCTATATTACCCTCATACACAACAACACATATGACATGAAGCAACTATTATACACCACACAAACATACGCCATTGTTATATTACCCTCATACACAACAACACATATGATATGAAGCAACTATTATACACCACACAAACATACGCCATTGCTATATTACCCTTATACACAACAACACGTATGATATGAAGCAGCTGTTATACACCACACAAACATACGCCATTGCTATATTACCCTTATACACAACAACACATATGACATGAAGCAACTATTATACACCACACAAACATACGCCATTGCTATATTACCCTTATACACAATAACACGTATGATATGAAGCAGCTGTTATACACCACTCAAACATACGCCATTGTTATATTACCCTTATACACAACAACACGTATGATATGAAGCAGCTGTTATACACCACTCAAACATACGCCATTGTTATATTACCCTTATACACCACAACACGTATGATATGAAGCAGCTGTTATACACCACTCATACATACGCCATTGTTATATTACCCTTATATACAACAACACATATGATATGAAGCAGCTGTTATACACCATACAAACATTTTACATGAAATACCACTGAATACTTTTTAAGCTTTGATCATTATTCTGAATCAAGACAAAATACTGTTAAGGGAATACAGTACAGTTACAGGGGAGGTAATGACGTTGCTAATGTAAACTGTTATTTTCACGACGTCAAACTGTGACATATCGGGAAAAGATACATTTTTCGACTGATTTTTATCATTCAAACTGATTTAATTTGAAAACGAGTGCATGGACCCCTATTTTTTAAAACGACATTTTGTTTTATTTTGTAGGGAGAATATGAGGACCAAATTTTATAAAACTAAATAGTACATTTTTTTTAATTTTGATACAGCAACAAATTACGTTTTTTTTTCTCAATTCATGACCATTTGATAAATATGAGTTATTTCAGAATAAAAAATGCATAAATTTTTTGGTATTAAACTTATAAAATACATAAATTACAAATTATTTAACAAATAACAATTTGTGTTTAGCTTTAAAACAAAAAAGTTATGTTTTTCTTTCGAAAGAAAATATGGCCACAAATCTAAATTTTGAGCAAATATACAAAATTTCGACCTCATTTAACTCAAAAAGTAGCACATGAAGGTATATTTTTAATAACATATTTGATTTAATCAGACCAAAAATAGCCTATATGGAAATTTCCATCAAACTTTGAATACAGGATCAAAACTGCATCGTATGCCCTTAATCAGACAGTTGTCATGGACAACAAATATTTGTTAGAATATTTGTTATATAAAGTGGGGTCTTATTTTATTTGTTACACAGAACTGAATCAGTTAGTAAAGGTTTTATTTTGTTTCTTGACAAAAAATTATTTTGTAAACATTTGATTTTAATGAGAAGTTGATGAGAACAAGTTGTGTTAACATCTTTAGTCAGATAATGTTAATTCTACAGATCTAATGTAAAACATCTTTTAATAATAACAAATACTTGACAGAATTATATAAAGTGGGGTCTTATTTTTCTCGTCTATTCGCACTGAATCAGAATATATAACTTGTTTTTATATTTCCTGAAAAAAAGTATTTTTTTTAACTTTGATCATTCTACTTTAACTCATTGTTAATCAGAGGGGTTTAATGGACAACAAATACTTAATAGAATTATATAAAGTGGGGTCTTATCGTAATTGTCTTGTCCAGCTGAGTCCATTGATATAAATATTGTTTACGTTTCTTGAAAAAAAGTTATTTTTTTTAACCTGACATTTTTGATGGAAGTTCTTACATCTCACAATAAAACATGTTGTTTATTTGTTGTTTATGTAGAATATAAATACAAGTGTGACTGGTCATTTTATTCAGTTTTGACCACTGATTCATGTGATATATATTTTGTTTATATTTATTACACAACATTGTCCAGTTTATGATACAAGTTTTGATGTCTGTTATATGTTGATATTACAGTATGGAAGGACACCATTAATGTTGGCCGCTGGGGAAGGACACCTGGAGGTAGTGATGTACCTCATCAGTCACGGCAGTCGGTTAGAGGCCACAGACGGGGTAATGATAGATATAATCACCTTACTCTGACAAAACACCACTTTATACAGAATCTACACAAAATCATGTTGTTAATCAGACAGATTTAATGGACAACAAATATTTGTTAGAATTAAATAAAGTGGGGTCTCATTTTATTCGTAACACAGAACTGAATCAGATAGTAAAGGTTTTATTTTGTTTCCTGATGAAAAAGTATTTTGTTAACATTTGAATTTAATGAGAAGTTGATGAGCAAAAATTGAGTTAACATCTTTAGTCAGATAATGTTAATTCTACAGATCTAATGTAAAACATCTTTTAAAAATAACAAATATTTGACAGAATTATATAAAGTGGGGTCTTATTTTTCTTGTCTCTTTGTACTGAATCAGAAAATATAACTCATTTAAATGTTTCTTGCAAAAAGTTTTTTTTTTTTTAACTTTGATCATTCTACTTAATCATTGTTAATCAGACAGATTTAATGGACAACAAATACTTGTTAGAATTATATAAAGTGGGGTCTCATTTTAATTGTTTTGTCCAGCTGAGTCCATTGATATGAATGTTGTTTATGTTTCTAGAAAAAAGTTTTTTTTTCAACCTGACAGTTCTGATGGAAGTTCTGACATCTCACAATAAAACATGTTGTTTATTTGTTGTTTATTTAGAATATAAATACAAGTGTGACTGGTCATTCTATTCAGGTTTGACCACTGATTCATGTGATATATATTTTGTTTATATTTATTACACAACATTGTCCAGTTTATGACACAAGTTTTGATGTCTGTTATATGTTGATATTACAGTTTGGAAGGACACCATTAATGTTGGCGGCTGAGGGAGGACACCTGGAGGTAGTGATGTACCTCGTTAGTCAGGGCAGTCAGTTAGAGGCCACCGACAGGGTAATGATAGATATAATCACCGTACTCTTACCAAACATCACTTTATACAGAATCTACACAAAATCATGTTGTTAATCAGACAGGTTTAATGGACAACAAATATTTGTTAGAATTATATAAAGTGGGGTCTCATTTTATTCGTAAAACAGAACTAAATCAGATAGTAAAGGTTTTATTTTGTTTCCTGACAAAAAAATATTTTGTTTACATTTAATTTTAATGATAAGTTGATGAGAACAAGTTGTGTTAACATCTTTAGTCAGATAATGTTAATTCTACAGATCTAATGTAAAACATCTTTTAAAAATAACAAATACTTGACAGAATTATATAAAGTGGGGTCTTATTTTTCTTGTCTCTTCGTACTGAATCAGAAAATATAACTTGTTTTTATGTTTCTTGAAAAAAGTTTTTTTTTAACCTGACAGTTCTGATGGAAGTTCTGACATCTCACAATAAAACATGTTGTTTATATGTTGTTTATTTAGAATATAAATACAAGTGTGACTGGTCATTTTATTCAGTTTTGACCACTGATTCATGTGATATATATTTTGTTTATATTTATTACACAACATTGTCCAGTTTATGACACAAGTTTTGATTTCTGTTATATGTTGATATTACAGTGGGGAAGGACACCATTAATGTGGACGGCTGAGGGAGGACACCTGGAGGTGGTGATATTCCTTGTCACTCACGGCAGTCAATTAGATGCTACAAACACCGTGGTAATGATAGATATAATCACCTTACTCTCACCAAACACCACTTTATACAGAATCTACACAAAATCATGTTGTTAATCAGACAGGTTTAATGGACAACAAATATTTGTTAGAATTATATAAAGTGGGGTCTCATTTTATTTGTTACACAGAACTAAATCAGATAGTAAAGGTTTTATTTTGTTTCCTGACAAAAAAATATTTTGTTTACATTTAATTTTAATGATCAGTTGATGAGAAAGAATTGTGTTAACATCTTTAGTCAGATAATGTTAATTCTACAGATCTAATGTAAAACATCTTTTAAAAATAACAAATACTTGACAGAATTATATAAAGTGGGGTCTTATTATGTCACTTCATATTTGTTGTTTGGTTAGGTTGACTGGTTTTATGTCAAGTATTGTATAGGTAAAATTAGTACAACAATTGCCTATTATTTAAAGACGATGTATATTTGTATGATTGATAAAAGAGTTTTTGATTGTATTTCAGGGTCAGACTCCTTATGATATGGTAACAATTAGGAGCTATGACTCTGAAGAGATAAAAAGGAAGAAGAAAGAAGTGATGGACTTCCTAAAGGTAAATATTCTATCTTAGCTAATAAGAGATATTTAAAAATATGTTGACAGATTGTTAGAGACACAACAGACTTGGTACATTGAAGCTTCAATAAAACGGTTGCCTGTTGTTTTCAATGTCATTGTAGTATTTGTTGTCAGTTAACAATGTACCCTGTAAGTTGACAATTCCAAGCTTGTTGCCTAATATAGATGTTGGCATATGCGAAAGACAAATGTTTGAAATCAGTGTCTCTTCTGTTTGATGTCTCTTATTTTTTGTGTCGTCAGCTTGCTATCTCCGAGTTATATACATCACATCATCTCCTTTTATGTATACATATTTTTAAATTGTTATTTGGATGGAGAGTTGTCTCATTGGCACTCACACCACATCTTCCTATATCTATATAATGTGTATCTCTGTGCGGAAAAGTTGATTTACATGTTAATGCAAATATGTAATAATCATATACTAAAACAAAAAGCACATCTTAACAAAATGTTAAGTATGCTTTCAACCTGTGTATAGATGTTAAAGCTTTCAGTATGTAGCGGGTAGACAAAGCCACCTACATAGATAAAACCTCTATGAAATGAGTAAACTCAGTAACGTTAAATTTCCTGCCCAACCTTTTTAAATTACATACACAAACAAATAAATCACATCATCATTAAATAGGCTGTGTGCAGTAAATTTTACTCACATGTGATATGGCATAGAAGGGAAAACAATTACTGTGGGGATTAAACATGTGGTAAAGATGTCAGTCCACCAATCCATTCATTCCAATTTAGAATGTAAAGTTCTACTGTGAAAGTACTTTTATTCGTGGGGTACCAATTTTCGTGGTTTTTGTGGATGACTTTATTCACGAATTTAAGTGTTCAACGAAATAAAACAATTGTTGTCCAAACGAGACAATGAAAGATCCCCATGTAGGTTTAACTACTAATATGATCGAGAGAATATATTGAATATCGCCAAATCTGAGAATACTATAATGATCTATAATAGTAGTCACTGGGCAAACGCACTATGAACTACAACTGCAGGCAGGAGTATTCCCATTTAATCTTTAAAAACCTAAACTGTACAAATTTTGATCTTTTAATTCTCATAAAAAAATATTTTTGATTGATGAAAGTCAGATTTCTGGTATTCATATGCTATGATAAAGTGTTCATTTTATATCTCACAATTCTCGTACATATGGGAAATAATAATTTCATGCTGGGCTTGCTTTTGATAAGAACTATTTTACAATTCAAGATACATTTATAGAATTTGTTTATGTAACTGTTTTCCTTTTGTGACATGTTTATGGCCTAATTAACACCTTTGATGGTCTATAATCCTTTGATCACTCTATCTTGGGCTAATGAGTGATCACTACGATTTACACGGTCAATGTCTACTTTGCAATTTCCTTCAATCTAGACAATTTGTAACCTTCGTTTCAAATTACTTTAATTTTTCAATTTTATTATTATTAGACAACTAAAATCCACGAATTAAAAAACCCATGAACATGTAAATGTTGCTGAAACCACAAAAATTGATACCCACGAATTAAAGTACTTTCACAGTATATTAAAGTAGTCCTTCCCTAAAAAAAGTATATAGTGCTCTTGTTGTTATTGTTTACTTAAACTAACCAAACAATTTTCAGAAATAAAACTTTTGTTGAAAGAGAAATATATTTAAATCATTTTTAGACATAATTTACTTGCTTATGAGTTTGCATTAAAGATTGAGGATTAATGCGCTCCATACTATATTTATTTAAGATTTCCAGAAACAAACAGGGGCTATGTTTAGTAGTTACCTTTGGCCATTGGTATTTTTTCCATAAACAATCTGAACTTTTCTGATTGGGTTCCATTAATATATCCCCCAGAACTAGAGATTAAAAAAACAACAGACACGGACGGCTTCCTCCGCTTCATTTTTAGACTTATATCTCGAATTTGACTTACACAGTCATCTCAGTACCAGAATCTATGACAAACGAGACGATTTTAATTTTGAAATTATAAATTCCCCCCACTTTAGTAGCAATATACTAACTTCACCTGCATATGAGATATACATGTCCCAACTTATTCGATATTCAAGAGCTTGCAGCTCCTACCCAGACTTTGTAAAAGGTCATCATTGTCTGAGTAGAAAGTTGATGAACCAGGGGTATGTCAAAGAACATCTCGTCCTTTTTCTAAAAAAAGTTCATCGGAAGGTACCAAGACCTTGTTGATAAATATTCCGTATCAACTTCACAAATTATACACGATGGTCTTGATGTATAGATTCTACGTACTGATGTTGTTTTTCATCTTAACAACATGTTTTATAGTTCTTTCATTTGTCTTTGTTCTATTATTAATATTAATATTACTTTTACTGTTGAATGGTTTTATGTGGTATTCGTTTGACGTGGCTTGGTATTTATACATCTCGTCAATGTGTTTGTATTGTCTTTCATTTTTTTGGTGGTGTGTTTTGTATATGCGACTTTTTGTATTTCTTTGGTTCTTATAACGTGACTCTGTACTTTAAAAGATCCTGTCAGTATGATATTGTTCTATTTTATGTCATTATGATATATTTCTATTATGAATTACAATATACATTGAACCACAAACGTCAAAATCATTCAATTGCGTAGTGGAATTAACTATTTTTGGATCCTTATAAATTCTATATATAACTTTTGGACTAGTTTAAATCTCGGTCTATTTCTGAAATTTATTCTTACATACTTTTGATTTTTTAACCCTGTATGCTAACATTGCCTAGGTAAATTTTAAAATTGTTTGTATGCACATTGAACGAAAAATCTATGTGACGTATAAAATTTTCTGACGTCAGACACAAATCAATGAATGTGTTTGTAGATAGATGTTTTTGTGTTCTGTTAAATTGTTCCTTTAAAAATTGTTATAAGATGATGACTGATGTACCCATATTCTGACTATTTTATTTATTGTGTCTGTTTAGTTAACGCATCAATGTAAATATAATGGAAATTTATGAGACTGTCATCAAAGTGAGAGGGTTAGCGCTATAAAACCAGGTTTAAACCACCATTTTTTACATTTGAAAATGCCTGTACCAAGTCAGGAATATGACAGTTCTTGTCCATTCGTTTTTGATGCGTTTTGTTATTTGATTTTGCCATGTGATTATGGACTTTCCGAATTGATTTTCCTCTAAGTTCAGTATTTTTGTGTGATTTTACTTTTTACTACAATACATTAAACATGAATTAGAATTGGCAGGTAGAAAGATGATACATGTTCGATTCATTATACAGATTGATGATCCCAATCGCCAAATTACACATAATTTAAAAACGATAGGTCAATCTATGTCCTTCATTGAAGCTATTTGACAAGTTTTCACATGAGTTAGATAGTTTATTACAGATTGATGATCCCAATCACCAAATTACACAGAATTTAACAAGGATAGGTCACTCTTCTTCCTTCATTGAAGCTATTTGACAAGTTTTCACATGAGGCATGACAGTTTATTACAGATTGATGATCCCAATCACCAAATTACACAGAATTTAACAACGATAGGTCACTCTACGGCCTTCAATGAAGCTATTTGACAAGTTTTCACATGAGACATGATAGTTTATTACAGATTGATGATCCAAATCGCCAAATTACACAGAATTTAAAAACGATAGGTCACTCTACATCTCTATGTCCTTCAATGAAGCTATTTGACAAGTTTTCACATGAGGCATGATAGTTTATTACAGATTGATGATCCCAATCACCAAATTACACAGAATTTAACAAGGATAGGTCACTCTTCTTCCTTCATTGAAGCTATTTGACAAGTTTTCACATGAGGCATGATAGTTTATTACATGTTTTTCTTTTGTAGACTGCCATGTCAAAGACATCCCCAGAAGTTACTCCTGACACCCAATCACCGGATCCTGCAGCACCAGTAGTTGAAAGTAATCATCTAATGTTAATTATTCAGATACTGGCTGAAATAATAATTGCTTGTTTCTAATATATTGAAACCTTGATGTCTGCTTACAATGTCGGTACTATCATTCCTACTGGTTCATCACACAAGGCAATCATCTAATGTTAATTATTAGCTCACCTGACCTGAAAGGTCAAGTGAGCTTTTCTCATCACTTGGCGTCCGTCGTCCGTCGTCCATAAACTTTTACAAAAATCTTCTCCTCTGAAACTACTGGGCCAAATTTAACCAAACTTAACCACAATCATCCTTGGGGTATCTAGTTTATAAAAAATATCCGATGACCTGGCCATCAAACCAAGATGGCCGCCATGGCTAAAAATAGAACACAGGGGTAAAATGTATATTTTGGCTTATATCTTTAAAACCAAAGCATTTAGAGCAAATCTGACATGGGGTAAATTTGTTCATCAGGTGAAAATCTATCTGCTCTAAAATTTTCAGACGAATCACAACCTGTTGTTGGGTTGCTGTCCCTGAATTGGTAATTTTAAGGAAAATTTGCTGTTTTTGGTTATTATCTTGAATACTATTATAGATAGAGATAAACTGTAAAGAGCAATAATGTTCAGCAAAATAAGACCTACAAATAAGTCAACATGACCAAAATTGTCAGTCAACCCCTTAAGGAGTTATTGCCCTTTATAGTAAATTTTAACAACTTTTTCGTCTTTTTTTGTTACTTGTACAAAAATCTACTGGGCCAAATTTAAACTAACTTGGCCACAATCATAATTGTGGTATATAGTTTAAAAATGTGTCTGATGACCCCACCTACCAAATAAAATGGCCGACATGGCTAAAATTAGAACATAGTGGTAAAATGCAGTTTTTGCTTTATATCTTTGAAACTAAGACATTTAGTGCAAATCTTTCAATATTTAAATGTCCATCAGAATAAGATCTATCCCCTCACAAATTTTCAGATGAATCCTACAACCCGTTGTAGGGTTGCTGCCCTAAAATTGGTAATTTTAAGAACATTTTGCAGTTTTTGGTTATTATCTTGAATACTATTATAGATAGAGATAAACTGTAAACAGAAATAATGTTCAGCAATGTAAGATTTACAAAAATGTCAACATGACCAAAATTGTCAGAGAGCCCCTTAAGGAGTTATTGCCCTTTATAGTCAATTTTAACAACTTTTTCGTCTTTTTTTGTTACTTGTACAAAAATCTTTTCTAAAACTATTGGCCAAATTTAACCAAACTTGGCCACAATCATTACTAGGGTATATATTTTAAAAAAAGTGTTTAATGACCCCACCTACAAACCAAGATGGCCAACATCAGTAAATACAGTAACAGGTGAGCGACACAGGCTTTTGAGAGCCTCTAGTTATTTATACTGGCTGGAATGATGTATAGTTTCTTATTTCTTATATATGGAAACGGGAATGATTATAGTTACTTATTTCTAATATATGGAAACCTTGATATCTGCATATAATGTTAAAATAAAAAATAAAAAAAATAATAGGAAAAGTAAAGTAGGCTATTGATGAAGATTGATTGATTACAGATCATATTAACCTTAAAATAAACATCTTTCATTTTCATCCGATTTATTCTTTCCTCAACCTGTTGATTACAGATCACATTAAACTTAAGTTCATTCTCAACCTGCTCAGTTGACAACCAAATCCAGCCATCGGCTCAACTGGATTTTACAGAATAAATAGTTTTTGGCATATTAATACATTGACCTATAGACGGATAGACACATTGACCAGTTGACCTATAGAAGGATAGACATAATGACCAGTTGACCTATAGACGGATAGACACATTGACCAGTTGACCTATAGAAGGATAGACACAATGACCAGTTGACCTATAGACGGATATACACCTTGACCAGTTGACCTATAAACGGATAGACACATTGACCAGTTGACCTATAGACCATGTAGACGGATAGACACATTGACCAGTTGACCTATAGAAGGATAGACACATTGACCAGTTGAACCATAGAGTGATAGACACCTTGACCAGTTGACCTATAGAAGGATAGACACAATGACAAGTTGACCTATTAACAAATGGACATATTAATCAATTGGCAGATCAACATATCAAAATTGAGGAATCAAAAGAGAATCAAATTCAAATATCGACACATAGACATATCGACACAATGATCAGTTAACAAATTGACATTTTGACATATTAATACATTGACAATTCTAAATCTTTTTACACATTGACACATTGAGAGATCTACACAGTGACATATCGACAAATTGACACATCAACACAAAAGCAGACTCATACATTGATACATTGCCATGTTGACACACTGACACATCATATAAAAAACAAGATGTGGTATGATTGCCAATGAGACTACTCTTCATAAGAGACCAAATGACACAGAAATTAACAACTATAGGTCACTGTACAGCCTTCAACAATGATCAAACCCCATACCGCAAAGTCAGCTATAAAAGGCCAAGAAGTGACAAATGTAATTCAATTCACACGAGAAAACTAACAGCCTAAATTATGTAAAAAAAAAATGAACGAAAAACAAATATGTAACACATCAACAAACGACAACCACTAAATTACAGGATCCTGGCTTGGGACAGGCACATACATACAGAATATGGTGGGGTTAAATATGTAAACGGGATCCCAAACCTCCCCCTAACCTGGGACAGTTGTGTTACGGTACAACATAAGAAAGAACTATAAAAATCAGTTGTAAAAGGCAACACATTAACAGATTTTTACATCAACACATTGACATATCAACACACTGACAGATAGACACATGAACAGGATCATACATCAACACATTGACATATCAACACATTAACAGATTTATACATCAACACATTGACATATCGACACACTGACAGATCAACAAATAAACAGACTCATACATCAACACATTAACATATCAACACATTAACAGATGGATTTCATCAACACATAGACATATCGGCAAACTGACATATCAACACATTGACATATTGAAACACTGACACATCAACACATTAACAGACTTATAAGTCATAACACTGACAGATCAACACATTAACAGTCTCATATATCAACACATAGACATATTGACACTCAGACAGATTTAACTTATTGACATATTGAAACACTGACAGATAAACATATTAACCGACTCCTACATCAACACATTAACATATTGACACACTGACAAATCAACACATTAACAGACTCAAACATCAACAAGTTGACATATCAACACACTGACAGATCAACACAATAACAGATTCAACACATGACGTATCGACACACAAACAGATCAACACATAAACAGACTCAACCATTCACACATTGACATATAGACATATTTACAGACTCAAACATCAACACATTGACACATCGACACACTGACAAGTCAACATTTACACTCATACATTGACACACTGATAGATTCAAATATTACCAGACTCATAGTGAGTCTCATACATAAACACATTGAAATATTGACACATTGACAGATCTATAAATTAACAGACTCAAAACTCAATGCATTGATATATCGACACACTGATATATCCACATATTACCAGACTCATACATAACCACATTGAAATATTGACACATTGACAGATTCATACATACACAGACTCAAAACTCAATGCATTGATATATCGACACACTGACAAATCAACATTTATACTAATACATTGACACACTGATAGATCCACATATTACCAGACTCATACATAAACACATTGATATATTGACACATTGACAGATCTATACATTAACAGACTCAAAACTCAATGCATTGATATATCGACACACTGACACATCAACATTTACACTCGTACATCAACACACTGATATATCCACATATTACCAGACTCATACATAAACACATTGATATATTGACACTCTGACAGATCAACACTATAATACTTGTACATAATGGCACACTAACATCAACATATTACAAGACTTGTACATTAACACATTGACATATCAACACACTGATAGATCAACACATTAACAGATTCAAACATCAACACATTAACACACTGACATATCAACACATTAACAAATATATACATCAACACATTTATAGACTGATAAATCAACAAATTGACATATCTACATTCTGACAGATCAAAACATCAACATACTCATTGTTTTAATGACAGAGAGAGCGCTGGCAGCAAACTTCTAATTAAGGTTATTTAAAGACCACTGTGACTTTATAGGAAATTTGTCACAAGTCATTGCTGTATATAACACATCTCCGGCATCATAAGAAACATATCTATCCTTGTCTAATAGTATTATTTAAGATAAATTTGTTGAAAACAAATATTTTTCGAGATGAAGAAAATTTATCTTTAACATTGTCCAGTGTCAGAAACAAAAAGTGGAGAAATTATCTTTGAGTGTGTGTATGCATACATTTTTTTCACAAACATGATGAAATTTAAACTTTCAAACTTAATTTTTTTTCAGATCCCATCGGAAAAGGGCAACAGTCTGCCATGTTAAATCGTTTATTAGGGAAGGGAAGCTATGAATCATTTGATATGAGATGCATGGTAACCGGCCAGTTTTCCGTTGGGAAGTCTACTCTTGTGAAGCTGTTAGCTGGAGATGTCATACCAGATGGGCGACATCCAACTGACGGCATTTCTCTCATTGAAGGTCGCTGTGGCCTCGATCTTGAGACGAAAGATTGGATTCTTGTTGATCCAGGTGAGAAAATACACAAGTAGAAACATCTTACCACATGTTGTTGTGTGGACCTCACTATCAGCAGACATGCTATAGCTCTGATTTTAATCACATCACATTGTAGCCATATGTTTTGTGACTTCTATTCAGGCACCAAATTAATTCCATCTTACATCTCATATGTGTATTTAAATCGTAACATTAATATTATACAGTCGATTCCACTTAATTGCAAACCGCTTAATAGCATAGTTCGGTTAATTGCATACTGTTCTCCTGCACAAAACCATTTCCCATTCATCTAATGTTAAATTGTACGGTTATATGAATAGCCCCACAAGTGGCATTTCGGTTAATTGCATAGAAAATAATCGCCAGCTAGAAATGCTTATTTAAAACTGACGAGATTTTTGACCGGAAACAGCAATTTGGTAAGTGTATTTTTCTTGAATGCATCATAATTTTTGATATTATTTCACATTTACTTCTGTGTTATTTAAATAAAGTTTTAAAACAGTTTCTTTCGTGTTTATATGATTATAAAAAAGGCCTCGATGTGTACACAGGTAAAGTTTCCCATATTATATTTGAAGCCTCGAGGTCATAAAAATGTCAATCAGCTGATTGTTGTAAAAACACAACGATTCTATGATCTTCTATCTAAAAGGTGTTAGTTATTGATATCATTTCAAACATTGTTCATAGATTACATTTTGGGTGTATTTTTAAAACAATAACTCCTGCTAATTATCGATCATTATCCAATGTGCAATCTCGTAATTTGGCATGGGGTGATCTACAATTATGTTAAATATTACAGGGCATTTATATATGGTTGAAGAATTTCATACGTCCATCTTTCATTTTTGATATTTTTTGAAAAGAATATTAACTTGAAATTATTATATTTTCTCACTTTCAACACTCGTGTCCAGCGAATAACCCATGCAGGGCCCTATTACCTGTTAACTGCTTTGCATATACGAAACTAACGAGGTTAAAGTAACAGTGTTACATCACTGTGCAATCTGTAAATACTGCATATTAAAGGCAGTTCATTACACATTTATTGTATCAAATGATTATAAACTGTGTAGCATTGTTCAAAAGTTTGTTTTAATCAAAGCATAACAATATAATTTGTACATCCAGGTCATAGAAACAAATCTATTTTTAGAAACAAATTTAATTTTCGTATCTCAGGTAAAGGAAAAGTCGGTACATAAATAAACTAAAACTAAATGTGTTTATACACTTTAATGAAAGAATAAACAATGAAATAAAATGCATGACACTAACTTTTATTAGAATAAATATTCATTCAATATGTTGTAAGTGGATTATTGACGTTCATCTTTCTTCAGGATTTCCTTTACTGATCTGCACTATCGATGTTATTTGACTCCGTTTTTTTGGCATTTCGGATATAAGCATACTCCGCTTTATTGCATAATTTCGTCTGACAAATAGGCTATACAAATAACAAGAATGTACGGTACTTATTATAATTATGAGGATGTTAAGGTTTTTATATTTTGAAATTGAATTTAAAATGTTTCAATAATGCAATAAATTTAAATGTTTCAATTATGCAATAAAATAAAATGTTTCAATTATGCAATAAATTTAAATGTTTCAATTATGCAATAAATGATTTTTTTTTCTATAATCAATAATGTCTTCAATCAATCAGTTAAAATATGACTCTCTTTATAATATGTTAATAGCATTATCTGAATGTTACACCTGATAAGATATGATTTTTATCTCAATTTTGATTTTTCTTTTAATCTTCACTTAGTTTTGACAGCCTGCAGCTGTTTGGGATTTGAATTGCCTGATGTATTAAATTTAATTTCAGAAGCTTATAATGCTCTGGATGTTGTGTACAATAAGGTGTTGATGACTTCTCTGGAAGAAGAGGAAAGTGAACCAACAGAAAAGTTAGACCAGGCTTCAGGTACAAGCCCAACTGCCAGCATTTCCTCTTTGCCCCTAGAAGAGTCTAAAGCAGCACTGTCTCTACCACTTCGGAAATCCTCCAATGTGCCTCCAACGGTGGTACAGATGGAAATGAAAACAAGAACCAGAATGACAAAAGAAGAGATAAGACGGAAAATGGAAAAAGTCCTCAAAAGTGGGAAGTATAAGATGAAAGTTGGCCGTCTTATCTTCTGGGATTTCGGTGGACAATATGTTTACTTAACAACACATCAGACCTTCATGACGTTCCGGGCATTGTTTCTTGTAGTATTTGATGGGAGCAAAGATTTACATGAACAGGTCCCTGATGTGATGTGTTTTCCAGGGCAGCACATGACACCAACTCCAGCGGGTAATACAAATACATGATATTTACAAATCTAGTATATTTATGTAACAGCAAGGCAATTATTAAAAGATATAGAAATTTGTCCTTTTAAAAATATCTTAACAAACCTAAACATTTACGTAGTTTCTTAACTTGTCACTTATAGTTTGTCCCAAACCACTATATCACCAGGGCTTTCCCTTGAAATTGAAGTAGAAGGCTAAATGAAAATTATAGGCAGCTGTACATTTTTAGCTCACCTGGCCCAAAGGGCCAAGTGAGCTTTTCTCATCACTTTGCGTCCGGCGTCCGGCGTCCATCGTCCATCGTCGTCCGGCGTTAGCTTTTACAAAAATCTTCTCCTCTAAAACTACTGGGCCAAATCAAAGCAAACTTGGCCACAATCATCATTGGGGTATCTAGTTTAAAAAATGTGTGGCGTGACCCGGTCAACCAACCAAGATGGCCGCCACGGCTAAAAATAGAACATAGGAGTATAATGCAGTTTTTGGCTTATAACTCAAAAACCAAAGCATTTTGAGGAAATCTGACATGGGATAAAAATGTTTATCAGGTCAAGATCTATCTGCCCTGAAATTTTCAGATGAATCGGTCAATCGGTTGTTGGGTTGCTGCCCCTGAATTGGTAATTTTGAGGAAATTTTGCTGTTTTTGGTTATTATCTTGAATATTATTATAGATACAGATAAACTATAAACAGCAATAATGTTCAGCAAAGTAAGATCTACAAATAAGTCAACATGACCAAAATGGTCAGTTGACCCGTTTAGGAGTTATTGCCCTTTATAGTCAATTTTTAACCATTTTTCGTAAATTAAAGTAATCTTTTACAAAAATCTTCTCCTCTGAAACTACTGGGCCAAATTAATTCAAACTAGGCCACAATCATCTTTGGGGTATCTAGTTTAAAAAATGTGTGGCGTGACCTGGTCAACCAACCAAGATGGCCACCACCGCTAAAAATAGAACATAGGGGTAAAATGCAGTTTTTGGCTTATAACTCAAAAACCAAAGCATTTTGAGGAAATCTGACATGGGATAAAAATGTTTATCAGGTCAAGATCTATCTGCCCTGAAATTTTCAGATGAATCGGTCAATCGGTTGTTGGGTTGCTGTCCCTGAATTGGTAATTTTGAGGAAATTTTGCTGTTTTTGGTTATTATCTTGAATATTATTATAGATAGAGATAAATTGTAAACAGCAATAATGTTCAGCAAAGTAAGATCTACAAATAAGTCAACATGACCAAAATGGTCATTTGACCCCTTTAGGAGTTATTGCCCTTTATAGTCAATCTTTAACCATTTTTAGCTCACCTGACCTGAAAGGTCAAGTGAGCTTTTCTCATCACTTGGCGTCCGTCGTCCGTCGTCTGTAAACTTTTACAAAAATCTTCTCCTCTGAAACTACTTGGCCAAATTCTACCAAACTTGGCCACAATCATCCTTGGGGTATCTAGTTTAAAAAATGTGTGGCGTGACCCGTCAAACCTACCAAGATGGCCGCCATGGCTAAAAATAGAACATAGGGGTAAAATGCAGTTTTTGGCTTATAACTCAAAAACCAAAGCATTTAGAGCAAATCTGACAAGGGGCAAAATTGTTGATCAGGTCAAGATCTATCTGCCCTGAAATTTTCAGACGAATCGGACAACCTGTTGTTGGGTTGCTGCCTGTGAAATGGCTATTTTAAGGAAATTTTACAGTTTTTGGTTATTATCTTGAATACTATTATAGATAGAGATAAACTGTAAACAACAATAATGTTCAGCAAAGTAAGACCTACAAATATGACCAACATCGCCATGGCGACCCCTTAAGGAGTTATTGCCCTTTATAGTAAATTTTTAACAACTTTTCGTCATTTTTTGTTACTTTTCTAAAAATCTTCTTCTCTGAAACTACTTTGCCAAATTTAACCAAACTTGGACACAATTATCATTGTGGTTTATAGTTTATAAAATGTGTCTGATGACCCAGCCTACCAAACAAAATGGCCGACATGGCTAAAATTAGAACATAGTGGTAAAATGCAGTTTTTGCTTTATATCTTTGAAACTAAGACATTTAGGGCAAATCTTTCAAGATTTTAATGTCCATCAGAATAAGATATATCCCCTCACAAATTTTCAATTGAATCGGACAACCTGTTGCTGGGTTGCTGCCCTAAAATTGGTGATTTTAAGGAAATTTTGCAGTTTTTGGTTATTATCTTGAATACTATTATAGATAGAGATAAACTGTAAACAGCAATAATGTTCAGCAAAGTAAGATCTACAAATAAGTCAGCATGATCAAATTTGTTAGAGGACCCCTTAAGGAGTTATTGCCCTTTATAGTCAATATTGAACAACTTTTCGTCATTTTTGTAACTTGTATAAAAATCATTTCTAAAACTACTTGGCCAAATTTAACCAAACTTGGCCACAATCATAATACTAGGGTATCTTTTAAAAAAAAAGTGTCTAATGACCCCGCCTACCAACGAAGATGGCCGACATCAGTAAACACATTAACAGGTGAGCGACACAGGCTCTTGAAAGCCTTTAGTTCATAAATCTAAGTAATCTTTTACAAAATCTCCACTGAAACTACTAGGCCACAATCATCTTTGGGTTATCTAGTTTGAAAAATGTGTCCGATGACCTGGCCATTCAACCAAGATGGCCGCCACGGCTAAAAATAGAACACAGGGCTAAAATGCAGTTTTTGGCTTATAACTATGAAACCAAAGCATCTAGAGCAAATCTGACAGAAATTGTTAATCAAGTCAATATCTATCTGCCCTGAATTTTTCAGATGAATTGGACAACTGGTTGTTGGGTTGCTGCCCTCCAATTGGTAATTTTTAAAGAAATTTTGCCGTTTTTGGTTATCTTGAATACTATAATAGATAGCGGTAAACTGTAAACAGCAATAATGTTCAGCAAAGTAAGATCTACAAATAAGTCAACATGACCTAAATGGTCAATTGATCCCTTAAGGAGTTATTGCCCTCTATAGTCAATTTTTAACAATTTTCATTAATTTGGTAAATTTATGTAAATTTTTACCAAATATAGTTCTTTGTTACTAATGGGCAAAGTTCATTATAGATATAATTGTAAGAAGCAAAATCGTTCAGTAAAGTAAGAACTTCAAACACATCACCATCACCAAAATACAATTTTGTCATGAATCCATTTGTGTCCTTTGTTTAATATGCACATAGACCAAGGTGAGCGACACAGGCTCTTTAGAGCCTCTAGTTAACATGTGTTCGGCAAAGCCAGACGCCCACCAAGCTGTAAGCTTGGTGCCTTACGGCAGGGGGTCTGGGGGCTGCTTAAGGCCCCCACAAGCTCTGGCATAAATAGAGCAAAATCCTGCATTCTCGCATAACTATTTTAAAGCTGAATCAAGTTCTTTTTCGTCTGTAAAGTGTTTCAGGTCATATATAGAAGGTCGTCAAATTCCTGACTGGAAAAAGTATCTTTGATTCAATGAGGACCAGCAACCTTAGATTTCTTGCATGGCGAATCGATTGTTCAGCATCATGGTAGATCAACAGTTACTATGATACATGAGGAAGTCATTTATCTAGCTAGCACTTCCAAGGACCCTTAATCTGCTCAGAAGGAGTATTCAGGTTTTAAGAATTATTTTGTATACCTGATGAAGTAGATACCCGCATGATTTTACATGCTATTCATGTAGACAAAGAGTTCGGTGTGAAAGGCATCAAGGGTAGGATAATAATAAAGTCACGAGATACAGATGTTCTGATCTTATGCGTTCATTACTTCCCCTCCATGCAGCATACGCGTGAGCTATGGTTTCAAACAGGCACTTTAACTTGCACACAAGATTTGCACCGCTATATACATTTTTGTACCTGTCCAGGAAATATGTAAAAGTTTCGGGTTTGCCATCTATAACATTCTACCAGCCGCACATGTTTTAAGGTGATGCGATACAACGTCATCACTGTTGAGGATCGGTAAGCGCACTGTTTTTTAAGTCTTGAAGGACCCAGATGATTTTTCCGATTTGTCAAACCTTTCTTATTGTGACATCGATGAATCTATAGATGCAGCTCGAGATCTTGTTGTTACGTTGAATGATCTAAAGTCAAAACTCAAAATAGATAATTGTGACCTAACAAATTGAGCGTAACATTGGCTAAAATTGTCTGTTCTATGGTCGGGTTATTGTCTCTTTGGTACATTACCCATTTCAGTTCTCAATTTTACAATCTAAAATATCTCCCTTGTCAAACTGTGAATCTACTTTTAAACAATACTTAATAAGAGCTTCACTCCAGACATAAATTTGATGTCATCCCATATAGAAAAACTATCCTGCATTCTCCTTTTTAGTTCGGATGGGAAAAGACGAATGACTTGTTCCTTTCTATCTCGAAGGTCAGATGTCGTATGAACTTCTGCAAGATTTAGTTTGCATTTGCTTCGAACAAAATCTACCTTGTCAGGCAAATGACATTTGTCAAAATGTAGATACTCGTCTGGTTGCAGTTAGAAACATTGAAGACGACGAAGATGTAGATGTATAAGATTTCGTTTTTCTGTTTGTACATTATGAACCATTGTTAGCTATCGAATGAAAATTAAGCAGTCCATAATCCTTTCTAAACAATAAATATAACATCTACTCAATTTTGAAATCGTGGGAAATATAGTAATAATCTATCTAGTGGGGAAAGAAATGTTAAAAAAAACATCAACAAAAAGCCCTGCCGTATGGTCTCTGACCTTGACGTGGTTGGTGGGCTTAAACTACAGGAGACCATAGATACGTAGTAGGTAATACCAGCTTCAATCATACATTCTATTTGCATTTATTCTTTTTTTTCGTGTTTTTGCAATGCTGTTGTCAGCTTGTCTTCATTTTATAAATTTTTAATGTCCCTTTGGTTTCTCACGCCTTTTTTGTTTACAATTAATTGTAAAATACATCTGTGCTGTACATAACCCTCTCCCTTATTATATTTTTGGAATACTTGTAACCATTATGGCCAATTGTCAAAATTTTGACGGGACGTATTATGGTATACAAATGTCTGGTGTCTGTCTGTCCGGCGTAAACATGTCGCACCGTAACTTGAGAACGACTTATCCAAATTTCATGAAACTTAAGATATAGTTGTTTCTTATGATGGTCATATGATCGGTATACTTTTTGGTGAAAATAAGATTAAAACTTTTTGAGTTACGGCACTTTGTAACTAAAACAGGGGTGTGTTTTTTTCACATGTCGCACCGTATCTCAAAAATGATTCTTGATTATGGCTTAAAACTTTAAACACTTTTTAGTTATATTAATCTTAATATCTGTATACTTTTTGGTGATGATTCAAAACTTTATTTTGGAGTTATTGAGTATTTTGTTAAACAGGGGAGGTTTTTTTTTTCATGTCGCGCCATATCTCAAAAATAATTTATGATTATTGCTTAAAACTTTACACACTTCTTTGTTATATTAATCTAAAGATCTGTATACTTTTTGGTTTTGATTCAAAATCTTATTTTAGTGATATTTAGTTTTTCGAAGAAAAAAAAACAGGGTTGGGGGTTTCACATGTCCCGCTGTGTCTCAAAAACAATATATGGTTATTGCTTAAAACTTTCTCAGAAACTATGTATGATTATTGCATAAAACTTCCACACAAGACGTAGGGCGTATCATGCGCTCATGGCGCAGCTGTTTATTATAATTTTAACCCCCCTTTTTCTCTGTTTGCACTAATTTTTACTTCTGTAAAGCAAAGCTAAACACATAGCTTTATATTCAACCAATTTTGACGTTAATGTTACATAAATTTCAAATCAAATCATTTATATATATACTCTTTCACAACCAATAACAGAAATTTGATATTTACCTATAAATTGACGAACACCTTACTACCAAAAGACGTGAAAAACACATTTTGTTTTCAACAAATTATTAAAGTTTAGATCTAAAAAAACATCTTTAGATCTCAGTTGTAATGAATTGAATACAACAATTTTAAATTTAGAAATTGAAATAGGTCAAAATCACTGTTATTTAACAGCTGTTTGAAAATTTCAAATTTGCACCCTATATGCAAAAAAGTCAATCTAAAGTAATTTTTGGCGATAAAAATATTAAATAAGTTCTAAATGTAGATACAAAAGATACTTTTCTATAAATAAGTGATTTAATTTGCTCCAAATGCAAATATGTAGGAGAAACAAGCTATCTAAATGTGACTGTGCATTTTTCTGAAATATTTGCTTTGACCTTTGACCCTGATTTAAAAAAAAACGTGACCATGGCAGACAACGACGACAACGATATTTCGATGAAGTTTGTACTTCTCTATCCAATGATAGAAAATAAAGCCGTGTGTTATTCCGTTAAGGCAAATCGATCAAATTTGTTGATTGGGCACCCTACTATATGGTATGTTGTAGTCCATCAACATTTCCTTCAAAAATTTAAATTACTTTAATACGTTCTCATTTTAATCACGTTTTGATTAAAAGAATAAAGCTCCATTTTGAAATATATGATTTTTATACGACTGCAAAAATTGAAAATTTTTAATCGTATATTGGTTACACGTTGGCGTCGTCATCATCGTCATCGTCTGTCGTTGTCGTCTGTCGTTGTCATCGTCCGAAGACATTAGGTTTTCGCACTCTAACTTTAGTAAAAATTAATAGAAATCTATGAAATTTAAACACAAGGTTTATGACCATAAAAGGAAGTTTAGGATTGATTTTGGTTGTTTTGGTCCCAACAGTTAAGAAATTAGTGGCCTAAAAGGGCCCAAATATGCATTTTTCTTTGTTTTCGCACAATAACTTTAGAATAAGTAAACAGAAATCTATGAAATTTTAACATAAGGTCTATGACCATAAAAGGAAGGTTGGTGATTGATTTTGGGAGTTTTGGTCCCAACGAATTAGGGGCCAAAAGGGTTCAAAATTAAACTTTGTTTGATTTCATCAAAAATTGAACTATTGGGTTTCTTTAATTGATATACTGAATCTAACCGATTCTTAATTTTTGGTCCCGTTTTCAAAATGGTCTACATTAAGGTCCAAAGGGGTCAAAATTAAACTTAGTTTGATTTTAACAAAAATTGAATTCTTGGGGTTCTTTGATATGCTGAATCTAAACATGTACTTAGTTTTTTGATTATGGGCCCAGTTTTCAAGTTGGTCCAAATCGGAGTCCAAAATTAAATTTTGTTTGATTTCAACAAAAATTCAATATATGGGGTTCTTCAATATGCTGAATCTAACCATATATTTAGAATTTTAATATTTAGGACCGGTTATCAAATTGGTCCACATTGAGGTTTAAAGGGTCCAAAATTGAACTTTATTTGATTTCATCAAAAATTGAATTCTTGGGGTTCTTTGATATGATGAATCTAACCATGTATTTAGATTTTGGATATTGGAATACTACAAAGGGAAGGTAAGAATTGTCTTTGGGAGTTAAAGGATTAATATTCAACAGCATAGTGAATTGCTCAAAAGCAAAAAATATATTTTAAGTTCATTAGACCACATTCATACTGTGTCAGAAACCTATGCTGTGTCAACTATTTAATCACAATCCAAATTCAAAGTTTGAATGTTGTGTCCATACTAGCCCCAACCGTTCAGGGTTCGACCTCTGCGGTCGTATAAGCTGTGCCCTGTGGAGCATCTGGTTAATATTATCTTTCTAGAGTTATGGAACTTTGTTCACTACAAACTTGTATGGCCGGGCAACGAAGTTACCCTTGTCCGTCTTTCGGAAATTCCCTAATTCCAAAATTCCAAAATTCCACAACAAACCATTATACAGGTTTTTTTTTTCTAAACGGCTTCAGATATAGGTCTGATTTTTGTATGTCAGTTAACCATGATGAGTTTCAGATCAAGTTTAAGTTTCGATCTGCTCCAATAATTTTTGATGAAATTACGGGCTTTGGAGATTCGTAATTCCAAAATTCAGTCATTCCGTCATTCCGCAACAAACCACATTATAAGGCGTTTTTTTTTAAACATCTTCAGATATTGGGCTGATTTTTGATATGTGAGTTAACCATGATGAGTTACATATCAAGTTTAAGTTTCGTTCTGCTCCGCTAATTTTTGCCGAAATTACGAGCTTTGGACTTTGATAAATTGTTGAAAATCACAGTTATACAGACTATTTTTATAAAATCTTTCATATTATATTGGGCTGATTTTTGCTATGTGAATTAACCATGATGATTTACAGATCAAGTTAAAGTTCCGTTCCGCTGTGCTAATTTTTGGCTGTAATTACGGGCTTTGGACTTTGATAAATTTTTGAAAATCACAGTTATACAGACTATTTTTCTAAACTCTTTCAGATATTGGGATGATTTTTGGCATGTGAGTTAACCAAGATGAGTTACCGATCAAGTTGAAGTTTCATTCTGCTCCGCCAATTTTTGCCAAAATTAAGGGTTTACAACTTTGAAAATTGTTGAAAATCACAGTTATACAAACTGTTTTTCTATACACCTTCAGATTTTGAGCTATTTTTTTATATGTGAGACTACCATCATGTTTGTGTCCACATGTGTTATTGAAATTGCTGATTTTTCAACTTTTTGAGACGGGGCCATTCGTGTCGCTTTGACACATCTAGTTTCAGATCAAGTTTAAGTTTCGATCTGCTCCAATAATTTTTGATGAAATTACGGGCTTTGGAGATTCGTAATTCCAAAATTCAGTCATTCCGTCATTCCGCAACAAACCACATTATAAGGCGTTTTTTTTTAAACGTCTTCAGATATTGGGCTGATTTTTGATATGTGAGTTAACCATGATGAGTTACATATCAAGTTTAAGTTTCGTTCTGCTCCGCTAATTTTTGCCGAAATTACGAGCTTTGGACTTTGATAAATTGTTGAAAATCACAGTTATACAGACTATTTTTATAAAATCTTTCATATTATATTGGGCTGATTTTTGCTATGTGAATTAACCATGATGATTTACAGATCAAGTTAAAGTTCCGTTCCGCTGTGCTAATTTTTGGCTGTAATTACGGGCTTTGGACTTTGATAAATTTTTGAAAATCACAGTTATACAGACTATTTTTCTAAACTCTTTCAGATATTGGGATGATTTTTGGCATGTGAGTTAACCAAGATGAGTTACCGATCAAGTTGAAGTTTCATTCTGCTCCGCCAATTTTTGCCAAAATTAAGGGTTTACAACTTTGAAAATTGTTGAAAATCACAGTTATACAAACTGTTTTTCTATACACCTTCAGATTTTGAGCTATTTTTTTATATGTGAGACTACCATCATGTTTGTGTCCACATGTGTTATTGAAATTGCTGATTTTTCAACTTTTTGAGACGGGGCCATTCGTGTCGCTTTGACACATCTAGTTTTTTTCTTCAATTGTACAAATACTCAAACTTTTTCGCTGAACTAGAGTTGATAAAAGAAAACTCCATTTCATTGTCATCATTTTGAGAATGACCAACGTAGATACAAATAACTTGTTTAAGAGAGGGATAAATCCTTCTTTGGAAAGAATCTCTCTGATTCAGACAAAAAATTCTCTGAAACTGGCATGCTAGATTTCTTGATTGGCAACTGTTTTGTTACATTTGGTGACGTGTTTTCAGCAAACTATCGACAGTCGCATTGTAAACAACTGTTTCCTTCTTCTTGCAGACTTGTTCCTTTATCATGTTTATTCCTTTATTCTGATTTTATACAGGGACTTCTTAAGAAGATAGAAAAGAAGTAAGCAACATCCTTCAATTTTACTTTCCGCTTTATAGATGATATCCTCTCACTAAATAATTTTAAAAATTGTTGACTATGTTGAACGCTTCTATCCCATGGAAAAAGAAATCAAGGATGCAACAGATACAGTTAAATCTGATTTATATCTGACTTACATCTAGAAATTGAAAATTAGAGTCGGTTAAAAACACAACGTTATGATAAAAGAGATGATTTCAGCTTTGAAATAGTGAACTTTCTATTTCTATATAGCAACATTTCTACAGTCCTGCTTACATAGTTATATATCCCAATTGGATATTCGAGGGCTTGTATTTCCTATCATGATTTCCTTGATAGCGAGTTGCTGCTCACAAGGAAGCTATTAACACAAAAGTTCCAAATGGTGAAGTTAAAATCATTCCTTCGTACATTTTACGGACGCTATTACGAGTTAGTTGACCGTTATCGAATATCCATATCACAGACGATAGGGGATATGTTCCTTATGTTGTAGCTACAATTCGGTTTGCTTTTCATGAATGTGACCTACCGAATTAGACTTATTACCGGGTTATTACTAACATGAGCATCATGATGGATGTGTCATGTGGATCAGGATCTGCTTACCCTTTTGGAGCACCTGGCATCACCTCCCGTTTTTGGTGGCATTCCTGCTGCTTCGTCTTTGTTTTTCTATGTTGTATTTTGTGTACTATTGTTTGACTTTTTTTTAGCTCACCTTGCCCGAAGGGCCATGTGAGCTTTTCTCATCACTTGGCGTTCGTCGTCCGTCATCGTCTGCGTAAACATTTTACATTTTGAACTTCACCTAGAGAACCACTAAATGGAATGAAACTAATCATGGCATTAATGTTCCTTAGAGGTGCTGACCAAGTGTTGTTACTTTGTAGCTGATCCATCATCCAAGATGGCCGCCAGTCGGGGACTTAGTTTAACAAAGGACCCAATAAGAAATACATATAAATAAACCCATCATAGATACCAGGACTAGTATATACGCCAGACGCGCGTTTCGTCTACAAAAGACTCATCAGTGATGCTCGAATCCAAAAAAGTTAAAAAGGCCAAATAAAGAACAAAGTTGAAGAGCATTGAGGACCAAATTCCTAAAAGTTTTGCCAAATACAGCTAAGCTTATCTATGCCTGAGGTAGAAAAGCCTTAGTATTTCAAAAAATTCAAAAATTTTAAACAGTAAATTTGTAAATATAACCATATCAATGACAATTCATGTCAGCATAAAAAGTGCTGGGCTTGTGATACCCTCGGGGAAATAAACATCCACCAGCAGTGGCATAGACCCAGTGGTTGTAAATAAACTCATCATAGATACCAGGACTAAATTTAGTATATACGCCAGACTGGCGTTTCGTCTACAAAAGACTCATCAGTGACGGTCGAAAACCAAAAAAGTTAAAAAGGCCAAATAAAGAACGAAGTTGAAGAGCATTGAGGACCAAAATTCCTAAAAGTTTTGCCAAAAATAGCTAAGCTAATCTATGCCTGAGGTAGAAAAGCCTTAGTATTTCAAAATATTCAAAAATTTGTAAACAGTAAATTTATAAATATAACCATATCAATGAAAATTCATGTCAGCACAAACAGTGCTGACTCCTTTGCTTGTGATACCCTCGGGGAAATAGATATCCACCAGCAGTGGCATAGACCCAGTGGTTGTAAATAAACTCATCATAGATACCAGGACTAAAATGTATTCTTTTAGAGAACCACTGAATGGAATGAAATTAAACATAGCATGAATGTTCCTTATGAGATGCTCACCAAGTGTTGTTACTTTGTGGCTGATCCAACATCCAAGATGGCCGCTAGTGGGGTGACTTGGTTTAACATAATACCCTACGGGAAATGCATACAAATGACTTCTATTAGAGAACCACTGAATGGAATGAAACCAAACATAGAATGAATGCTCATTATGAGGTGCTGCCCAAGTGTTGTTACTTTGTCGCCAATCCAACGTCCAAGATGGCAGTCAGTGGGGTGACTTAGTTTAACATATATAGGACCCTACGGGAAATACATATAAATTTCTTCTTTAAGAAAACCACTGAATGGAATGAAACCAAACATAGCATGAATGTTTCTGATGAGATGCTGACCAAGTGTTGTTACTTTGTAGCCGATCCATTATCCAAAATGGCCACCAGCGAGGGGCTTAGTTTAACATAGGACCCTATGGGAAATGCATACAAAAGTCTTCTTCTAGAGAATCACTGAATTGAATGAAACCAAACATAGCATGAATGCTCCTTTCCTAATCAGGTGCTGGTCAAGTGTTGTTAATTTGAAGCCAAATTTTATCTTTTTTTATATGATTTCAAAAACCCAAGTAGAGTCAGGTGAGCAATACATGCTCTTGAGAGCCTCTAGTTTATTTAGCCATGACATTGTCATTTTATTTTTTAATGAGTTTAACTCTCCCTCTGGTAGCTTTTGTCCCTCTTTAAACTTCTTTTATTACAGATTTTGATTTTTTTCAGTATTCTTGCAATATTGGGTAAATTCCATCCTGACCTACTGCAAGGTTGTATATGCAGGCATTCCGAAGATCTTGTTTGTCGCCACTCACAAGGACAAAGTACCAAGGGTGAGTGATCTAATATCAGCTATACGGTAGTAAGTTATTGCCATTTGAAACACTTGAAAAAGTGTAAAAACTGTTTGAGCTTGTGTGCTTACATAATGATATTATTCATTTGTCTTAAACCATTGTGTTTGAAACTACACGATTAAAAGAACAAGATCCCTATTGACTTTGGGTAATACACAACAGATGAGATTACGATGTCTATAAATAGAGTAGAAGATAGTTATGAAAAACCACTAATAGATAAAGATATTCCATATTCAATTTGATACATCTCATTTCCATGGATATTATTGGCCCTGCCACTCTCAATCATTGTCTAATGACTTAAAACAATTGCTCAGTTGAAATATTCAAGTTTGTTTTTAAGTCAGTTTCATTTTAACAAATGTTTTGTCAATAAGAAACTCTGCACTTCTCGACAAACTCCCCTGTCTGGATATTTTTTTAATTTTAAGTTGCACTTATAAAAAAATGAACTTATTTTAAAATAAAGTATGAATCGTTTGAATGCATTTGTTGTCCAGATTTGGCTATATATCCTTTTTGATTTCACCAACTCTTTAACATATGTATTACGTTTTGACTTTCAAATATATTTTCCTCTAACATTTTTGAAAAGACATGTATTGTTCTTTAAAAGTATGAGATCTAGGTTGAAAGTATAAAATTGACCTGTAAGAGTAGCTGTATGTAATTTGAAAATTTGAGAGACATCTGATTATATTGTAGTTGGAATATGCCGCCATTGAAGATGCTTATACATCATGGAATGCGATACAGAATCTTAACTGTGTATTTACCGGTGGTGTATTTATCTATACATCATGGTATGTGATACAGGATCTTAACTGTGTATTTACCGGTAGTGTATTTATCTGTCAACTTTTTATGTTTACAGGAGAATGTTGAGACACGACGTGAAGAGCTTTATAGTGGAATTGAGAAGTTGTTTAAAGACTATGAAGGACAACATCATCTGGTCCTTAGGCCTTTAATATTTGTCAATGCCAAAGATCAAGCTGACCCTGAAATAGAAGTTCTGAAGAATACAATTACAGAACTTACATTCAACCACCCATGTTGGGGTGAAAGGATGCCGAACGCATGTGTTCCACTGGAGCTCGAGATCGCTGAACTGGTGGCAGAAGGGAAACAAATTATGTCATTGGCTGAAATTAAAGAATTAAATGCCATCAGCGAGGTGTCTGTCCTGTCTGCTGAACAGCTGACCGATTTCCTACATTTTCAGCATTCTCTAGGGAAGATTGTGTATTTTGACACCCCACAGCTGAGGGATAACGTTATCATAAGTCCCCTTCTTATGGTTGAAGTTATGAGATCTTTCATTACTGGTTTGTATATATTTGCATTGAGTAGTAGTAATTATATTCCTGGTAAAATAACAACTAACTAAAATATTGTTTACCATACATACCTGTCAACCTGTGACGATGAAAATGCAGGTCATGACCTGCATTGAAGAATGAAATCTCAGGTCATAGCGCGTACAAACTTTTTCGAGCTGAATTTCAGTAATTAGGGGACATTTTTTTTATAAGTTAAATAAAAGTTTCCAAAACATGTTCACCTTATTAATCATTATTTCATTGCACTTTGAAAAGCTTTTGATAACTTTGTGACACTTTCTCCTCTTCTTTTGGTTAATGTAATTGACATTTCTACATTTTCTATATGTATAGTATTTCACCCTCATTTTTTTAGAAAGTTGTGACTGGCTATTTAGTCTTTGCTCATCAGCTGTTCCCATTATCCTTTCATAATTAGAGTATAGTAAAAAAAAGTTAAACATTTAAAAGAAGTATAGATGAAAAAAATAATTTTCAACTTTTTTTTTATAATTGTATTAAGGTATGAATTTAATGAAAAGTTATATTTCAATATGTATTTAAATTCTATTTGTAGTAGATTTTATATTTTTTACCCCAAAAAACGTAAATATAAGGAACAATTTTGAATGGTGACAAAAAAGGGGAAGTAACTCAGTTGAAATTTTTTTGTAAAACGTGACGACAGTGAAATTTATTTACGACCTATAGCTAAGGTAATTGGTGTTAATTAACAGTGTGTTCGACACCAAAGCTGTCAAGTGAAGCCATGCACTTGATGAGTTACTTAATTTGACAGTCTACACAGTTGGCTGAACTTCTGTTGATGAAAGAATTACGAATTTGCCGGTATTTCAAAGAGAATCACTTATAAAATCATTCTCTAGGGTTAGAAATCCAGGTGAAAACGGGTCACTTTCGGAATTCCCGGGTTATTCAGTGACCCGGTGGGTGTCCCGGGTGATCCCTCAGAATTGTGAAAATCTCGGGTCACACCCGCAAAATACGGGTCAGTTGACAGGTATGACCATATAGAGCACTGGGGACTGTTAACTGGTGCCCTTCACTTATCTTTGTGTTGGTTTGTAAGAACCTTTTATTTAGCAATTAGTCAAAATTAATCTTTTTTTTTATTCACATCGGCCTTCTTGTTAAATTATAGATAATTATTTTATTATGTTTTTGAAACTTCGGAGAAAATGGCTGTTTTAACTTACGTTTTCTAAAAACATAATTGCAAACTTTGAAAAAAAACACAATTTTTTAGTTAAAACTGAAACAGATTTTTCATAATCATAAAGGTATAGGTATAACTATATAATTTCATGGTTTCTAAATATAGAATATGTTTAATGGGATAACGTTCTTTCTAATGAGAAAGGATACTATTTTGATCATCAAATACCTTTCATAAGGAAAGTTAATTACTCCTAATTAGATAGGACATTTTATTGAAGTATTAAGATAAGTTTGTTTTCCGGTCGTAACCTAGGTGAGTCATATACCTTTCATAGATAAGTAGTAACTTTTTTAAAATACAAGTATATTTTTTACTTCGATTTCAAGTCATAAGATTGATCTTTTTTTTCATTTTCATAGATGTTGAATTCTGGCCAAAAGAAGTTAAAACAAGAAAAACCTTCCAAAAGATGTCTGAAAATGGAATGATTCAAAAAGTAGACCTCTATCAGATTTGGGAGCAAGAAGAATTTTGTCGGATTTTACCATTTAAAGAATACATATTCGATATGCTGATACACCTTGATATCGTATCTGAACAGCGTAGATATGATACAAAAACAGGAAGTCGGCTACCAGTGGAACAATTCTTTGTACCCTGTATGCTTACCCAAAGAAATGATACAGATTTCTTGTTACAAGAATGTACACCAGAGAGGACTGTTAGTTTGGCTTTTGTTTTTAACGGAACCATTATACCTCCAGCCTTACCGAATCGTCTCATATGCGCATGTCTCAGTATGTGGACATTGAAGCAATACGGTGGAAGGAAACTTATATTTTCTGGGTTTGTTGGGTTATCATTTGATAAAGAGCATGATATCGTTGTCTGTGTAGAAGGAAATAAGATCTTGCTGTACCTAGTTCACAAGCGCTCCAAGGGCCTGATAGTACCTGAGATAGCCACTAGTATCAGAGAATGTTTGCATGTAACATTGGAGAGGATTTCAGAATTTTATCAGTCCACTGTCCACGAAAAAGTTAGCGGTCAACTCCCATTCCACACTGAGTATTCCTGCTCTAGATTTATCTGTTACATTCCAGAAGAAAGGATTGCTTTAAAAACTGATGAGTGCGTTTGTAACCATGGTGACAACATTAAACTCAACTGGAAGGTTTGGAACCAGGAACAGGTTTGTATATTAACATTGAATATGTTATTTTGTAATCACTTAATTTCCCTTACCACAATACACTGATGTAGTTGAAGTCCAATCAACATAAAACTTAGTAAACAATTCAGTTCCCTATGATATTTCTAATCTGAATTTAAAGTTTTGACCCAAATTTCACGGTCCACTGAACACATACAATGATAATGCAAGTGAAGCATATGTGTACCATGGACACACTCTTATTATCTTATTATAGCATGTGACGAGGACACAAATAGAAAAGAAAATCATTATTTGTTTTTTGGAAAGCAAACAAATGAAGTAAAACAAAAAATGCGATTAACTTATTAATAACATGTTTCTTACGGTCAAATTATTACATTTTGTAAATTTCTGGCTTTTACATCAGGAAACGTTTTATCAATTTAAATATACTAGTATGTGTACAATTTGTCAAAACATTTCAAGACATAACTTACATTGCACGGGTAGGGGGATTACCTAATTGTATTTCGTTTCAGCTCTCCGGTTTGCAGTTATCTAATAAGCTATTTACAGACATATTTTGGTCATAGTTACTGTTAAGAGTCCAAATTGTTGTGTTTAGTATATGCTTTGTTATAATAAGTGTCTGTGCAGTTTATTCGCCTTTTCAGAAAATAGAGGACTATGGGTAATCTCATTGTTCGTACACTAAAATGAAAATAACGTTACGTCATTGGTTTAATTTCAATTGTTTAGAACGTTTTTGACCAATCACAACGTTTTGGTGTATGCTTTTGAAAATATTACCCAGAATGCATTAGATTCTGAAACAGCGAATTGTGTATGTTGAATTAACAATTAAATATTGTTTTCCTTTAATAGAAACAAAAGCAGTGTGATCCAGATTGTACAGGTATGTGTTTTGTGTTTTGTGTTTAACTTCGTGTTTGGTTATTGATAGAATAATACCTAAAGAAGATGATAATGCATTAACATTGATATATCAGTGATACATCTCTATCTGACTCAACTAATCAGACCACTAAGGTGTCAACCCCATGCATACCTTAGTTGTATATGACACAACATATTCAGGCGCGTAGCTACGTTAACGTCAAAATGCCCGGGCGTACACTTGAATTTTGACAAATCAAAAATTATTTCAATCTAAAAATAAAAAGAACTGGTCAAATGCGCATAAGCCTTGTACTTATTTCTTCAATTGGGAATAAAAGGGACGAAATTCTATTTTAAATCAATTATTATCATATCTTTGTTTATTTTCTGTAAAAGTCTGAAAGTATTGTGCAGACTTTTACTGCAAACTTTCTTTTGTTCAAAGCAATTAAATATTTGATAAGATTTGATATACTAATATGTGGTTTGCATTTATGTCGCGCCTGTAATTTATTTCGCGAAAGCGAGACCTAGTCCTCCTAAATGCGTCAAGATTAAGGTTCAGTATATGGATACCTTTTTTTTAAAATATATATAACTTTGTCAAACCTTCCTGAAATTTTACAGAAGTTGGTCAGAAACTGTTTATGATCAAAAGAGTATCCAGAGCATAATGATGAAGTATATGTTAAGCAACTTTGAAAATATTTTTTTTGGTTCGTTTTTAAGTTCTATACTGACAGTCTGGGAATTTCTTTCCATGATAAACTTATGAACCTCCATAGGTTCTCCTGAACATTGGGCAAACGTAAATATTCCAGATCCAGAAAAAATATCTAAAGAAAATGTATAATTAGTTTAAAGTAAAGTGAAGAGACAGAAGGGCATTGTATTCAGTAAACAAAACATGTGTTTACAAATTATTATCTGAGACGTGTTCTAAAGTTAGGATGGTTATTAGGTGTCATAAAGGTCGGACGAATTTCGAAAAGTGCGATATATCTTAAGTTAAAGAGAGCTTCGAGAACACGACTTCGGACAACAAAGTGTCATAAGATGGTCTTAGGAAAAGTCTTAATCCTAAGATAGCTTCGCATGAGAACAACATCCCAGGTTACCACAGAACTCTTTACGAATTTTAATACTGCACCTGAACATCTCTGAAAATTAATTATTTCATGTTCGTTAACGATGTATTTTTTTTGGTCAATTGAATGCTTTACCCCACGGCTTCTTTTAAACATATTTCAGTATTTCAAAGTAATTGGGTTTGGACATTTTCTCTCTGACCACTATGTTCCAAATTAGCACAATGAATGAATTAAACATAACAAATACACCATTTATAGATTCTAAACTATAGATGAGTTTTATTAATGACAGGAATCGTATCTCATTCTCGATAACTTGACACCTTTTTTGGGCTTCGCTTCATTGATCCACTATCACTGCAGATGCTTTGGCCTGCTGTGGTCCCATAGACCCCTCACCCAGGTTCGGGCGTACACGTAAAAATGACCTAGCTAAGCCACTGATATTAAAATTCTTAACTGTTGATTTTATTAGACACTGATTCATACCAAATTCAAATCCCAATTCACTGGTCAGCTACATATTTTCATTAAACAATGATTTCGTTTTACTAAAATAGGAATGATATTTGTAACAAATTTCTTGTTTTTGGTCATATAAAATCGAATTTGTGAGATCTACCTGCTATGATCCTAACCAAAAAGAACTTTGAAGATGACATCAAACTGCTAATATGATCTTAAAAAGAAATACACTGAAAAAAACATAAAAATGCTGAAAATATACATTGAAACTATGCCCTCAGAGGCTAGATATGGGAAGGAATCAATAATACTTATATTTGAACAGACTATCGGTCGTCTGTATATGCATTGGTCGTATCCAACCCTACTGGCCAATCTGTTATTGTAGTCATATGATTGATAATTCATAGAACATTTTCAAAGACAAAAAGAGAATAATTTTGTAACATTGATTTATTTCATATTATATACATGTACATACCAAAATAGTCACCAAATGTGTCATTTAACCAAATGTGACATTTTGACAGTGTGGACTATCATTATAGTTAATGCATACATATTTATACATAATTTACTTTAGTGGAAAATTGAATGAAGTTTGTTTTCTCGTTTAAACAGTCCTATATAGGAACTACATATCTGCTTTAAATTAGACTTAGAGACAATTGCTGATAACTGGTGTTGAATTTTTGGAACAAATCAAATCATAAGAAAATCTCTGGCACTCAAAGCGGAACGATACCAGATGTCAAAAAAGAAAGCATTACCTACTGTGCGTACATAATCCACCAATCAAATGTGCATTCAGTTAACATGGTTAAAATTTCACAATAAAATAAGAAGCTATCAGTAAATTTCAGTTCAGAAGACATTTTGTATCTTAATATGTAATTCCATGAAAACAAGTTTTCTTGGTTTTTTTTTATCACAGACACATCATGCATATCAACCAATTTGTATTGGTGACTTAAACTTGTAATTTGTTAACCTTATTGTACTAGTTAAGAAAGAATAGTACCAGGAATGTCAGAGAGATGTTTCATTGAATATCATGTGGAGGGGGCTTTTTCAGTATAAGTATAATATTTTCATCTACTTTCATTTTATATCAATACTCAGTTTTTATTATGCCTCATTTTAATTGGCATTATGTTTTCTGGTCTGTGCGTCTGTTCGTCCGTCCATTCGTCTGTCCATTCGTCCGTCCGTTCATTCGTCCATCTGTCCATCTGTCCCGCTTCAGGTTTAAAGTTTTTGGTCGAGGTAGTTTTGATGAAGTTGAAGTCCAATCAACTTGAAACTTAGTACACTTGTTTCCTATGATATGATCTTTCTAATTTTAATGCCAAATTAGAGTTTTTACTCCAATTTCACGGTCCACTGAACAAAGAAAATGATAGTGCAGATGGGGCATCAGTGTACTATGGACACATTCTTGTTATACGCCCGTCGTCTTTTAGACGGGACGTATTATGGTATACCGTTGTCCGTCCGTCTGTCCGTCCATCCGTCCGTCCGTCGTCCACACTTCGGACAATAACTCAAAAACACTTTCACCAATTTCCATGAAACTTCAGTGAATTGTTTATATCTATTGATGTAAGCTCCCTTTCAATTTTTATAAATTTCAGATTTTAAGTTTTGGATTTATGGGGCTTTATTCATAAAAAAAGGGGGATTTTCAACACTTCGGACAAAAGCTCAAAAAGGCTTTCACCAATGTCCATGAAACTTTGGTGAATTGTGTATATCTATTGATGTAAGCTCCCTTTTAATTTTTATAAATTTCAGATTTTAAGTTTTGGATTTATGGGGCTTTATTCATAAAAAAAGGGGGATTTTCAACACTTCGGACAATAACTCAAAAAGGCTTTCACCAATGTCCATGAAACTTTGGTGAATTGTTTATATCTATTGATGTAAGCTCCCTTTCAATTTTTATAAATTTCAGATTTTACATTTCCGTGTTATGAATTTTTATGCTTAAAAAAGGGGGGATTTTCCAATTTTGGGACAATAACTAACACTTTCACAAAATTTTATGCAACTTTGATAAATTGTTTTATATCTATTGACATAAGCTCCCTTTCCATTTTCATAAATTTTAGATTTTACTTTTCTTAAGTAATGAATTTTTATACTTAAAAAAGGGGGATTTTATGAAACTTTGGTGAATATATTAATGTAACATCCCTTTTGATTTGTATATATATTTCTAGTTGATCATATAAATTCATTTAAAGGATAAAAGACAAGTTAAAAGAGCAACGGGCGTATCATGCGCTAAAGCGCAGCCCTTTATTTTCAATAATATAAGTAAATTAGTGGTATACTGAAAAGATCCTTTGACTGCTGGATACACTGATGACAAATTATTATCAAGTTTACCAATTATCTATATTTTGGTTTCTTATCAAATTTTGTCAATATAATGCGGATGTTAACAACTGTAAATTAAATGGGAGGTTTTTCTTACTATAAGAACAGGTTTAACCATTTTCTTAGGAAATATGATAATTATTATTGTATTAATATGTCATATGGTGTTAAACCTGTATGTTTATTTAGTGTATCTGTAAAGATTTGTCATATATATTTGTTATATATTAATTTAAGGTTTGAGCGAAGATGCATTATCTCAGATCCCAAGTAACACAGAGTTGCTTCGTTTGTCTGTTAATTGTGAGACACTCATGATACATGATTTAGCTCTTCATCTTGAAATGGAAGAAACAGAATGGAATGATATGGTAGTGAATTACCCAAGAAATACACAAATGGTCAAATTTTTAACACTTATTGGTTTGAGAGAAAACAATGGAATACGTTTTGGAGATTTGGCCCAAGGCTTAAGCGAAATGAAGTTAACAACACATACCTTATGTATGGTAAGCTATGTACAATACTGATAAATTACTCCTTTTCTACGTGTTTTTCTCCTGCTTTTCTTACCGTCCACCTTCACCCAGAAGATTCCGGAAAATTGCGTCATATTCACTCTTTGTGTTTTATTTTTCAAATAACTTATTTACATTATTATTTGATAAGTATAACTTATGTTTAAAAATAAACATTTGGTACGAAGTTATAATTCTGAATGTAATTATATTTTCAATGCCAGTTTGAAGCACAATTTACAATTAGAGTAAATTTGTATCCATGGCAATAATTTTGTGATTTTTGAAACAATAGAATATCCACTTCAAAATCATTGGTTTTTTATTCAATAGGTGTTTTGGGGGAATTTGTTTTTGCACCATCACAACCGATGCATATATTTATGTTAATGTTTGTACGAATAAAATAACATCTTGCATATATATATATAGGTATATCCATGCAAAAGTTGAATATGAAAATGAAAAAAAAAGGAACAATTATTGTTATTTGTAAATTAGTTCCCTCAGGTAAATTTTTGTAGCAAAATCAGACATTTGATGATTTGTGGAAAAATGTCATCAAGGTATAGGTAATTAAAAAAAAAAGGAAATTCAGACAGAGTTACTGAGTTTATCCATGGAAGTATTATATTGACAGGAACTACTACGACCCGACTTCAAACGTTTCATCTGTGATGCCGCGCCCAATTTAATGACATGTTAATTAGCTTGAAACATGGCACGTTATTTACATACCAGCGTGTGGTGCCCTACAATATACTGAATATAGTCATTCTCTGTTGCTTTCGGGATTACGGAAATAAACGAAGAAATCGAAAGTTGTAATAAATTCTTAGGAAACAGCAATCGGCAAACCTCGGCAGATTCCGTTACCCTACATCTGCATATGTGTGCCGATTGCGTGATTGATGGATTAATGCGAGTCATCATTAATTATATAGAAAAACACATTGATGATGGAAATTTATACCAAATTTATTGAATAAATGCCACATTTTTATTGATTTATTTTTGGAAATTGGACTATATGTAATATATATCGCAAGTTGTGATTGTATGTTTTCTCCACTGAGTGGCACACATTTCCTGCATATTTAAGACGATTGTAAATTATCGTTCTGATAAAATCAAAAGATCAAAGAGATTTTAGATAAATGTAGGAATTATTAAGCTTCGCTCTAAATCTAGGGTAAGATCATTGGTTAGTATAAACCAATGTTCAGCTGAACCCCGATGTGTTGAATTTTTTTTAGTACTGCGACTCAAGGATTTGTATAGTGACACATTAAAAAAATTTGTGTGACTGTTCAATAATATTTACCAGTATCATTTGGACGGTTTCGTTTGGTCGGATAGTGATAACATATTTTAGGGGGCAGAAATGTATTATATAAATAGCTATATAACGTATTTAGATCTCTGTTTTCCTCTGCTGTATTTTATTGATTGGTACTTGCTCGATTAATTTTCGTATTGTAAACTGGAAATTTCTACTTTCCAGGATTATCCAGTAACTTAACCATATATATAACTCTAAACTTCACAGTTTTAATATTTATTGAATATATTTATTGTTAACCGGCGGTAACCGGAACACACCTTAATCGCGATTTAAACTTTACCCACAAACTTATGAAATAATGTCACTCACTATTTCAAATCGTTGAAGAATAATTAATTTTGGACCGATTTTCATTTTTTATGCATCAGTCGATTTGTTTAAATAATTTGTTCACGAATAAAGGTCTACCGACGCGATTGAAATAAGTAAAGGTGTTTTACGACCGGTAATATTGTTAAGCTGTCTCAATAAAAACCAGGTGATTGAAAAGAATATCTCTGGTCAATTTATGACCGCGGCATCGCAGATAGTCACAAAAGAAATTAACGACAGCGTACTAATTAGATAGTTTCCATATCTTTTCTACAGGGCTACCCGGGTTATAAATAAATACTAATTAATCGTTGTAGTTCCTGTCAATATAATATTTCCATGGTTTATCCAAACACTGTTATTCATTACAACACAGTATAAAGTCTGCAACTCGAAGGATACAGGAAATGTAAATAGGAATGCCAACAACCTGTCAATAAACTTAATTGCACAAATTTACAGATGTTGTCATGGAAAAAATTGACAGTTTTTATTCATTCCAGTACAGTTCAAGTCAGTTTATCTACCTGATTGTTCTTGTTATTTTACGGGTGATATTTTTTATAAATGGTTTCTTGATTGCAAAGAAAGATCTTGTTTTGGTTCAAAAAAGGGTAACACCTTCAGGCATGTGTATTTCTTAGCATTTAGATATTGCCCGGATAGTGACAGGACGGTTGACCGGACGACATATAAATAGTCATAACTTTTTTGTTATCCGATAGATTGGTTTAATATTTATAAACCTGAAAGATATTAAACTATATTTTATGAATATAAAAAAAAAAGAGGGAAAATAATTATTTTTGAGCCAAAAAAGTTGACCGGACGGTATTCACACTCGCCAATATACGCTATATATATATTCAACTGGTCGACGACAAGTGTTAATATCTCTTTTGTTTTATAATATTTGTTCACCAGAAACTGAACCATTTGATATGCTTTCTCTGTAAACATCCATGGCAGTTTTTTCACCTGACCTTATGTCTTGCTCTATTTTTCATAATGCACAAGTATTAAGCTTTTGTTACTTTTCAAACTATATGCAGTTTTCTTAAACTGTAAAGAACCAACTGGTCTTTTTCTACCGTTTGTTTTGTCTGTTGTTCCTGGTAATCGGATTTTGTAAAAATGTTTTTTAAGAACATCATTACCAATGGTGACTGATTTTGTACCATTATTTATCCACAGATATTGGTCACATTTCCAATCATCTGCACCAGTTTGAAACAAGTAAACTTCGTTTGCCTTTGGCTTATAAGGGGGAACATTCGATGTACGAGATGTTTCAGGTTTAGTTAAAATATCTACTATTTCTGTTTGATGTAATACATCTGTATGCATATATAGACAATAGACCCACTGTCCATTTTGATATTTTGTCTACTGATAAGTTGTACTTATATGATGGCTAAACAACTGTCTTTAAAAAGACATGCCTTTAAATAAAGCAATATATAGTAGCACTAGTACTAATATCAATCTATTTACTTTTGTATTATAAATATATGTTTGACAACTGTCTTTAAAAAGACATGCTTTTGAATAAAGCACTATATATAGTAACACTATTATCAATCTATCTATATCAATAGTTCAATAATGAATATATATTGAAAATTGTCTTTAAAAAGACATGCTAAATGCAAAATATAGTAGAAATATAATTTGTGTGATCTGAACTGGTTGAAAGTCAGAGCATAAATGACTGAACAATTGAATAGTTATTATTAGGTGAGTTAAATGTTAATCTGAAATCCTGAACTTCATAAAATTTCTTCTTTAATTGGATACTAATTACCAACTGATTATAAGGTAATTCAATTAAATGTATTTGATGTCTCAGGTGTGAAAACTTTAATGACATGTTATTTGGCTTGATTGGTGATTACAACAAGTGTCAAAATTAGATTAATTTGATTAAATATCATTACTTCTAATATGCATTGGCGAACTCGCTCACATAAACATTTTGGGCTCATTGTTTTTACTTTAAAGTTTATTTTTCTTGTAAAATATTTATTTAATCTTCACAAATTATTTCATTTCATGGACAGATATATTATAAAAATGAAGATATATTAAAACTTGTGTTGATCAGTTCAATATATTTAAATAATAATATCGGCGAATGTTAATTCCCTCAGATCAACTTTTTTTTGAAGAACAACATTTAACATATTTGATGTAAAGTTTATATTTTCATATCAAGTACTTATTGATCTCTCAGATTTCATGATAAAATATTGTAAAAAATAAGAGATATCAACACTTGTCGTCGACCAGTTGAATATATATATATAGCGTATATCGGCGAGGGTGAATACCGTCCGGTCAACTTTTTTTGCAGATTTGTTTTCTTTTTTACTTTAAAGTTTATATTTTCGTGTAATATATTATTCAATCTCACAGGTTCCTGAGTTTCATGGACAAATATTATAAAACAAAAGAGATATTAACACTTGTCGTCGACCAGTTGAATATATATATAGCGTATATTGGCGAGTGTGAATACCGTCCGGTCAACTTTTTTTGCTCAAAAATAATTATTTTCCCTCTTTTTTTTTATATTCATAAAATATAGTTTAATATCTTTCAGGTTTATAAATATTAAACCAATCTATCGGATAACAAAGAAGTTATGACTATTTATATGTCGTCCGGTCAACCGTCCTGTCACTATCCGGGCAATCGTCCTGTCATTAGTGGTTCCCTAAATCGGTGAAGGAAACATTTCCGGAAATATTGATTTTTTTTTTTTAATTTTTTTTTCTAAATTTGGAATTTATTTTCACACAATTTTTTGGGGCCGCTGGAGGAATTGAGGGCCGCTCAGCGGCCCTAAACTATATAGAAGAATCATCCCTGGCTTCTAAGATGCTATTCACAATAGGTCAACTAAAGAAGTGTATGGAATAATTGTACGTGAGTCTGACAATGTTTAGTTCAACTGTACCTCATTGTCAATGTTCATCGACCAAAGTAACGTTTTCATGGTTAGGCTTATTTTTTTTACAATTTTTATTGTCGAGCCTGCAACTTTTGTTGCAGAAAGCTCGACATAGGGATAGTGATCTTTCGGCGGCAGCTATGGCGGCGGTGTTAGCTTACTTCTTAAAAGCTTTATATTTTAGAAGGTGGAAGACCTGGATGCTTCATACTTTGTATATAGATGCCTCATGTTACGAAGTTTCCGTCAGTCATATGTCCAATGTCCTTGACCCTATTTTCATGGTTCAGTGACCACTTGAAAAAAAAGTTCAAATTTTTTGTAATGTTGAATTCTCTCTTATTATAAGTAATAAGATAACTATATTTGATTTGTGCGTACCTTGCAAGGTCCTCATGTCTGTCAGACAGTTTTCACTTGACCTCGACCTCATTTCATGGATCAGTGAACAAGGTTAAGTTTTGGTGGTCAAGTCCATATCTCAGATACTATAAGCAATAGGGCTAGTATATTCGGTGTATGTAAGGACTGTAAGGTGTACATGTCCAACTGGCAGGTGTCATCTGACCTTGACCTCATTTTCATGGTTCAGTGGTTATAGTTAAATTTTTGTGTTTTGGTCTGTTGTTCTCATACTATATGCAATAGGTCTACTATATTTGTTGTATGGAATGATTGTAAGGTGTACATGTCTAGCGGGCAGATGTCATGTGACCTTGACCTCATTTTCATGGTTCAGTGGTCAAAGTTAAGGTTTTGAATTTTGGTCTTTTTATCTAATACTATATGCCATAGGTCAACTATATTTGGTGTTTGGAAATATTTTATGATCTTTATGTCAGTCGCGCAGGTTTTATTTGACCGTGACCTCATTTTCATGGTTCATTGCACAGTGTTAGGTTTTTGTGTTTTGGTCTATTTTTCTTAAACTATGAGTAATAGGTCAACTATATATGTTGTATAGAAGCATTGTTAGCTGTACATAACTGCCTGGCATGGTTCATCTGACCTTGACCTCATATTCAAGATTCATTGGTCTTTGTTTAGTTATCTTGGTTAATGTTAAGTTTATGGTACAGTTGTTATACAGCTTAGCTTTATACTTAGGACTATCAACAGGATATCAATGATTAGTATAGAAGGCGAGACATTTCAGTTTGTGCACTCTTGTGAATGAAATGTCCGTTCCAAAAGCATTTGACTAAATAATAAAAGATGATTATACTAAATCTCTCAAATAGGTTCATCGATTAATATAACACTAGGCCATCAAAATCCTTTTATCCGGTTTATTTCCAGTGTGCATCAATATATAAAAAAAGAATATGTGATATGATTGCCAATGAGACAACTCTCCACAAGAGAGCAAATGACACAGAAATTAACAACTACAGGTAACCGTACGACTTCAACAATGGGCCGGGTACTTGTATATCAAGTCCATTATTCATTTGACTTTCTAAAGATTTGAGTTAAAGCCATTCTTAGGAGTTTACATTTTAGATCCATGGCTGGTGTTCTAAATACATCAATATATTCATTTCAAAACCTTTTTTAAACATTGGTACATTATACTTTTTTTTATGTTTGCTAAGAATTTTGTTTTTAAAGTATGATTTCTTGTGAAGCATAGGGAAATGGAGAAAGGATATCAGAATTAGTCATGTCTGAAACTAGTAATGTTCAGATGTATCCTATTTAAATTCTTTTATGTTTTGCTGATCTGCTCATCATTGTCATATAAGCATTTTTATACATGTGCAAAAGCTTCTGATGCTCAGTCACTTCAACTATTTAGGGTGCTATAAACAGTTTCGTACTAAAAACTAGGGGTATTTCCCCAGTGAGATTTACATACTGATGGAATTCCCTGCTATTTATATACCACTAAATGAAAAAGTTAATTGTTTTTTATGTTCAATGTGAAAAACATATATTGAAGTTCAATTAAAATGCCACTTTTGTCAAGATTTAAAAAAAAAAATGTTTTTGTGACTTCCTGCTATATGGGAGGCAACTCCATAAACAGCTGATTTTCACCTGTTGCAAAAAGCACTTTGATTTGTCAGGTAAGATAGCTCCTTATGGAGCAGGCGAACGTAGGCTGAAACTACATTTTCTTAAATCAGCCGGATAAGCTCTTCGAAATGCATATTATAAGAAATCTCAAATATATGCACAGGTTACTGATCCGTGTGTCCAAAGGTGGTCTGTTTTTAAGGTTTTTTAGGGGGAAAATGCCTAATTTCCAGCTGATAACTTGTACCAATTTGCATGTTTAAACAAGAGATGTTGGATTTTTTTTTATTTATTCAGAAAGTTCATAGAATTATCTTTCCATTGATGTATAGATATCTATATAACTATGAATATCTGACTTCTGCATGATGGGTCCACTATTACATGCCCTGTTACAGAATGACGTCACGTAAAAAACTGTTGATTGCACCCTTAAGGGACAAATACAAAATATTAGTGATGTTTTAGCATAGAAATGTGTTTGCGAATGGAGTATAACAATTCTGAAAAATATTGTACGGCATGTATACATTAATTTAAAAGCATCAGTTTGGTATATTTAATGCAAATATTACAGATTTGTACATAGCAACCAGATATAAGAAAACCAGACTCTGTGCGAATATTGAAGTTTTTTAATTTTTTGCGACATCATGATATTTTTATTCAATCTCTCATATATTTGGAACCAAAAGTTGCATATGAAAAGTGTAGATTTTTTCTACTTTGACCTTTACTCCTGATCAGTGTTACATAAAGTTTTATTCATTATAATATATATTTGGTACTTTTTATAGTCAAAAAGGTACACATGCCATTCCTAAGAAAAACACGATTTCAATACTTTCTCAACTCAGCTATAACTTAGTTCATATAGTACTAGGAACAAAATCTATTTAAAGTAACTTTATTCATGCCTATTTCATAGTTTTTTTTCTATTTATTTAAAAGAAACCCTATTTTATGATTTATTTTCTTTGTAAAACTGATGAAAATGTGATACAGGAAATGTTTGGGATTTGCCAGTTAAACTGTTTGCCACTGGCCAATATGCCACTACCGCGCGACATAAAAAAAGAGCTGTAGTTTCACTATTTGTGGTCGCAATCCTTAAAGTAAGACATCATTTTAATCGGTAAAGTGTACAGATTCAGAAAAGCTGAGAATTTTTTATATATCGCATACAAGGTTTTGCTTAAGGGTGCTATAAACAGTTTCGTACTAAAAACTAGGGGTATTTCCCCAGTGAGATTTACATACTGATGGAATTCCCTGCTATTTATATACCACTAAATGAAAAAAGTTAATTGTTTTTTATGTTCAATGTGAAAAACATATATTGAAGTTCAATTAAAATGCCACTTTTGTCAAGATTTAAAAAAAAAAATGTTTTTGTGACTTCCTACTATATGGGAGGCAACTCCATAAACAGCTGATTTTCACCTGTTGCAAAAAGCACTTTGATTTGTCAGGTAAGATAGCTCCTTATGGAGCAGGCGAACGTAGGCTGAAACTACATTTTCTTAAATCAGCCGGATAAGCTCTTCGAAATGCATATTATAAGAAATCTCAAATATATGCACAGGTTACTGATCCGTGTGTCCAAAGGTGGTCTGTTTTTAAGGTTTTTTAGGGGGAAAATGCCTAATTTCCAGCTGATAACTTGTACCAATTTGCATGTTTAAACAAGAGATGTTGGATTTTTTTTTATTTATTCAGAAAGTTCATAGAATTATCTTTCCATTGATGTATAGATATCTATATAACTATGAATATCTGACTTCTGCATGATGGGTCCACTATTACATGCCCTGTTACAGAATGACGTCACGTAAAAAACTGTTGATTGCACCCTTAAGGGACAAATACAAAATATTAGTGATGTTTTAGCATAGAAATGTGTTTGCGAATGGAGTATAATAATTCTGAAAAATATTGTACGGCATGTATACATTAATTTAAAAGCATCAGTTTGGTATATTTAATGCAAATATTACAGATTTGTACATAGCAACCAGATATAAGAAAACCAGACTCTGTGCGAATATTGAAGTTTTTTATAATTTTTTGCGACATCATGATATTTTTATTCAATCTCTCATATATTTGGAACCAAAAGTTGCATATGAAAAGTGTAGATTTTTTCTACTTTGACCTTTACTCCTGATCAGTGTTACATAAAGTTTTATTCATTATAATATATATTTGGTACTTTTTATAGTCAAAAAGGTATACATGCCATTCCTAAGAAAAACACGATTTCAATACTTTCTCAACTCAGCTATAACTTAGTTCATATAGTACTAGGAACAAAATCTATTTAAAGTAACTTTATTCATGCCTATTTCATAGTTTTTTTTCTATTTATTTAAAAGAAACCCTATTTTATGATTTATTTTCTTTGTAAAACTGATGAAAATGTGATACAGGAAATGTTTGGGATTTGCCAGTTAAACTGTTTGCCACTGGCCAATATGCCACTACCGCGCGACATAAAAAAAGAGCTGTAGTTTCACTATTTGTGGTCGCAATCCTTAAAGTAAGACATCATTTTAATCGGTAAAGTGTACAGATTCAGAAAAGCTGAGAATTTTTTTTATATCGCATACAAGGTTTTGCTTAAGGGTGCTATAAACAGTTTCGTACTAAAAACTAGGGGTATTTCCCCAGTGAGATTTACATACTGATGGAATTCCCTGCTATTTATATACCACTAAATGAAAAAAGTTAATTGTTTTTTATGTTCAATGTGAAAAACATATATTGAAGTTCAATTAAAATGCCACTTTTGTCAAGATTTAAAAAAAAAAATGTTTTTGTGACTTCCTACTATATGGGAGGCAACTCCATAAACAGCTGATTTTCACCTGTTGCAAAAAGCACTTTGATTTGTCAGGTAAGATAGCTCCTTATGGAGCAGGCGAACGTAGGCTGAAACTACATTTTCTTAAATCAGCCGGATAAGCTCTTCGAAATGCATATTATAAGAAATCTAAAATATATGCACAGGTTACTGATCCGTGTGTCCAAAGGTGGTCTGTTTTTAAGGTTTTTTAGGGGGAAAATGCCTAATTTCCAGCTGATAACTTGTACCAATTTGCATGTTTAAACAAGAGATGTTGGATTTTTTTTTATTTATTCAGAAAGTTCATAGAATTATCTTTCCATTGATGTATAGATATCTATATAACTATGAATATCTGACTTCTGCATGAATGGTCCACTATTACGTGCCCTGTTACAGAATGACGTCACGTAAAAAACTGTTGATTGCACCCTTAAGGTGGTACCTAACACTACAGGGAGATAACTCTTAAAATCATCAGTACGTTTGTGTCAACCATTTTTTTAAATATATTCTAAGCTTCTAGGTTACATAGATTATTTTCAATCTGTTTCAGGAAAAGACTTAAAATACATTGATGAACTTGACTTTTACAAACGCTTAACTGATTTAAAGAGTTGTCTCCCTGAACCAAGGCCTATCCCCTTAATATCTGATATTATTCCTTTTCAGATGAGAAGGAGAAAACAAGTAGTATCTAGTAAGTACTTATTGGAACTATACATATACTAACAATTGGCATACCTAGGCCGGGCTAGGGCCTTCAAGTTATTTAATTGTCATGATTATTAGTGCGTTTGTTATCCCCTCGCCTAGCATATTTAAAAAAAAACCAAAAACATATTAAGCACTTTGTCCGTTTGGTAGTGAAATCATAGTTCTATTGTCATTTGATGCAATATGCAAAATGAAGAATGTCTACATTTGAATAGATACAATATCTTTTAATCAAGATATTCTACATGTTCTATTAACCTGATTTTGAACACTTAATGTGGTATTAACTTACTTTTTTAATTGCATTATTCTACATTCACTCTCCTTAGTATTTATTTCAAAAGAAATGAAAATCTTATTACTATATATTATTAAAGTGTTATAATATCAATGCATTGAAATGGTACTTCAATACACTACAATTTTGGATTTACTTTAATCTTCGCACTTTAATAATATAACCCTTTCCATGTGCTTCCTGCATACAGTCAAAAGTGTGTCTGACCAACCAAACAATATTAAACCTTGTATTCTTGATCAGTTTTATTGAACTATTTAAACCCAATGATCTTTATTTTGTTGGACTTTCTCTGTCTTTTCAATTGCTTTGATTAGACTGCCTCAGTAGAGTCTTATTGATGAGAAGTGTGTCATGAATACCAAAATATCAGTCATTTGTGAAGTTAAGATATTAGCATATGTTGACTAGAGGGTCATAATGTTGCCTTACCACCCTGTATTAAGTCATGTTTTCTTTGAAACTTATTGTCCATTTTGGACCCAACTTTGTAAAAAGGTCATTGGTAAGATGGTAACACATTTTTATATTTTTTAGCATTGTTAATAAATTTTAAAAGCTTATGTTTGACTTCATGACATTTCTAAATTCTTAAGAGTAGTTGTAGTGAATAGGTCATCAGCATAGATTACGTAACAAAAACAAAGTAAACAAAATGTAGTTTTCAAAAGTACCAGTGTTCATAAATATTGTTTAGAAATTATTTAACCAAATGTTTACCTAATTTCTACTTTTGAAAGCATAATTCATGTGTTTCTCATAAAGGTATTCCAGACGATATCTTAGATTTGATTCCTACTGATGAAATACTAGATAACATATCACCACATATTGGTAAAATGGTCTTTCAATTAGGAACAGAACTTGGATTGTCCATAGCAGACTTGGACAACATAGACAAATGTAATTGTGACTTGACCGCCCAGAGTAAAGAAGTTTTATTTACGTGGAGGAGAGACAGATTAGTAAGACCTACAATACGTGTCCTTGAACAAGCTTTGGTAAATAGTAGAAAAGGTGCAAGGTGTTTAGAGGAGATTGTAAAGAATGTGGATCCTAAAACACTGAGAGCTGTAGAAACCGTTACAGGTAATTCTTCTTCAAAGTGGATCAACATTGTAAATGTTTGATAGTCAATTGAAGAAGATAAAATATATAGGATCAATTAAAATATAGAATATTTTCTGAACTTGCATTGAAAAATATGTTTAAGTTATTTTTAACTAAGAAGACAAAATCAAAAGATTCAAAACCATTTGTTTTTGTACAATTAAACCTACAACAAAAACGAAACATTTGAATTTAATAATCAATCGAATACATGTACCTTTAATATTTTAATGCTGTTTACAAGACCAGATTCAACAAAACTTTGGCTGAGTGATTTATCTAGTGTCAAGTTTTTTAATCTTATCAATCAAACGGACATTACTTGTTATTCAAATGGATTGTAAGAGTAAAGTTCATTTGTTTTTTTTTATACATTGAAATCCTCAATAGATAGAGAAAATCTTCCATGAATGTCAATAGACTTACTTCATATTTAACCAGTATAAGATGACTCCTTAAAGAGTTATTGCCCTTAGGTTTAAATAGTTTTCTTATTTGTTTTATAATATACAACAAAAGATATTCTATAAAGATGTAGATATAAGAAGATGTGGTATGAGTGCCACTGAGACAACTCTCCATCCAAGTCACTGGTCAGAAAACCGTTTGATGATACTTCACAGGAGCTGGTGCCTTTTGACTCTTTTTCATATTTTTGCCTTTCACATTGAAAACTATGAAAGATAGTTAGAAACTGTAAACAGCATACATGATTAGCAATACAACTTAATATATCAATATGACCAAACTCATCTGAGGATTCTTTAAGCAGTAATGATTAATTAAATCATGATTCTTAACTAATTTCTGACTTTTTACAACTCATCTCCAAAGCTATAAAGTGTAATAAAAAGGTATAAACAGTAAACATTATCCTCAATACAAGTTACAAACAATTGCCACTAAATGATCCTATAAATAAGGAAAGATAAGTGAATGAAATATTAAAATCACAAATCAAAACGGCATATTTTTAAAATCCATGCAATTCAGGCTTGTATGAGCCCAATCTAATTAAAAACCGATCTCTCATCGCTCCTGTTTCTGATATGTCGCGTGGGAGATCTAACAAAACCGGCTTTGAGGTCACATGTGAGTGAACTAAAAGTTATGAATTTATAAAGATATGCAAATGAGTTGACGACCTATTAATAAGCCAATCAAAAAAGTTTATGAATTATTTTGACTGACGATTTCGTCGTAAATAAAATGAGTTACATCCCTTTGCCTTTCGTTAAACTTCCAAGATCGTGGAAGACTCAATTTCATTGGTCAAAAAAGACACACCTACGAGGTCACTCACATGTGACCTCAAAGCGGGTTTCGTTAGATCTCCCACGCGACATATCAGAAACAGGAGCGATGAGAGATTGGTTTTTAATTAGATTGGTATGAGCCTCTTCTTTATTTAAGATCAACCATTCAACCATGTCAGAAATTTAAGGTTTTCATGTTATTTTTTCTCTATGGTGAGTTTATCTTAGCATTAATTCCACCTTATGTAATAATGCTGTATTTTGATTGGATGAGAGACATAGTATTTTTCACCAATTTCTATATATTGAGATTTTCTTTTCTCTGCCAGGGTGTTGTCATTAGGGAATTCCATGTACTGGGGTATTTGCTAGCAAATACCTTGGCAGATTGGGAATACCATGTCTAAAAATAGCCCAATAAATTATTTCTATTCTAATAGGACAAATTTCTGGTCATTCTTAATATACGATTCCAAATGAAATATTTAGGATAAAAAAACACCATTATTGAATTTGGAGCAAATGACGTAAAAATTCCACGAACCAGTACTTTTAAGGACGTCATAAATGAAACTCAACGGAAATGCATTGTCAACCGGTCATAAACATAGACTGGAATTCGCTTGTATTACGCTTCACTCAAACTGATGAACAAAGTGTAGTAGTCAGCTGAGAACCAGCTTATCATAAACAGGGAGATACAGTACTGTACATCACAAATGATCAAAAATGATAATACGACCAATGCAATTTGATTGCGCAAATAGAACAGCTGCAGTATATATACAAGAATTATACATTCAAGTAGAAACTCCATATATACATTACAATATACTTTCTGAGGTCAAGATGGATACAAAGAACATTCGGTGGAATTAAACAATTATATCATGCTTACAAGAGGTCTTTGACAAAAATACTGGTTTCGAGGTAATCAAATTTCCCTCACCTAACGGCTCTGGAAATTTGTACCTCTCAACCTGGCAAATACCCCTTGTAAGCATGATATACTTGTATAAAATCTGCTTCTTTGAAACAGCTAAAGTAATTGAAAGTTAAAAAAAAAAGGGGGGACTCAGTAGAATACATGTAAATTCTAGTTTCTTGTAAACCAGTATAGATTAAAAAAAAATGTTCTGATTTGAATAACAATGTTCAAAATCAATATATATACATACTATTTGTTTTGACCAAAACTGCCAAACTCATATGATTAAATGCCCTTAAATATGATGATTTTCATGATTTGATTCGATTTTGGCTTTAGCTTTTAAAATAATTAAGATAAAAAGGAAAAGCAGACTATTTAGATACATATACTCTTAATAGCAAATTAAAACATAGTCGTTGCTTTAATCCAGCTAATTTGTAAATACAAATGTCTGACATGTTCGCTTTTCTCGTTTTCATTGATCATTGATGCCAACACCTGGAAAATGTCCAAAGACAGCCATTAAAACTTGATATAAGTTATTTGCCATAGATGATTAATTTCTTTTAACAAAATAGTTACAACGAGCCAATCGAAAATCATGTCTTATGAAAACAGACAACACAAGTATTGAAAGGGAGAACGTTGTTTTCATTTTTATTTTTTTTTCTCCTTTTGGTTTTATTGGTATTTTACAGTTTAATTCTCTTGATATGGAAGGTAGATGGACTATTTCTAACTGAAGTTGTATACGAAAAATAACATTGTATCTAAAACAGTACTTTTCAAATAACAACAAAACATTCAGTAACAAATTGTTGTTTCGCTGCAATCGATGACAGTTACAGAATAAAAATCACATGGATTTCTATGCGTAGTGGCAACGTAAACTATTTGTATAAAGCTTTGTTTTTAAGAAGGTAGAAGACCTAGATGCTTACAATGTTACACTTTATATGCAGATGCCGTATGTTAGGATGTTACTGTCTTGCATATGTCTATTTTTATTGACCTCATTTTGATTGTTCAATGGCTGTCTGAAAACAAAAAAATACATTTGAAACCTAACCGCTCTTGAATCACAATTTAAATTCCTCTTTTTGGCATCTAAGAATTCATTACCAAGGTTTTAATTTTCCGTTAGTTTCATATTAAAATTTAAATACACGTAGACAGTCTTAAAGAAATATTAATATCCTTATTTACGTATAATTTGACATTACGTACCATATGTAAAACAGTCATACATTAATGATCTTATGAATGTTCAATCTTTTTGATTACAGATAGAATCAGAGATAATGCAGACAGAATAATACAAGAAATACAAACCAGCCAGATTTTGGATCATATGATGACACAATTGGTGATATCAGTAGATGACAGACGCCGTATTGAACAACATGCTGGACAAGATGATCAGAACAAAGCATTGCTGGATATTGTGATTAAAAGAAGAGAACCTGCGTATGGTGTATTTGTTGACGGATTAAATACTTATGGATATGAAGAGCTTGCAAATGATTTGAAATGTGATTCACAAGCAATAAGCCCACGTGCAGCACTAGTACCCGCTGATAATGAAGGTATACTCTATCTTGATAATATTTGCATACATAGGACAAGTAGGTTTACTGAATTGGTGAGAAATAAATGTTCGTATTTATGGGTTCACATTGAGGTATATTAAGTCATAACACATGAGGACAACATGTTTCAATATAATCAGAATGCTTCTGCTAACTAACCAGCATGTCTCCATGTTAATGAAAAACATTCAAAACTTTCGAACATTTCATGACATTAAACTTGCTTTTTTAAGAATAAAGATTTTGCTTTTTTAAGAATAAAGAAACATTAAGGAAAATAATTATAGTTAACTGCTTCCAACTGTATTTAAAAGGTTAACAGAGTTTTTTGTGTAAATTGTGGGCATTTGTTTTAATAGTATTCAGAAGACCTAAAATGTATATTGGTTTGACCCCATTCAAGACAATATTAAGCACATTGTCCTTCACAAAAAAATGTTATTTTACAAAAAAAAAACGTTGAATACAAAGGAATATCCAAGTTGAAAAAAGGCCTTTAATATGTTCTATCTGTTGTGTGAAGCTAAAATTGTGTTCTTCTTTGCGACATAATAAATGCATTGTAGGTGTAATACCACCAAATCATGGTACGTAACATCCAGTTGCATATGAAAGTAGGTCTAAAAAAATATTCCCTTGAATTTGACCGTTGTAGGTAATTAATCCTACATTTTATTGCAGTAAAACTATTTCTGAGTCATAAACATATGTCTTGGGTTTTTCAAAACACCATTATTTTTTATTTGTGATTTCTATAGAAAATTTTGTAATCTTGAGGTTACATGGTGACTAAACCTTGTACACAGATAGAATAAGGGGAGAAATTTGATTGGTTAACTTCCAATGATGGTTATTTTCTTATATGCAATGAAATGTTATGTGAAACTTTTCTATAGAACTGGACAGGATAAAACTTTACTCATGTCAAGTATTTCTTTATTTGAAACAAAGATAAATTCTACACAATTTTTTGAAAAGTGCAAATTTAACAAAGACTAATAGGGGAAAATCAATGGTGGTATTACACCTAATATGGGAAGCTGTACATGCACCTATGGCCTTGTGAGTAATCTCATGTGCTAAAATTTCTTGCTATTTAAGTGAAATAATACAAAAAATGAAATATTCTGAGTGGATTGAGTCTCTAAATCACATTTTATGAGAAAATTGTCTTGAAATAGGACTGTACCATGAATATTCAGTTGACAGAACAAGCCATACTAAGTGCATATATATTTATTTTTTTGGAGGGGGGGGGGGGCTTTTTCTCCTTATTTCTTATATTTTGCTATGATATAACATTTCCCTGGGAAAGAACTTAAATAAATATATAGTTATAAGAAGATGAAATTATTTTTAATGTTGTAACGACAAGCTATTCACTAAAAGAGAAGCCTTTTATGTCCCTCTTTGGAACGCGGCGTAAATTAAATTTTTACGTAAGGACTTATTGAAACCTCCTTGGAGACAGTAAACTTTTATATGGATTGTTCATTCTGCTAAAATGCTTCAATTACTCATTTCTTATAACATTTCTACCATAAATGAGTGAAAGTTACCCCAATATTTTTATTCATTGGCCTGAAAAAGTAAATTTTTTTAGGAAATGAGAGGTATAACTTGACCCAAAGAGACCTTATAAAGAAGACAAAGAGGTTAATTAGTGGTATTTTATCTTCCTAAATTCATCTTGTGTATCATTTTAACTGTTTGTAGGCAGATAAGATATATATTTGATCATGTATTGGTCCACACTCTTCTATCTTGATGTGGCTTGGTTTGGATTTGTCGAAGAAACTGAATCGCTGTAGATGTCGTCTTTCAATATACTAGATTTTTCTCAAACTATTGAACTGATTATGACAAAACTTGACAGAAATGCTTGAAATAATCAGTATTACAAAGGGAAAAACACATTCAGTTTATTGAACAAAAAGGTCTTCTTTATGACCAGATTTTCAGCGGGCAGGTTGCTAGTAGACTTATAATGCATTTCTAATCATTTACACCATTTTTTGAAGCAGATGGTATTGGGCAGGTAATTTGTTTACTTTTTTCTATTGTCTGCTGATCATATTGTAGTCTATAGCTCGGAATTTCAGGCCGTCAATGTTTGTTCACTTTGTAATTTATTTGCCCTTTTTGTCCCGCCTTGACAGAGTCAAAAAGCGAGACATAGGTATGCTGTTTCCGGCGGTGGTGGCGACGGTGAAAACGTCAACAATGTATTAGTTTGTGATTAGCTCTATTTTATGGTGATACACAAGTGGTAGGCCAATCATATTTGGTATGCAGTTACATAAGCATTGACACATCTCATTTCCATGGATATTATTTGGCCCCGACCCATCAGTCATGGTCTATCGACTTTACAATTTTTGCTTAGTTTACGTGTATTAGTTTGAGATTATATCAGTTTAAGATAAACTGCTTATATGTGAAGTCAATGATATTTGGCATGTGAATTTATGGACATTTGCAAAAATCAATTCCATGGATATTAATTGGCCTACCCCTTCTTCATGGTTCATTGACTTAGTTTATAAGTTAATGTTTGTTTTAAGTTTTGTTTAAAGGGAACAACTTATAATTAGTCAAAGGTATTTGGTATGCAGTTGTATTAGCATTGACACATCTCATTTATATGGAGATTGTTTAGCCATGTACCTCAGTCATGGTTCATTGACTTTGAATATTTGAATAACTTATGTAACATGTTAAAGTATTGATATTTTAATTTCAACATTTGCATAATAAAAATTACAAAAAGGTGAGACATATATCTGTGATGACAGTTTATTTAAGACAAAATGTGTGTTTGGCATACACAATTTTAATCCTGGTACCAATGATGATTTTATTACCTTGGCATAAGTTTTTGTATTTCCCATGTGGCATCTTACTTCAAAGACAGCACTCGAATATCATGAATATGGCCATACTGGGCAAACACAATTGTATTGTCTTAGATTTCTATTCAATGTTGGTGTTACTGTTAAAAAGTAATTAAAGAATCATCCATTCATTATAAATACAGAAGGAGTCTTGAACATTAATGGCGCAAATACACTGGTTTAGTTATTTTCTAATAGTTTTTAGATTAGAAATACCCAAATCAGCAACCGATCATAAAATGGGTATCTGTATGATCACAACCTCTCTTCATCTTTTTGTCTTTGTGTTTGATAATTTTAAATCATTAATATAAGTTAATATCACTTGTACAATTTGATTTCTACCTAACATTCCCTGTGAAAAATTAAATCATTAGCTAGACATTGTTGTAAAGACATGTCTATCAACTATGTATTTGTAATATTCACAAAGCCTGATTATAATTTTTATTTTTAGTCACTTTTGAGAAACAATTTTTTTTTTTTTTTTTGTAGGCTTATCGGTCAAAAATGTTCCATTGTATAAAGTTCGTCTACAGAAGAATTATCTCAAGGTTATTACTGATATACCTCATGAGAACATAGTAGATCATCTAATATCAAGAGAGGTAATATCAGTTGATGACGGGAAGAAGATAGAATCTGGTAAAACCCCACAGGAAAAGAACAGGAATTTAATGGATATGCTTTTGCGTAAAAATGAACGAGGATTTATTGAATTTCTTAAAGCTTTAAGAAAAGACTCAATTTACAGAGATTTAGCAGATCAAATTGAAAACACAGCAGTTACGAGTAGAGATATAGAAATTCTTAAAAAGTGCTGTAAATAGAATTTATAATAATATTTCTTTCAGAAAAAAAACTATACACAACAAGTTAAAGAGCGCTAGAACAAACGCCTGTTAACAATAAAGAGAAGGAGGAATTACCATTGCTGAAAAATTTGGTCACTTAAGTAATCAAAGTGAATGAATCACACTATACTAGTTATAACATTCTCATATATTCAACATATTTCATGTATGATTGTTATGGCAAGAAAAAAACCTAAAACATGGTCCGAGACCACAATTGTCGTCCCTTGATTTTCGTTGTTCACGAATATAGTCCCTATTGTTAACAGTGGGTTACTTGCCAATAATTTTTATACCCCTTCCAAATTTATTTCTCCATGTTTAATGCCTCAAATTGTAAGTAGGGGGGTGAAATTACACTGTAAAAAAATTTGGGTCCAGAATTTTACAGGAAAGTAGTGATTTGGTCCAGCTTAAAAATGTTAAAAATTAGCACTTCGGAAGATGTCAAAAGATTTCAAGACACCCTAATCACAAAATTTTCCATATTTTGAGTTATTGGCGATGAAGTTTTCTATAATTTTGATATAATTTGTCCCAAAAGTAGTACAACACACTGTAAAAATTTCATTGAGAAAGCGCAGGTGGGATTTTTTTAATTTTCATTTATGTTCTAAAAGAAATGCACTACGAATTATAATAATTGTGTTCTCGGACCACATGTTCAAATCTACACAAGTGTTCATTCCCTTACAGTTATGATAATTTGGAAGAGTCATGACATATTTTGGCCAAAGAAATAATTTCAGTGCATTTTAGTAAGTCTATTTGAAGTAAACGTAATTACCAGTTTATTCAGGCCACCTTTGACCGAGGGTTTAACCTTAGTGTTTTTGCTATTTCAAAATTTTATATACAGACAATTTTCAAAAATTATATTTCAAGACAACACAGAAATCCTACACTGGGGATTAACCCTGAGATCAAAACATTTGCCAATAGTGACATCCATACTGTAATTGTAAAACAAACTTGTTACAATACCCAATTTATAATGTGTTATAACAGAAGTGTGCATTTGTGTTAATCAACTGCTCTCAGAAATCAATTAACTTTAAAATGACCTTCATTTATATAATTAAATAACATCATTTAGATGTCAGGAAGAGATCAACCTGTGCTTCTAAAATTATTCAATTATGTTGATCTTAAAAAGCATTAAATTTTACCTTAATATTCAATTTAGGTCTGAATTTCAAGTCTAATGAATAATAAAGTATACACATTTAAAATAACTAATTCAGAGACCGAATCTTGTCGTTGTGTTGTTTCTGAATTTTTTGATAGTGGCTTGTTGTATATGGCGTTTACCACACAACTACTTTTCAATAAAATTGAGAATGGAAATGGGGAATGTGCCAAAGAGACAACAACCCGACCATAAAAAAAACAACAGCAGAAGGTCACCAACAGGTCTTCAATGTAATTTCAATGTTCATTTGTAAATAAAAAAGTATCTCCATAAATATAATTTTGAAGAAAAAAAATGCAACGATATTCTGAAATATAGTTGTTGCTACATGACATGATATTAACTATGGTTTTTGACATAATGCATCTGTTCTCTATCATCCATCAGAAAAACAGGATTTGAAATCTAAACAGATCAGTGATAATTGTTTGATTATATTATATTTTTCAAATATTTGAAAACATTTGGAGACCTCAGCTACCCAAGCAAATTCCTCTACACCATTATTATATGACGTCCGCATTACGCTTTGTAAACAGAGCCATGTTCTAATTAACACAAAATATGTTTGAAACATGTGCATAGACTTACTGTTAATATTCTCGTTATTTTCATTATTATCCAAATGAAATTTATGCATTTTAGCAGCTTACATAAATTTTTATTATATATTTTTTATCAAACAACATAAATTTGCCCTGCCTTTAGTTTCAAAACTTAATTTACAGACTCCATGGGGAGGAAACGGGAACAGCCAAACATTTTTAATGTATTTTCGTCCAGCCCAGTAGTCAGCACTTCTGTGTTGACTTGAGTTATCATTGATATGTTCATAAATATAGATTAACTGTTAACAAAACTTTGAATTTTTGAAATACTAAGGCTTTTCTACCTCAGGAATAGATTACCTTAGATGTATTTGGCAAACCTTTTAGGAATTTTTGTTCCTCAATGCTCTTCAACTTCGTGCTTTATTTGGCCTTTTTAATATTTTTTGATTCGAGCGTCACTGATGAGTCTTTTGTAGACGAAACGCGCATCTGGCGTAAATTTCAAATTTCAATCTTGGTATCTATGATTAGTTTATTTGTACGCTTCGACCTATAAAAATACTGTATGTTTGCTATTAGAATCGAAATAATTCCTTCATGTCATGCTCTATGCTCATTTTAACATGAGTAGGCATTATATTTGACCATATTTTACACCTCGCTGTTAGTTTAGTTTAAACATATTTATTTATAGTGGATTGGGAAACAAGTTTTGCACTTTCCACTTTGCGTTAAATGAGCATAAAGCATGAAATGAAGGAATTATTTCTTAATTTGTTTGTTGGTGCTATACCTAAATTTTCTTTAAATGTGAGCGTGATATGGCCTTTAAAAGTTTTAAATCGAGTGTCACTGATGATTCTTTTGTGAATGAAACACACAATGGCGTGTACAATGATATGTCTGGAATCTTTTATAAGTTGTTTTTTTTTGTGTTGCACGTTTTTGTTTTTTTTTTTAGTTCAGAGGAGTCGAGTTATTAAATTTTAAATAGCATCACTAATTGTCAGTTCTCAAAAATGTAATTTTTATTTCATCACCAATATCAATATTTGTATAGTTATTCATTTTCTTCAACTTATTTGTTTATTCATTTCTCAGCTATTTCTATTGGTAACATGTGAACATGTGAATGTTGATATATTCTACAATAATGACAGATAAGGTTTTGTAACAATTATGATAATCTGATTTCATGCGTAATATGTTCCTTCTTGTATTCAATCATCCCAAACGTGTATGTAGAAGTTCTTAGCCAAATTTAGTGACTATATATATCTTGAAAAATTCAGATTTACAAATTTAACAATCATGTCATGATACCATTGTGTTTTTGTTGTTTTTTATGTGGTTATTTTAGCACTATGTGTTTTAAGTAGTGTTTTCTGGTTGTATATATATATATATATGTATAAATTGTTGATGAGTTCTACCGCCCTTATGTAAATAAAATATAAATAAATGATCTTGATCTTATTGGTTTGGCCAAAAAATCAAAGCACTATAGACACGGTGAACCAGACAGTCCAACCTATCACAAAAAGCAGTGTATAGGTTTCGGGTCGTTCACTCCCAAAATATGTTTGCACCTTACACATTCGCGCCCTACACGTTATTCCATATTTTATTTCAAATACCGGTTGAAAAAGAAGTTGTTTTTATATGTTCAGATTGAAATATTTATATGTTCATGAATAGATTCGTGAATTTGTTGAATGAAATATTTTTTTGATGATTATTATTTAAAACTAAGATAAAACTGAGAATAGAAATGGGGAATGTGTCAAAGATTCAACAACCTTACCAAAGAACAGAAAATAGCGCAATACCACCAATGGGTCTTCAACACAGCGAGAAAATCTGCACCTGAAGTCGGGCTTCAGCTGGACCCCAAACAAAAATGTGTACTAGTTTACACCGGATGAACGACGACAGCGGACGCCAAGTGATGGCAAAAGCTAACTTTACCTGTGAAAAAGAGAGCTAAAAACCAGGTTTATTCTATCATTCTTTACATAAGGAAATGCCTGTCCCAATTCAGGAATATGACATTTGTTTTTCATATGTTTGATGTGCTTGAGTTTTGGATTTTGCCATTTGATAAAGGGACTTTTCGAGTTGAAAATGAATTTTCCTTGGAGTTATGTATTTTTTTTTTTTTTTTTTGTACATTTTTCTCTATAGTTTAGTCCCTTTATCAAATGGCAAAATCCAAAACTCAAGCACATCAAACGAATGAAAAACAACATGTGCATAGGAATGATACAGTTGACAAAGAATGTGTGTTGAAGCTTTTCGATAGTACAGGTCACAGGAGAATCGGAAATTTTTGGTTGACCAGCAGAGATTAACTTTAATATTGAAACTTGTTTTACTTACTAGGCTGGCTAAAAAAAAAAGCCCTTTCTGTTGTATATTTTTTTTATTATAAATACATTGACCTCTCCCATAGTAATGCTGAAATAAGCTTCTCTCGTTTCAGGCACCCGAACCACCCTAAAAAATATTTTTCGCCTCGCTTTGCTTGGCTCAAAAAACAATTCACTCCGCTAGGCGATTTGCCTCACTTCAATTGGAGCTGCGCTACAGCCTTGACTTTGTGGAGGATCATCATGATCATAAGTAAAAGATTTTGTTTTAATGTCGAAATTGTTTCTCAGATTAGAAGACATTTAATTGTTTTAGGAATTAATTTACTCAGTTTAGAAGACATTAGTAATGACAATGCCTGACATGATGCTTGGGGCCAGATGAGCTAGAGAGTAAACTTCTGTATTATTTTATAATAATTATTTGAAAATATTTCCACCAAAGCAGGTCAAAGCCAAAAACAAAATTGGACAGTATGAAAATGATATCATCAAAAGAACCTTTGTGAGCATGCTTCAGAGACTCATAAAAAAAATATAACTGCTACAGAAGTCTTCTGATAAAAAATTTAAGTGGATATGAACATCTACTTAATATGTCTAAAGATCTAAAAAGTTATAGTATTCAATATGAAAAAGGTATTGCAAAAATATTCTCTTTTCAATTCATTCTGTGATATGGATACAAATATAGGTAATACCAATACAGTAAGGCAGTTTTGTTGTGGTATGAAAGTGTATTGTAGTAATTAATAATTGCTGTTAATTCACAAAAAATAAGAAATAAACAAATCAATGAATAATAAATGTTGAGCATGTACAATTAAATATAGTTTTAGAATTCAATTAGGCCAAATAGGCCTTATAATATTTTTTTTCAACATACTGGATGACCATTTACATTCAGGACTAAGGTGTCGTATATGCAGTATAGATGTACATGTATAAAATAAAGTGTAACATAAAAATCAGGCATCATATTGCTAGTAGGTAGAGTTTGGTAAAGTGTTTTTGTTTTATAAATTTGGCTAATGGACAAAAATGTTTGATTCAAATCTAAATAAAATGCTATTATCTCCCTATTACTTACATTGTACATAAAATGGAAACAACATTGATAATTCCTTGTACATCAGAATCGTCTGTCAAATCTTTATAATTAATTCCCAATGAATGAATTGCATAACAATGAACTGAGCTCAAAGCAAAGCACTTTCATAATACACTTGGACAAAGAGCTTAATCCAGTGATATACTTTGTACTACGTATATACAGGTCCTTCATAAACATCAATCGACCAAACCCATATCTCAACATGCCATACTACGTATACATGGTTGGATCAGAAATCCTGAAGTGAAAAGCATGAATTTTATTATTGTAATTTAAGTATACATGTAAATGCCGGGTAAAACTTTCACAATTTTGTGGTAAAAGCATTCAGTATCTATTAACGATCTATCACTTCATGCACAAATTGATATAGGATGAGTGCCCCTCTGTTGGAAATAAGATCATATCTCCACCTAATTTTAGTTAACTGATGAAGAAACATTCAAAACTATAAATTTTTATCTTAGACTTGTGAGTTTCTATTTACCATCACAACTGAATCAATAATATATGTAAACATATATAAGAGTAAAATTGACAAATATATATAAGACTAAAACTGACATTCAGGCTTTACTCCACCTTCATTTCTCAAGTCCATGTTCAAATCTGACTTCATGATAAAATAAGATTCCATATCGATAAAAATATCCCTCTGATAGACTAGTCGCAACGAAATACCAGTTTTAAAATGATAGGTGGAACCTAAATTTTAAACAATATATTCTAAATATTGCTAATACATTTCATAATACAATGTAATTCTTCTCAAAACTTTGCTATATTTTTCATTATTTTTGTTTAAAACTGTGTATTGACCTCTAGATGTCTTTCAAATACATCCAGGTTGGCTTGGGTTGATGTCTGATTATTGTACATGTTATACATCAATATGTGGTTTGTTTACATAAATACAGACATGTAACAATTATTCCTTTAAATTCAAATAAAATCCATGCAAGAAATTAAAGTCATCCATAGGCATTCTACTTTCAATAACCAGCTGGGCCATGAGCGCTTGATAGGCTTGGCACATGTACCAAGAATAAAGTTCAATTACTTCTCAATGTCATATTAGAAATTTATGAAAATCAATCGGGGAGTTTCCATCAATAGATATAAACAATGCACCAAAGTTTAATGAGAATTGTTGATAACATTATAAGAAACTTGAAAATTCCCCCTTTTTAATATATAAAATCACCATAACTTGGAAATGTAAAATTTGTAAGATTCTATCTAAAGGCAGCAGCTTACATTACTAGATCAACAATTCACCAATGTTTAATGAGAACTGCTGAAAGCATTTTTGAGTTTAAGTTTGAAAACTGGAATATCCCCCCTTTTTTTAGGACTCGGAAACATAAATTCTAAAATTAGTAAAAAAAAAAAGAAGGGGAGCTCACGTCGATAGTGTTATGATATTGTAATTATTGTATTTATTTATGTTGGCCTAATTTGTGTTGTATGGCCTGATAGTTGTTTACAAAATAATCTTAGAACTGTGCAGTTTAGAAATTACTGGAACAATTACAGAATGATTGGAACTTTCCAGAATGATCCTAATAAAAGATGCGTTATATAAACTTCTACATTTTACTAGAAACTTCCATTGTAACTTTCTAGGATGTTCCAGTATAGATTGTTCTAGAATTTTCCTTGACAATTATATATATACAGACACTAAAGTTAAACGCTCACTCTTGCACTTGGACTTAGACATCGATAGACATTAGTATTCACCGCATTTGGATTGACACTTTAATTTTACAAACAACATCATACTGGATTGTGACCGTAGTAGTGAACGTAATATTCAGATTGGATTCCGAAAGATATCCGGATACAGACAAAGATAAAAGATTGGACTCATATTTTGACAGTTAAGTTGACAGTAATATTTATGTAATACTTCTTGTAAACTTTTGTATAATAAATATTGTTAAATTTTATTATTGATTTGTGTCTTTTGTTGGCTACAATTTAAAGGCGATTTCTGGCCGTAACAGAAATTGGGGGCTCGTCCGGGAGATCTTAAAAATATTTTATTCAAAATTTGTTTAGTATTTGTATTATAACTAGCCAACAAAATTCTACAAAATGGCATTTGATGCTGGTAAATTTTTGAAAACGCCAGACCTGGAGAGTTTTGATAATTTAAAGAAAGAGGAATTAGTGTTGCTTGCTAAACAACTGAAATTAGTTTTTAAAGTATCTATGAGAAAACAAGTTATAAAAAATTTGGTTATAGACAAATTAGTTGAATCAGAAATTTTAGGTGAAGAGGCTCTTGATCTTAAGGTCGAAAACGTTGACGCCTTTAAATTAAAACAGCTTGAATTAGAACATAAACTTAAATTAAAAGAACTGGAAATGAAGGAGACAGAGAAAATAAAAGAACTTGAAATGAAGGAAAGGTTGGAAATGGATAAAAAAGAAAAAGAAGATGAATTTAAATTAAAAGAACTTGAATTAAAATTAAAAGAACTTGAAATGAGGGAAAGGCTAGAGATGGAAAAAATGAAAATTGAAATTGGCAAAGAGGAAAATAACACTAACGTCCAGTCGAAATCAGATTATTTTGATGCAGCAAAAAATATACGTTTGGTTCCGAAATTTTGTGAAAAAACAGTTGATAAATATTTTCCACAGTTTGAGAAAATTGCAAATAATTTGAAATGGCCGAAACCATATTGGACTACGATGCTGCAAAGTGTTTTTGAGGGTAAGGCCGCTGAAATTTATTCCGCACTTCCATCAGAAAAAAGTTCTGATTATGATATGGTAAAACAGGAAGTTTTGAAAGCTTATGAACTAGTACCAGAAGCATATAGACAGAAATTTAGATCTTATAAAAAGTTTGATTCACAAACATATGTGGAATTTGCTCGGGAAAAAGAAGATCTATTTGATAAATGGCTTACGTCAAAGAAAACAGATAACAATTTTGATAACCTAAGACAATTGATGTTATTAGAAGAGTTCAAACAATGTGTTCATTTAGACTTAAAAACACATTTAGACGTCAAAACTGTTGAGTCAATACATGATGCAGCTGTTATTTCAGATAATTATACTCTTTCACATAAAAGAAGTTTCAAGGGTCAAAATGTTAATACTTCCAGTGGAAATTACAAAAATCAAAGCACTGAGCATACTGATAGTAAGCCTGTTTCACAGAATAAGAGTCAGTCCAGTTATAATATGTCTAGTCCAAAATTTGATACTTTTGAGAAGAAGTCACTGACTTGTGCTTATTGTAAGAAGATTGGTCACCTGATGGCTGATTGTTTTAGACTCCAGAAGAAGAATGAACGAGATAATAAGCCGAAGACCAGTGCTTGTACGACACCTTATATTACCAGTACGTTGGAATGTCCTGCGAGTCAGGCTTTTAAGTCCAGTTTTTGTGATTACATGGAGGAATATAAACCCTTTATGTCTGATGGGTTTATTTCTATTGTTGATGATACCACTCTTCAGCCTATTAAGATTTTACGGGACACTGGAGCTTCTCAGTCTTTATTGTTAGAAGGTGTGTTGCCTTTGTCCGAGAAGACTTCTGTTGGTGCCTCCGTTTTGTTACAAGGTGTAGAGTTAGGTTGTATAGATGTTCCTCTCCATCGTATTTATCTGAAGTCAGATTTGATAACTGGACCAGTTATTGTGGGTGTTCGTCCTAATCTCCCTGTTGAGGGTGTTACATTATTGCTAGGAAATGATCTAGCTAGGAACAAAGTGGTTGCTGAACCAATTGTTACCAGTGAACCGGTGATGGATGTTAAATTACCTGAAGATGATGCTGAATTGTATCCAGCTTGTGTTGTCACTAGGGCGATGGCTAGAAAACAACAAGATGAGGATTTGCAAGAAAACCAGTTTGATTACATGGACCTTTCTGACACTTTCCTAGCCGACATTAAAGGTCCTGGTAGCTCAGAAAAGGCCATAATAAGACCACCTAATGTTAACAAAAATGTAATTATGCCATGGCCAGACGTAAACAGCCATTCATTAAACAGAAAGAACTTTTTGGAAGAACAAAATAAAGACCCTGAGGTTCTTCAGCTCTGCAAGAGGGCTCAACCACAGGAGGAAGCAGACAAAGTAGCTGAATGCTATTTCCATCAGGACGGCATTTTAATGAGGAAGTGGAGGCCTCCTGATGCTACCCCAGAGGAGGAATGGAGAGTGGTATACCAAGTGGTGGTGCCTAAAGTTTATAGGCAAGAAATTATTGGTCTTGCCCATGACACCCCCTTGGCTGGACACTTAGGTATAAGGAAGACTTGCCTTAAGATCTTGCAGCATTTCTACTGGCCCAGACTTCGAAATGATGTCGCAGAATACTGCAAATCATGCCATATATGCCAGGTTGTTGGTAAGCCTAACCAGAAAATACCACCAGCACCACTTTTGCCTATTCCAGCTTTTGACGAACCTTTCAGCAGAGTTCTAATTGACTGTGTTGGACCTTTACCAAAGACCAAGACTGGAAATGCATATTTATTGACAATCATGTGTACATCTACCCGCTTTCCTGAAGCTATTCCGCTCAGAAATATCAAGACACCTACTATTGTCAAAGCTCTTATCAAATTTTTCACGTTAGTAGGACTTCCTAAGTCTATACATTCCGACCAGGGATCAAATTTCATGTCAGGTCTATTTCAGCAAGTCGTGTACCAGTTAGGGATTGCTCAGTATAGATCAAGTGCGTACCATCCAGAATCTCAAGGTGCCTTAGAACGTTTTCATCAAACATTGAAGAACATGATTAGAACTTTTTGTCTTCAATTTGACAGAGACTGGGATGCTGGAATTCACTTTCTACTTTTTGCAGTCCGAGAGGCTGTTCAAGAATCCCTTGGATTTAGTCCCTTTGAGTTGGTATTTGGCCATACTGTAAGGGGACCGTTAAAATTGATTAAGGAAAAATGGCTTACTGAAAATAATGACTTGAATCTTTTAGACTATGTATCTAGATTTAAAGAAAAATTGTACACTGCTTGTCAAATTGCTCAGAAAAACTTAAAACATGTACAGAACAAGATGAAAATATGGTATGATAAAGATGCCAGGGACAGAGTTTTTGAGCCTGGTGATAGGGTACTTGTATTTTTGCCAGTCCCTGGACATCCTTTACAGGCTAAATATTGTGGTCCTTATACAATAGAGAGTAAAATCAATGATTTGAATTATATTGTAAAAACTCCAGGTCGGCGTAAACAAAACAGAGTGTGTCATATTAATATGTTAAAACCATATTTTGAACGTACTAATGAATGTGAGAGTAAACCAGTTGCCACTTTAGGCATGGTTAAATTTGAGAACAATCATGACAAACCAGATGTAATTGAACCACCTTTTAGTTCTAAAACTATGGAAGAGACAGTTAGATTGAAAAATTCAGAAATTTTGTCAAATTTAGACTCAAAACTTGCACATCTGTCTTTTGATCATAGATAAGAAATAAAAACTTTGGTATTTTCTTTTAAAAATCTTTTTCCAGATGTGCCAAACAAAACCACTGCTGTTTGTCATGATGTGGATGTAGGAGATGCTTCTCCAATTAAGCAACATCCTTACAGGCTCAATCCACTCAAACTTGAAGTTATGAGAAAAGAAATTAAATATATGCTTGACAATGATATTATTGAGCCGAGTAACAGTGAATGGAGCTCTCCTTGTCTCCTTGTGCCAAAACCAGATAAAACCTTTCGTTTCGTGACTGATTTCAGAAAAGTAAATTCAGTCTCAAATCTGATTCCTATCCGATTCCAAGGATAGACGATTGTATTGACAACATTGGTCAAGCAAAATTTGTGAGCAAATTTGATTTGTTGAAAGGTTATTGGCAAGTTCCATTGACACAGAGAGCTCGTGAAATATCAGCTTTTGTTACACCAGATGGCTTATTTCAATATACTGTAATGCCGTTTGGCATGAAAAGTGCACCAGCTACATTTCAAAGAATGATCAATAATGTTATAAAAGATTTAAACTGTTGTTATGCTTATATTGATGATCTAATTGTATGTAGTGATAGCTGGGAACAGCATTTAACACATTTGTATGATACTTTTGATAGATTGTTACAATCAAATTTGACTATTAATCTTGGTAAAAGTGAATTTTGTCAGGCCACTGTTGATTATTTAGGGCATACAGTTGGCCAAGGTCAAGTGAAACCTATTATGGCTAAAGTGGAAGCCATTTCCAAATTTCCTCCTCCTACAAATAGAAAACAACTTATGAGATATTTAGGCATGATTGGATTTTACAGAAAATTTTGTTCAAATTTTGCTACCGTGGTTCAACCATTGACTCATCTTTTACGAAAAGATTCTAAATTTATCTGGAGTGAAAATTGTCAAAACGCTTTTGAAAATAGCAAATCACTTTTAATTAATTGTCCAGTTCTGATTACTCCAGACTTTGAAAAACAATTTAAACTTGCCGTTGATGCAAGCGATGTAGGAATTGGAGCTGTTTTATATCAAGAGACAGATGATAATGTTGAGAAACCTATATCATATTTTTCTAAGAAATTAGATAAACATCAGAAAAATTATTCAACTATTGAAAAAGAGTGTTTTGCAATGTTGTCAGCACTTCAACATTTTGATGTATATTTGAATCCCACTGTATATCCTATTCTTGTTTGTACTGATCATAATCCTCTCACCTTCATACATAAAATGAGAAACAAGAATCAGAGGTTGACTAGGTGGAGTTTATTGTTACAGGAATATGATGTAATTGTAAAACACATTAAGGGTAAAGATAATGTAATAGCAGATGCTTTATCTAGAGCTTATTAAAACACTTTGTATATACTATGTATTTTTGTTCATATTATTCATGATAAGTTTTTGTTAAACTAAAACTTCTTTTAAGGGGGGAGGTGTTATGATATTGTAATTATTGTATTTATTTATGTTGGCCTAATTTGTGTTGTATGGCCTGATAGTTGTTTACAAAATAATCTTAGAACTGTGCAGTTTAGAAATTACTGGAACAATTACAGAATGATTGGAACTTTCCAGAATGATCCTAATAAAAGATGCGTTATATAAACTTCTACATTTTACTAGAAACTTCCATTGTAACTTTCTAGGATGTTCCAGTATAGATTGTTCTAGAATTTTCCTTGACAATTATATATATACAGACACTAAAGTTAAACGCTCACTCTTGCACTTGGACTTAGACATCGATAGACATTAGTATTCACCGCATTTGGATTGACACTTTAATTTTACAAACAACATCATACTGGATTGTGACCGTAGTAGTGAACGTAATATTCAGATTGGATTCCGAAAGATATCCGGATACAGACAAAGATAAAAGATTGGACTCATATTTTGACAGTTAAGTTGACAGTAATATTTATGTAATACTTCTTGTAAACTTTTGTATAATAAATATTGTTAAATTTTATTATTGATTTGTGTCTTTTGTTGGCTACAATTTAAAGGCGATTTCTGGCCGTAACAATAGATATAAACAATTCACCAAAGTTTTATGCAATTTTATTAAAGCCTTTTAAAGTTAATGTCCGACATGTTGACAACGGACGGACAGACAGACTGACAACAGTATTCCATTATACATCCTGTAAACAGGCCTATACAAATGAGAAAACCTTATACTGTATATTCTGCTGTAGAAGAGCCCAACATGTTCATATTGGGATACAGTTAATATATTGATATAAAGATTAGAGATTTATAAAAAAAAAAAAAACTTTCATGGCATCAAACTATAAGTATTTGCATTTGTTCTGATGATTAACAGCTAATGTACATGAGGACTGGTATGAAATCAATTATAAATGTATACATGTATAGTTCAATTCTGATCCATTGTTTCATGGTAAATAAGTTGTAGTAGGCCGGCTGTTTGAAGTTTGCAGAATATTCAACTTTGAACATCTTTTTCAGGTCTGCAATCCATATAGAACAAAGTATATCTTGTATGATTGCCAATGAAACGACTATCCACAGAGGTTCAAATAACAAAGTAAATATAGGCAACTATACAGCCTTCAAAAAAGAGAAAGAAAACAGTCCAGACATGTTAAATACGCAACAATTGAATTGAGAAAAAGTAATGGCCTGATTTACAACTTATTAACAACAGGTTCAACCCCTCCCCCACCCCAATCCCCAAAAAACAAAGTTTTAAAGAAGGTAAGAAGTAAATAAACTTTTTCAACTTATTATGGAGGATCTGGAGGGGATTCATTTCATTCCAAACAACATTTCTTTAGGGTGGATATATATAAAAATTACAAAAATGAAGGCCAACAAAAAATATATGTCTGTTTTAAGTCAGGGGACTTGTTGAAATAAGGCGACACTATCTTTACTTTTGACTCGAGTCCAGTTTATTTTTTCGCTTTATGACGGATAAAATAACTTAGGGTCAGCACTCAAAATAGGGTGGGTCGGGTAACCGTAGACAGACATATATTTTTGTTGGCCTAATATTTAATATGATTGCCAATGAGCATGATGAGACAACTATCCACAGAGGTTCAGATGACATAGCAATTACAGGCAACCATACAGCCTTCAAATATGAGGAAAACTGTCCCGACATGAAAAGTATCCCCACTAAAAAATGCTGCTTTAAAATAAGGGTAAAAAGATGTAGTCTTTTTAACTTAAATAAAGGGGGGTTTGGGGGGGGGGGTTAATTACGAATCCGGGTTCGCCCTGATTTATGTTCGCCCTAGTACCTGTTCGCCAAGGGTCCATTCGCCCTGATTTTTTCCCCTTCTAATTGTTGTCTAGTAGCATTATTTAAAGTATTTGTTAAAGTTTGTTGAAAAATACTGGAGTACAATGTATTTATCCTTAATGCTATTTGTTAACAAAATAATTGTATTCAGTCAATCACGCATGTATGCAGTATGACTAGTCTTAGAGTATAAATAAATTAACTTGTAAATCCGTTTCATTATTTACAGTTTGTACATCATTGTTTTTATTAATTTCAAGCTGAAATTCAGAATATTTTATCCAAAAAAAAAACGTTTGTTTTTATTATTAATCCATCAAAAGACAAATACCACAATCAGTGATCCGAATTATTTTGTCATTGAACAATTAATTATCCTAAACAAGCCATAAACTTTTAAATATTTCAATGTTTCCATAAACTCCATAAAACAAGAATAGACATGATACATATATACCATAGAAATATCTGAATAAGTTTATTCAACTTCAATGCTCTGAATATTAATATTTTTATAGTAGAGCAAACGGACTCTATGGGCGGACGAATTCAGAGCGAACGGACCTAGGGCGAACATGTTATTAGGGTGAACGGTCCCGATACCGGTCATTACCATAAGAACAACTTTTCTAAAAGATGATTCCACATATATTCATTGTATTTTCAATGAATAATAAATATTGAAGTGTAGCTCAGGCATCTGAGAACAGACTATTGAATTGAATCGGTACATCTATACATTTTTGTTCAGGGTCAATCGACATCAATTTTTTGGCCGCTCTAATAGACATCCAATTTTTAGCTTCTCGAATTGACGTCAGGTTTATGGCCATATGCCAAGATCCAAACGTCGAGATATTTGGCCTGACATGTTGCATTATATGGAAATGTCCAAAACAAATGAACAACACTGCAAATTGGGACTTAAAAGATTTATACATGTTATACCAACTGAAACTTCGATTGTCTGAGAGAGATGTAAAGACAGTTCTAGGTCAATATCTTCACAACAAAATAAAAACTATAAATTTGTTGAAAAATATCTAACGAAGTCCAAATTATAACACTCTCAAAACAGTTAGCTTTACATCTTTATTTTGTCCATTGTTGAAGACTGATTGTTGCCCTCTATAGATATGTCCTATATGTCGTTTTGTTTTCTTTGTCTTTGGGTCCTCATTGACGTTGGGTCCTCATTGACGTATACTCGTATGTAATTTATCAATGTGAATATAAATGAAATTCGTCAGCGTAGAACGACCTTACCCCCCCCCCCTTTCCCCATCCTTTTCTAGATAAAAATAAGGATGGGGATGGGGTGTACCTTCAGGTGTACCTCCCTATTTCTTGATTCTACTGTGATAGTCGAGTTTGTCATATATCTTTACACCGTCATTTCTAGAATTTCAAACTTCTGTGACTATACATGTACATGTATATATTTGTTTTGTTATTGGTAAATTCGATATGGCAGTATGGTATTTGCGGAATTCCCACGTAAATGCCATGAGTCAATTGGGATATAAAGCATCATAAAATTGAGCTCTGTTCATTAAAAAACACATACAAACATACGTTTATCATACAACTCAAAATGTAAACAACCCCTAAAATGCAATGTTATACTTGTCTATCCCAAATTCATGTATTTGGTTTTGATGTTATATTTGTTTTTCTCGTGGGATTTTGTCTGATGATTGGTCCGTTTCTGTGTGTGTTACATTGTAGTGTTGTGTCGTTGTTCTCCTCTTATATTTATTGCGTTTCCCTCAGTTTTAGTTTGTTACCCCGATTTTGTTTTTTGTCCATGGATTTATGAGTTTGAACAGCGGTATACTACTGTTGCCTTTATTTATATGGAATCGTCCAACATACATTTATCATACGACTCAAAATGTTAACAACCCCTAAAATACAATGTTATAGAGAATCGTCCATAGCAGGTGAAAGACATAGAATTCACGAATACACGGTTTCCGCTGATTTTGTCAGTTGGTTAGTCCAAATAATTATGACGTCTTTGAAGCTATTTCTTCCTGTAGAAGTAAGGCGTCAAAAAAAAAATATAATAGCCTTTCAAGATGTCATAATTATTTGGACTATCAGTTGGTATGACTGACATTAGATGAAATAAAAATAGATATGTCAGCTGATAAAATATTCAATAGTTTTTTGTTGGTTGAAATGTCCTTATATGTGATGGGTTTATGCAGCACATGTATCCCTTTACCAGTTCACTGGCTTCAGTTATTATTTACCAGTTCACTGGCTTCAGTTTTGAAAAATAGACAACAGTAGAGACTAAATGTGTACAAACCTGACATCTAACTATGTTGTAGAAAATGTGATCATCAATTTATCAAAAATATATACACAGAGAACAATATATTTCACAATACATATGCATTAATCCAAATTTACATCCATTCGTACGGTCTCATTTAAAGAATTTCCCGCTGAAATGTGATGTGATATAAACATGGAATTGTCCACACCGATACAGGTGAAATACGTACAATTACAATTGTGGACACAGCAATAAGATCAGATATAAGACCCTCATCAGCTCGGTGTAAAGTAAAAAAAAATGTAAAAATCAATTATTCAATAAATTTGTTCGATGAATCTTGAAGTGAAGACTAATAAAAATTTTCGTGTATAGAGTGAACCCCCTAAATAAAATAATACTGTGTTTTTTGACGACTTCCCACCGCGATGATCGATAGAAATTATATTTTCCTTTATAGTATTTTAACTATCTAATCTAATTACGGTACCGATTTAATTTTCATTCCTTAAACAAAAATGCGAAATAAAGGCTCCTATCGTGGTATGGTCAATGTTTCACATGAAAGCAAAAATCAGAGTGACAACAAAGATTAACATTAATTATAAACTATCAGACATGGTTTACTAGTTTAAATATCGTGACTAAAATTAGAACTATAGACATTACAACCATTTAACGAAAAAGTCAATACCATGTTTTAAATATAGCAATAGACATAACAAAGATCATTCTTAAACCAGTTGTGTGAGCGAGCTGAGAAAAAAAAACAGAACTAGCTAATAGCAATTTGATGTAATTGTATTTCAAGAGACTTTGATGATCCTCTGTATATAGGAGAGCCCTGTATCTGTAACTGTATACAAGACAAAACTGGAATCCTTCATTTAGATAGACGGACAAAATGGCGTCTGCGTTGCCGTCACTAGAGGAGGAAAATTATTTGCGAATGAGTCTGCTTCTGACTGGAATTTCTCCACGTGCAGTTAGAGTCCTGTTTGATCATGAATTTGCTCCGGAATGTCTATATTCTTCATTGAAGAAGGAATACTACAATCTAAATAAGCTGAAAAAAACCCATAGAATCAATCAGACACAATGGGATCTTCTATTTCCTCCATCTCAAGGTAAGCACTGACATGTTTGGTACAATTTATAATTGAACATTATGCTTATAGCCACTACAAGGATGTATGTATTTATTTATCCACTACTACCGATGACACTCTTGTTCGTATACATGTTTAATTGATTCAAAATAAAAAGATGAATTAATTCGGGAACATTTGTTTTCTTTGCTTATTTATTCGTAGAAATTATAAATTTAAAAAGGCGTGAGATATATGTGAAAAATATAGCAACTGTGTGACACTGAAATGCGAACAATTTGTTCTGGTTAACGAATTCTTACGAAAGAGGGACGAAAGATACCAAAGTCAAACTCATAAATCTAAAATAAACTGACAACGCCATGGCTAAAAATGAAAAAGACAAACAGACAATATATGATCTGCAGATATGATAAACCAAACTCTACCTCTATGACCCGAGTCTGGAACAATATGAAGGATTGATATAATCAATTCTAATGCAACAACGTTTGTAACGTTCATTTTGATTGGATAACGTCACTTTCTTACATGGCATCAATTGACAATTGATGCTATGGGACGTACGCGCAAGCGCAGACGGCATTTGACAGATTTTAAATACATGTTTTAACGTTGTTTTCTGTCAGTTTCATTAGAATGGAGATAACAATATTGTATTTTAAGCTCCGACGGCATCAATTTGGGATTTGATGGTCGCAAATATCCGTTTACTGTCTCCGCTAACGCGTCGCCAGTAAACTTAATTTGCGACCATCAAATCCCCAATTGATGCCGTCGGAGCTTAAAATACAATACAGTTATCTCCTAAATATCTGCTAGTGACTAAGTAATCAGCATCTCAAAATTCACAAAACAGTTTTAGAAGGATTTTAATTTTACTTCCCATGATTACTTCATACAATGAGCAGTTACGCAATTTATTATTAAACACAGATATTTGATTTTCCCGCACATCTGGTATATTACTTATTCAGTCACCACGCATTAGGAAATTTTAAGAACTTTCACTCTAAGACCGTGTGTCGTTGTCCAATATTATTCAACTGGCTTTATGTTCTCATTTGCAAAATTTGAATAAAGAATATACATTAAAAATTAGTTATTGTTTAAACTCCATGGGGAAACCAGGTTCAATCCACAATTTTCTACATACAATACCTGCACCAAGTCAGAAATATGACAGTTGTTGTCCATTTGTTTGATGGGTTTGATTTTGCCGTTTGATTAGTGACTTTCCGTTTTAAATTTTCCTCGGAGTTCAGTATTTTTTGGATTTTACTTTGATCGCCAATGGTTTTGACTGATCTGTTTTACGGAATCAGTATTATAGCTGTTTTGATGCGAGTGCCAATGATGAGTCTAATGTAGACCAAACACGCCTCTTGTTTACCAATTTTTTTAGATTGGTACCTTAAGAGTGTTTTATTTCATTTGTTGTATTTAACTGAAAATATAGTTACATCATTTAACGCACAATTTGTGCCAGTATGATAATTTTAAGAGCTAACGCTTCCTTCAACTGATAAATTCGGGGACGAAGGATGACAGTTTTTTTTTAATTAAATCAATTAAATCTGTTTTAATATATTTTAGGGAATGTAAAAAAGTATTTAAGTTTTCTTTCCTCCCGTTCAGAAAAGCCACAACACTGCCTATCAGATTTTCCAATGCGGCAGCAGGGAACATGAACATAATTTATAGTGCATCATAAATTGATAAACAATTATTAAATTGGCATCTATAGAAAAAAATTGTTCTGATGAATCTGTTGTATTTACTTCGATATTTCATAATTTCTAGGTGTTCCTGATTCCAAAATGTTTGACATCACTTTGATGATGACATTACTTAGAAATCTGACTTCTATTAATCCCTCTCATGATGGATTTGACCGTTTACCAAAATCTACAGAGACGACACTTGGTGCTGATTTGGCTAGAATAAAATTTTACAGAAACCGCCTGGCTCATCTGGATGATGCCAAAATAGACCAAGTGTCATTCATTACTGACTGGAATGATGTCACTATAGTGTATGTATTGCTCTTCTTTTATATGAAAATTATAAACATCAAGTGTATAGGTAAACCGGATAGTACTTATATATCATCACTAGGCATCTGTCTTCTGTCCTTTGTTAACTTTATTTAAATTCCATCGAATGCCTTACACGTATTTGGTGTTTCTGTTTTTTAGTACTCCTGAAGTTTTAATTAAATTTGACTTTTCAGTGTATTTGTTTCCATCGCAAATGAGGAGTAAAATAAACGTGCGTAATGCGTAAAAAGCCTGGTATCTACTTTTTATAAAGATAGAATTTGATGACAAATGTCCAGGGGGAAACTTATGTGTAACAAATCCTACAAAATATGTTTTTGGGGAGTATATTTAGAGACGACAACAGTTAGTGTTTCACCCCATTCTTTTACGAAAATAAATATTTTAAAAGAAAATCTAGACGTACGATAAATTAAATTTGGTCAGTTCTCTACTGAAACCGTTTAGACAGCACATTTCTAACGCGTTTAAAAACATAATATATAATTTCATATTCGAATCTATTGATACTGTAACAGTCAATTAAGTCGTATGTGATCAATGCCGATAAATACAAATTAGTTATCAAACATAATCACCTATGAAACTACTGAGACAGTATTTGCAACACTTAGCAGAACTATCATTTCTAATAGGATGTTTAATTTTAAAATTATGTTAGATATGCCTGCACTTTAAAAGACTAGACTATCGATTCCATAGTTAAAATTAGTTCAGGTTCCTTCAAGCCTTTATAGTCTAGGTTGAAATACATTGTCATCAATTGATTTAGGAGACTAAGTTATTAAAAACTAATGCATATGATAAAGATATACTTATTGACTAACTCCATGGAAACATCATCGACCTCTTTTTCTATATTGAAATTCAAAATTGATCGATATAGTATTTCAAACGGTTATTATAAAGAAATCTTTCAATATGTGTGACAACTTATCTGCATGGATATATTTATCTTCAAATTTTTAATAAACTAGTTCGTTGCATTTAAATGATACTTTTATTCATTTAAATGGTAAACGTAAATATAGATTACCTTCTATTTGATAGACAACGTATTTGTTGAATTTGTTGATATTTCAGCAGACAGTCGATATTCTAATTTGGCTTTCTGCCAAGTTTGTTGTCGTACTTATATAAAGCGATTTCAAACAGAACCTTTTCAAAAAGAAAATTAGCCTCAAGAACTGTCATATTCATGACTTGGTGCACGCATTTTCTTATGTAGAGAATGGTGAATTGAACCTGGTTTAATAGCTAGCTAAATCTCTCACTTGTCTGGCAGTCGCAATAAATTTCAAACGATTTTCATGAAACATTTAAATACTAATACTTATGAATGCTACACGCTCAGTTATGTTTAATTGTTTTACTTTCTATGTCAATATAGATTGAAAGTTACTTAATATTACAATAATAATAGAGTTAACTTTCGTTTTTTTATCGCTCACTGAAAAAATATAAACTTACAATTTTGACAAGTATTATTAATAGTTCACTTTTCTCTCCTTTTGAATTGATATTGAGAATGAAAAGTCTGATTGGTCAATTTTCAATTCCATTTCTACACTTTGATGTTCTAGAAATCTGAACTATTTAAACGTGTTTCAGTAAAACATTTACAATATAGCATTTGCATACACAGTTTAACTTAATCAAAATCTTTACTTTTTAATCTTTTAATCTTCTCGTATCTATTCCAGGCGATTGGTCGAGTAGGAGGGCATCAATTTCAGTTAGAATGTGATAATTTAAAAAACAAAACTCTTGATCAAACAAGCCACGAAATAATGCTGGAAATCAAAAGTTCGAATGATGAAATCAGAGAACTAAAACAGTCATTGAATAGTCTAAAGAAAGAGATTGAAATTTCTCAGCAGGATGACATACCAAGGAATGTTAGAGGTAACATTAGGATAAGTGTTCTTTGGAACACTTTCAAATGTTAAGGTTTAAATGTTCTTGGTGAAGGTATTTCAAGAAAACTACTGCGAACGCATTCAAAAAATTAAAGTGTTATTCTTATAAGTGAATACATGATGTTTAAAGACACAAACTAAGAGGGCAGTGTTTTACTTTGGAATGTCCATTCACAGAAGTCATGTTTGGATGTGCTAGTCTTATAAGTTAAAGTACATTTGATAACATAGAAAATTTAGGCCTCTTTCGGTATTGATACTGTGATGCATTTTATTTATTTAGCTTTCACAACTTATGTTGTTGCGCATTAAAGATGGAGATAACTAAAGAAACGCTTTTTGTCGCATAATAATATGGTAATACACGATTTACCGGGTAAAAACATTTAATTCTTATTCGAACACTTTCAGATATAGTTTGTTTGCCACATTTGATTTTAAGGGTAAAAATAAGTTGCAAAAACATGGTAAATACAGTGAGACGATGTTAGGGAATTGTTTCACATTGCTCGTTGGTTGTTACTGGGAGGCCAGGTTGTTACGTTATGATGTGACATAGAGTTCATGTTGTTTTATCCCAATCCATGCTGTTAAAACTAGAAGTTGTAGAATTTAGATCTCATAAGATTGTGTTTGAAACGTTTTAAGAGAAAGACAGTTTTTGAACATTGGCAAGTTTTGAATACATATGTCAAAGAGGACATATTGCTCTGTTATGATATTAGAAAAAATTAAGAAGATGAGTTTTAGTGTTGGAATGTAAGACGTTAACACTTTTAAGTCAAGTTGAAATTTTTTAAATTCAAGCAAAAATAACTTAGATGTCGGTTTGAACTACAAAAATATAGATTAATAATCAAAGGTACCAGTATTATACTGTGATTCTATGTTGTAACCTTGAAATGTAGACGGTGAAATGTAATGGGCAAAAATGAGAAATTAAGCTTTATTTTTAGATTTAATTTGATTGAATGATAGGTGATATACACCACTTTTAGCACTATTGACCCTTTTCTTGGCTGTCAGTTTTTATTGGTGCAGCACACACTGAGAAATTGAAAATAACCTTCAAAGTTAAACAAAACTTACCAAGAGTAGAATATTACAGAATATTACAGAAATAAAGATACAGAAGAAAAATACATGGGAGTACTCAAACATCATTAAGTCTAAATAAAAACTGACAATAGCATTTCCTAACACAAACACAACAAAGGGAAGAACACCCATAATTAGAATCAAAATTATACACTTACAATTAAAAATTACAAGAGATTTAGATGAACATTTTATGCGAACCTATTTTGTGTGTGTTTTGATTTGAAAATATGGTGAACTTTGATAACATAACGGTACCTTGTGAAACTCATTGTCGAAAAATGTAAAAGATAAATCTAAACAAACGTCACCTTTTGTATCTAGTGTTTCCAATTAATTTATTGTCTAATATAAATCAATCATACATACACATAAACATGATCGATTGATTGATTGATTAATTGATTGTTGGTGTTTTAATGCCACTTTTAAGCGCCAATTATGGGCTATTTTGTGACGTCAGATTATTTTGATGGAGGAAGCCGGATTGCCCGGAGAAAACCATCGATCTTCGATAGGAAAACTGGCAATCCTAGTCAATTAAGATTGGAGTCGAATGAACCTGCATGGATGGGGTTAGAACTTACATTCTCAGTGTTGACTTGCTAGTGATTACACTAGTAGAACTACCCAGACCACTTGTCCACCGAGGCCCCACGCAATTAAATCGATCGGGTGTTAAAGAGATTCGGCTTAAAATGGACTGGTTGATAATTCGATAAACTTAATGCTTGCTTTAGAGGTTCACAAACAAAACAATCTTGTGTGTTAAAGTTTTGACATGTTATACAGGTTTTTGTAAGGGATTCACTCTTAAATATCAGGTAATATATGCCATCAGAGTTTTATCATTCTTGTCACAAGTTATTACTGAACACCAGCAAGATTTAACATAAGTTCCCTGGAGATTAATTACTTCCAATCTATAATGATCCATGATTCATGACTAAAATTTCAAATAATTAAACAATAGTTTGAATTTTTAGGGTAAATGTGTACACTTGTGAAGACAGAAAACCGATGGATGTTTTTGAATATTCTGCTTTGGTTTTTATACACTCAAACTTTGTATGGTGTTTGCTTTTTGTATTTTTTTTATGTAAATCACACTTTCTAATAGGTTATTTTAGAAACAATTACTTTAGTAAATGATTGTATAATTGCATGAACATTAAACAAAACATATGATAGAAATTATGTCAATATTAGAACACCTGCTACTTCATAAAAAGATTAACGAAAAAAGGTCCACCACATTTATACATGGAACACCAAATATACTGCCAGACATACAATGCCATTATATACATTATTCTAATCTGTGTTTTATTTCTAATTTTATTTTTAGATGATCATGAAGATGATATTCGAGACTGGGAAAAAGATGATGAGACATTTGTAGAAACAAGAGCATCAGAATATGTTATGTCGTGTCTTTCAGAATGTAATATAGCTGTTGTAACAGGAAGTTCAGGGACTGGAAAATCCTTTCTCATCCACCATGCTGCTTTAGAGTTACATCGTCAGAAATGTTTTGATATAATACCTTTATCATTTGTAACGGCGCCTTCGGATTTAATTCGTTATAAGAGTAAAATTAGAAATCAGGTTTTTGTTATTGATGATATATGTGGTAAAAGAGCAATTAATGTACATTGTGTAAATATATGGAAAGACTTCCCTGAAAAGTTAAAATCTATATTCCAATTAAATTCGGTCGAAACAGAAGAAACCATAAGGACCAAACTTCTAATTTCCTGTAGGCTTCAAGTGTTTAATGACTCACAGTTCAAATGCTTAAAACTTTTTACAGAAAATGCTTTTGATCTTCAAACTGAACCGCTTTGTCTTCTTCCAGACGAAAGATTATTAGTGATCAAGAAATATTTAACAAGCGAAAAAATTAATCATGTAATAGATCATTTATGCGATTTTGACTTCTTCCCACTACTCTGCAAAATGTCCAAAAACCTGTCGTTTGACAAACTAAAACTGCTCTTCACATCACCGATTGAAACAATAAAAGAAGATATTGAATATATGATAGAATCGGATAACTATCAATTATGTGCCTTGATTTTATGTATTTTGTTTGAAGAATGATTTAAAGAAGAATGGATTAAAGGTAGATCGAAAACGGTACCAATAATATTAAGAAAAAAACTGATTGAAATAACTTTTCATTGTAACATTGATTTGGGTCGAGATTGTGCAAGACTATCTTTAGAAAAAGCATTTTCGGCATTATTGGGAACGTTTCTGAAGAAAATTGGAACAAATTATAGCATAATACATGACACAATATACGATATTGTATTAGTTGTATGCGCACAAGCATATAAGGAATGTTTTGTCAGATATGCCAATGGTAAGTTTATCAGCAATCGATATATGTTCAAATCGATTGAAGTAAATCCCGCCGATGACGATATTGTACTTTTGGAAGACATGGAATACGAGTATTTTGACAGATTAGTAGACGATTTGAAACAACGGGATATCTACAGCACCCTACATAATAAACTGTTAGTTCACGAACCGTTTCGAGAAAAACTTCTAAGATTCCTTAACAACAATGCCGACGATTTAAAAGATGTTTTCAAGCAAATTGATAACAATGGATTAAAATTGGTGTCAGGAGAGGTTCATTTTTGGGATGAATCAGATATTGACGATTCGAGTGGTGAATATAGAGTTGAAGACATCACGTTCCCGTTAATAGAAGCAGCTACCGAGGGGTATGTTGATATTGTTGAATTCCTAATAAAAATGAAATGCAATGTAAATCATTTAGACAGCTTTGGTAGATCAGCCTTATATAGAGCTTGTGAAGGCGGATTCCACGATGTTGTAGAAATTTTATTAATTCATGGCGCTGACACTTCTTTGTGTCATGAAGACGAATCATCGCCATTACATATGGCATGTAGAGCAGGAAAAACTAGTATTGTGCAATTGCTTCTTGCTAATAATGTTGATGTCTGTGAACTTGACCAAGACAATATATCACCGTTACGCATATCATGTGAGCAAGGAAACATAGATATAGTGAGACTACTACTCCAGAATGAAGCTAACGTTAATATGTCCGATATTTGGATGAAGCATTGTCCTCTCCAGATGGCATGTGACGCTGGCCATTTAAATGTAGTGAAACTATTGCTTGAAAACGATGCAGATGTAAACAGCGTGTCTGAATTTAATGACACTCCTTTGAGTCTGGCATGCGAGGGAAGTTTTGCTGATATAGTAAGAGTGTTACTGGAAAACAAAGCTGAGATTTTTGAAACAATACCCAGCAAATCGCCTCTGTTTATAGCTTGTCAAAATGAAAATGCAGGGATTGTGCAAATGTTACTGGACAGCAATAACAATGTTTATCCAGGTATATATGAATGGGATGGAAGACCACATTTACCCTTGGCTGCTGCTTGCGCAAGTAACCAAGTGTATATTATGCAGATGTTACTACAGAAATGTAGCGACAAAATTTCTTGTTTTGACATGTGCTTTTCTATGCGTACGGCCTCGTTTTGTGGTTGCACAGACATTGTAAATGTATTTATGAAAAACGCAGATCTTCTTTTCAGTAAAAAACGCATTAGTGTGATAAATGAGTCTATGTATTTAGCATGCAAAGGAGGACATATAGAGACCGTTCAGTATTTTCTGTCTCAAGGTATTGATGTGTTTCAATACTCCGATGCTGGTCGATCATTGGTACATGCTACTTGTGAATCATCTCTTGAAAACGGAGGTCATAAAGCTGTTATAAGTCTGTTGATTCAAAATAAGTTAGACATCTCCAAACCTGACAATGATGGATTATCACCTTTACATTTAGCCTGTCAAAATTGTTTACTTTCTGTATGTGAGTTTCTTATAAGTAACAATGCGAATGTTAATATGCAAGACTATCAAAGCAAGTCACCTTTACATTTCGCCTGTCAAAGTGATTCGTTATCTTTATGTGAATTTCTTATAAGTATCAAAGCAAATGTTAACATGCAAGACTACCAAAACAAGTCACCTTTACATTTCGCCTGCGAGAGAATTGAACCAAATATCGACATCATTGAAGTATTGCTAAAAAATAAAGCAAGCTTTGAATTGTTTGATATCGCCGGTAAAACCCCCCTTCATGTAATTTGCGAAAGATTCCAAAACTTTCGACAAGATACTAAACATTTTAATATGTTTCTCCTTGAAATATCTTCGAAATACAAGTCGATAGTCAAATCACTTATTAGTTATGGGGCAGATGTGAATGCACGTGACAATGAAGGAGAAACACCATTACATAAAACATGTAGGTATGGAAATAATGAACTGGTAAAAACAATACTTTCATCGAATAAATCAGACCTCAATTTACGCAATAAAGAAGGTCAGACACCATTGTATCTAGCGTGCAAATTCAGCCATGAGCAAGTAATTAAGATATTATTAGAGAGACAGGCCGATACTACTTTAGAAGATAAAGATGGAAAATCTCCACTTGATGTATCTTTAGAAATGTTAAAATCATTAGAAGAAAAATGCAACTATTTTAAGATTTTTTTTAGGGATGAGGTTGATAATCTGAACGATCTGAATTCCAAATGTAATGTCTTAAAGCATATTGTTTCCCTTTTGACTGAGTTCAGTGCACACATATCGAAGTCATGAAGACAGAAATATACAGAAAAGATCAGTCTCAATTCTATTTGAAAATGTAACAACACTGCTCAATAACTGCTGGCATTTTTGTTTACATGTAATAATCTATGATAACAATATATTGAATAAATTTATAGCAAGAGAATTTACTTTATATTTTTATGATATATTCAGCAATTATTTCTTTTTCATATAAGTTGAACAAAAAAAATTTTACATTAACATTAATGGTAAAGGAGATACACCCGTATAGCGGGTTATTTTCACGGGTGTAAAATTTCGCGATTTTCATTGAATAAGGTATACGAAAAAATTTGGCGGTTATTATTTTGGCGGATTCAACATTTTTAACATTACCTTTGCATGTACACTTTTAAATTGGCGGAATTTATTTTGGCGATTTTGTTCTATCCGCGAAAATAAGCGAAAATTAATACCCTGCGAAAATAACCCGCTATACGGTAATGCATTCCGTGTTGTTTTATTGATGATAACGAAATTACATTTGTTTTTGAAGAAATCATTTTACTCTATTAAAGAGTTTTATGATGTTGGACTCATAATAGACGGTAACTTCTTGACATAAGGAATCTTGCATACAAGATAAGAACCATCAAAATTCTCTACTTTCTGAAATATAAGCTTTAAAAAAAAAGTTTACGGCGCTGCAGGATAGTAATCCCTATGTCATGAATTTTGTAACTTTTGTCACTTGACAAACATTTTTTTTTATTCGGAACCGAATCAGACAGACAGTCTTATAAATACAAGACCTGCTATGACCTCAAGGGAAAACCCAGGTGCTCGGCATGGCCCAGCTTTATACGACCGCAGAGGTCGAACCCTGAACAGTTGGTGCAAGTATGGACACAACATTCAAGCTTCATACAGCTCTGAATTTGGATCGTGATCATTTTTTTTTTAAATAAAATAGGTTTCTGACACAAACAAAAATGTCAAGGTGTTACAAATCTATTGCACAATACTGTGCAATCAAAGATTTCTTCTTCAAACTTTTCAAAAATTTGACATTAGAGAAATTTTGAGAAAAAAATAAACTCTTAAAATAAGGTACCCCCCCCAAAAAAAAAATTGCCTGTAACTGTCACTAGTTTTAATGTCAGAGTTCGTGTAACAGTCTTAAGTAGGTTATTGTTTCTTAACCTTTGACTTCTGATAACATCTATAATTGAAATTAAAAACCAATTCTTCAGAGAACAATTTAAGGTCTTTCAACCTCGATAATAAGAATGAAATTTAAAAACAATGTTAGAAAATTTCACTCCTTGTTGATATAATTTGGTATCTCAAACTGATATAAAACAATAAGATTAATAGGTATATGCAGAAGACTTAATTGTTTTATAATGAACAAGAAAGAACTTTTAGCAAAGGTCAAAATCTATAACATCAAGATATAGCGATATAAGAAAAAGGGGACGCAGGGAGATAACTCTATAAGAATAAGTTTTCGGTCACACAGGATGAGTTTTGAAACCCCCATTACTGTACAACATCATTGGCCAAAAAACCATTCGGTATGTTGTAAAACAAAAAAGCATCTCAGACGGCAGAAGAAGAAAAAAATAATAATCATCAGAAGAAGAAAACCAAAAGGTCTTTCCACGAAAAGTGAAAAGACCATAATATATAATATCTCCTGCAGCCCTACATGAAAGGACGAGGAAAATTCTAAACGGAAAGTCCCTAAGCAAATAATGGCAAAATCAAAAGCTCAAACACATCAACGAATGGTTAACAACTGCCATATTCCTGACTTGGTACAGATTTTTTCTTATTTAGAAAATGGTGGATTAAACCTGGTTCAATAGCTAGCTAAACCTGTCACTTGTATTTCAGTAACAAATAATTCCATTATATTGACAACGATGTGCGAACAAAACAATCAGACATAAAAGGTAGAAATGTCGAAATTAGTTTTTAGTGAAATCTTATTAACTAATTTCATATTAACAACCTTATGTTTCAAATTACGTTGTAGGCTGGAGACCATGAAATCACAGGTTCTTTAAAGAATCCCTTTAATATATTAAATAACAATTAAAAATGACTTCACGCCCGTAATGTTGTACATAATTCATCTGAAGCTCTGAAACAAATAGAAAAGAAGAATTTTAACAAAAGTTTAAAAACGAAGCAAACTGAAGGGATTAAGATTTTTTCTGAATTGATAACATTTATAACCAGTTAACACAAATTAAATGATAGTAGATTTCAGTTATTAAATTATTGCACTAAAATATTGATAAGCTTAACAAGTTAAAATAATAATATTTGAAAAATGATTATCGTCATTTTCTGCATTACAGCTTGCAAGTTACACGTTCTATATGCGTGTAAAAATTTCCATGCATATTTTGTATTATGAAACGTGATAACATTTACAAGGCTTTTCGTGGTTTTTTTTTCACTTACATGTAAGGATGTACTTAGGAGAAATAAAAAAAAATAAGAATCTAAAATTGATACTATAAGTCAGAAGTGCATTAGTTAAGGAACAAAACATGCTAAAAATATTAATAGGACTAAGGTTATGGAGGCCCTTTTCGAGATATTTGATTTTTTTTAAATGGCGGGAAAAGGCTGACTCGGACTTTTACCTTATATTTGCATTGGTATTATTTTGGTCTCAAATTGAGAGATAAGAAATCAACAATCTGCTTAAATTTTGGTAAATTACCTTTTATGAGCTATTGAAGTCTTATATGAAAAAGAAAAAAGGGGGTTATAAGGTAAAATATTTTACCCTGTATTGATTGAAAAAAACCCAAAGAGTCCGAACATCTGAAACAAATTCCTAAACCTCCCCATAGTATATCCTTAAAACACAATTTATTAGAGATTAATATAAGTATTTACCACTGTGCATGTAGTTACAGATTAAATCGTCGCCTTCTCCCTTGCTGCATTTTCTGCAGGAACTGTTGTACACCAACTTGAATTGAAAATAAAAAAATAACAGGTGACATGTTATCGACAACGTCGAGAATAAAAAGGCTGAACGAATATATTTCGACATATTCAGAGAATACTGTTACCATTAAGTTTAGTATCAAACATTGGTAGCCATCCACTAACAAGCTTGGTACTCATAGACCACACAAACTGAATTATTGATTTATGGATTCAACGTTAGTTACTGAATTATTAGTGCATATTAATAAGGGAATGAACAAACTACAATGACGAATACAATAGAACGTGTTGTTTTCATATTTTTACATCACTGGGTCGATACCTCTGCTGGTGGACTATCAGTCCCCGAGGCATCATCAGCTCAGTAGTCAATACTTATGTACTGACATGATTCAAAACAAACCTTGTCCGTTTATAAATTTTGAAATTATATAGAAACTAATGTTTAAAGGTCCTTTTATTTGTTATATAGCTCTTCAACTGGAATGATTCTTATATATATATCATTGGCCTTCGAATATTCGGCTTTTTGCGTTCCTGATGAAGGTAAATCCAGAAAAGCGATTCGGACGCATGCAATTTATCACGTGTTGTTTTCATTTTTATGAAGATTCTTCAAGGTTCAATGTATATTATTTGGAAAAAAACATGTTGATACTATAAAAAATAATGGTTAGGAGATTCGTCTTTCGGGAAAATATAAATTGTAAATGTATATATCAAAGGTGAATTTGCAAGACATCTGACCGTGAGTGTAAGGTTTTCAAGATAAACATAACGATGTATTTCACTGACAATTATACCAAATAAAATGATTGACTCATGTTTGTTTAACATACAATGTCAATTATGTCATGCATAAAAAGGAAGAAAAAGGTGAAGATTACTGCTAGAAAATTCATATCAATATAGATCCGGCCAAGAAACGTGGTACAAATGATTATATTTTTCATAAAAAGAATTTGAACTTGAGTACAAACCTTGCTGATTTAGTGTTTGTGGACTGAAACCATTTGGATCTGGAAAGAAGAACACACAGACTTATAGTTGACAGTGTTTACATATACTTGTGACACAGATTGCAGATACAAATTACAAAAGACTGCATAAATTGATTTCAAAAGCAAGTGTAGCACATCCAAAAAAATAAAGCCAATATGATGCTAAAAGGACAACAAAAAGTAGATATTTATTATTTTATTTATTATTATTACTTTTACTGTTAAGTCTGTTTTTGCTATATCTACTTTACGTGACTCTGCATGTATGTATGCCGTCATACTTTGAACGACAAAATTATGTTTATCATCTACCTGTGCGAATTTCAAACGCGCAATTTTACACGAGTACTGAAAACCTTATTTCTTTACGGGTAGACTTTACATAGATAAATTAAGTCGTATAAGAAAATCAAAATGAGTATGTTAAATTTGATGTATGCCTTTTTGTGCTTCTTCGTTACATTTGTTGTTTTTATAGTGATATTAAGATGATAACACAATATTGACTGCTGTATCCCTATTTTTGACATTTTTACTCTTTGAGTTTGTTTTGTTCATGCATCGTTGACAATGTAATGGAATTTGATGCGACTGTCATACAAGTGAGAGGTTTAGCTAGCTATAAAACCAGGTTCAATCCACCATTTTCTAAATTAGAAAATGCCTGTACCAAGTCAGGAATATGACAGTTGTTATCCATTTCTTTTGATATACTTGGACTTTTGATTTTGCCTTTTGATTTTGGACTTTCCTTTTTGAATTTTCCTCGGAGTTCAGTATTTTCGTGTTTTTACCTTTTAACTCCTGTATATTCGGTCGATAACCTTAGCATTCAAAAAGGTATATCTTAATGAACTGAAATTTCTCATCTATATATAAGTATTATATATATAATTCCAACACCAAACCACTAGCTATCAAAGTAAAAAATAAGGTGCTACAATGCTTGTATTGCTGCCCTGAAATAAACATAAAACAAATTCGCTTTACTTTCTGGATATTTTTTTTCAAAAAAGGTAATTACAGAATACTTTGGATACACAGTCAGAGAAAGGGTTATTTCTCTGAATCTGTGATTTAACCAATCTTATTAAAATAACTTCTCATCACTTGTTCCTCGATTTTTTATATGTTGCCGTGTGATAAAAAAAACCTAGGAGCAAGTGATGAGAACTTATTTCAATAAGATTGTGATTTAACATTTTATTTTGGCGTATTTCTTTTATGCTTGATTTCAGGGCCGCAAAACAAGCATTGTAGCACCTTGTTTTCACATCTCCAGCGCTTGACTTTTAAATACCGAAACTCTTTATTTGTGTGAAACCAACCGTACATTTCTTATATAAAACAATTGTATATATTACATTCATGTTTCACCATAATGTGCTGTAATTTGAGAGACTATTTTGCTTTAATTAGTATGGTGTAGCCAAAAAATATTTGAACTATGTTTCATCAGAATAAATTAAAAAAAAATTGTGACAAACTTGAACTCTATAATATTCTCTAATTGAATTGATATGCCTCTTTTAATTTACCATCCCGTATCCCATTATTGCAATATTAAAGAGTATTTATTGAGGTATCACATCTATCTTCCTATAGCTACTTACTGCTTCCACTGCCACCACCGCTTCCACCAAACATATTACTGAATCCTCCATTTGCCATCATTGCATTGAGACCAAAATTAGACCCACTCATGAAATTTCCAAACATTCCGTTCATTGTCTGTGTAAGTTTATTAGTTGAAGAGCTTCCTCCACCCGAACTTGCTGATCCTGAACCGGAACCAGAAGTAGACCCAGTTTGAGACCCTTGACCTACAAGATTATGGTTTACACCACCAGTTTGGCCACCTGAACCACTTGTCAAACTTCCGGTAACACTACCAAGAGATCCATTATTAGCCTGCCCTTGTACCCCACCAGAAACCTGACCATTTGCCACGTTTATATTGCCACCGACGCTTCCTAAATTACCTAGATTTGCATGACCTTGTGCCCCGCCACTTACTTGTCCATTTGCTATGTTGACATTGCCGCTCAAACTTGCATTTCCAAGATTTGCAGTTCCCTGAACACCGCCTGACACCTGTCCATTTTTGCCTACATTTATATTGCCGCCAACACTTCCAAGAGAACCCAGTTGAGCTTGTCCATTCCCACCACCGCTTACTTTCCCGTTTTGATCAACATCCACATGCCCACTTACGCTTCCAAACTTGCCTAAACTGGCCTGTCCATTCACACCGGTAGATACTTTGCCATTTTGGTCAACATTGACATGAGCTTCCACGCTGCCAAGTGGACCTAAATTTGCATTTGCATCAACTCCAGTGCTGACCTTACCATTTTTATCCACATCAACATGAACTCCAGCGTGAGCTAGAGGACCAAGTTCTAGCCCAACTTCACCACCGCCACTGACTTTGCCGTTTTTATCTACGTTAACGTGACCTCCAACTTCGCCAACACCTAAGAAATTGACAGAAGCTTCTCCACCGCCACTAACTTTACCACTATTGTCAACATTCACGGCACCACCTAGACTACCAACAGCAGGAACGTCAACTTTTCCACCAGCACTGACACCTCCCTTACCAGCCGAGACATTAAATCCACCAAGGGGAGTGTCCAATTTGGCCTTGACACCGTCCTTACCTATCCCTTCACCACCGGCTAATGTGTCGACATTAAGGCCATCCTTTCCTACACCAACACCACCGACTGCAGTGTCGACTTTGATTCCACCCTTTCCAATATCAATGTCTATCAAATGTGGTATTATAAATCTTTTATCTAAAATGTCAACAATCGAATAATTGGTTTTTTTTTTGTATTTTCAATAATTAAAAATTATATTAAGCATTTAAGGTGGTATGGGAGTCTAAAATAAAAATGATAGAATTTGTTCATACTTTGTCAAAATGTAGTATCTATTGATACATGTTCAAAAATATTTTAAAAATGATAGGTCACCGCGCATTTTCTCGAGCTACAGGTTGTGACAAAATGACACATTTTGTATGGATTATACAGGAAAAAAACACCATTTTGTGAATAGACACTAAACAAAATGATAGAATTGTAAAATAAATTAGGAAAAGATTGCTTGCAGACAATGCTTTGAGAATATCAAAAGAAAAGATAGGGTCACCGTACGTTTTTTCCGGCTGAAAGACAAAATAGGAAAATTTCATGTAGAGTCCTTCAGAAAATGCACTGTTTTAGAGTTACCTCCCCTTAAAATGCCAATTTGAAAATATTTAAAAACAACCAAAAATAATCTACCCTTGTAAAATAATTAATATTTATAAGTTATATTCTTATAAATTGGTTCTTTTAAATGCAAATTCACATGAAATATCTGCATTCCTGCATCTAATTTTGTTAATTTGATAGAAAATATCGACCTTAGAGTCTCTGTTTTTTACAATCCAAGATGGCGAAAGACACCCATACCACCTTAATAGTTTTTAAGGATGCTTGTTTGCCCAAAATAGAAGTTTTGCTTTTAACTTTTCTATAATATCCATCATAATAATGGTCATATTTCAATGTTTGCATTTATGAGTGTGAATACAGAATAGAGAATAATAGGATAATACTACAGAAACTGACAAAACAAAAAATTTAAAATACAGAAATGAAAAACATCATAACCGTCTTTTATTAAAAATTTTATTTCTTCGATCGTATCTGTTACTCACAACTTTTTTCCGAATCGATGGAATATAGATCTTGATATCTTATCTTGACTGAATGTCGACTTTTAGATGTTTCTTTCTTTCTTGTGTATAAGCTTCCTATCTAAGGAACACCCCATACTGGGTAATCAGTTTCTTGTTTATTTGAGTCGTTATGTTGTTGTATCATTGGTGTATATATAATATTCATAATTTTCGACTGCTTTGTATGCTATCAGACCTATTTTTAACAGTTTTTCTAAATGCTGAAAAACATCATTGTCATAGTATTTTATGTAGTATGTAGATAATACTTACAACTCTAAAAGCTATTAAAACTGCCGTAAATGGTCAAAAAGATGCAGTTTAATTTATCTAACGATTATAATTTTCTTTTTTATAACTAAGTTCAAATATTAAACTCAAGAAAAGAATTGAGTCGAGAAAGTTTTGAGTTTTTCATCAATTGTTTTGTCACTTACGAAAGGTTATGCTTCAAAAACAATTTCAACGGTTTGATATTATCTCGAAATGAGAAATGATGAGTTTGCACAAAAGTTTATTACTTTGTTTTGCAGTTTTGAATGTGAAACAGCCAATAATTGTTCATATAAGTATCGAGCTTCTCTGCGGCTGTAAAATTTCATGACAAAAAGAATTTTAACCAGAAAGGGCATACCTTTTGATGGACGAATCGTGCGTATAGCACCAGCACAGTTACCACCTGCCTTGATCTTTGAAATTGACAAAGGAATTGCAATGATCTATAAAAGAAGTAAGTTATTTGGAATGTTCTGCTTACTTTAAAATTAATTTTAATAAAGAAAATGTCTTTTTGCAGCACAATCTGTTTATGATATTGTCTCAACATTGCCGAACCACACAATAATATGTATGACGAATGAGGATATGTTTGTTCTAATGTTTTCTCGTTGATAGTTATATTAATTTAATTATTGACAATTTTCCTAGACTGGACGATTTAGAGCTTCATATAAGACATGTAATGTATCGTAATTTTTCTATATTGTTGGAAACTGTTTGAAACCTAGATGATTTTGTGGGGTTTTCTGTCTTTCGATTGTTGTCTTATTTATGTATACTTGGTTACCTTATACCTGTATTTGGCAAAACTTTTTGTAATTTTTGGTCCTCAATGCTCTTCAACTTCGTACTTTATTTGGCCTTTTTAACATTTTTTTATTCGAGCGTCATTGATGAGTCTTTTGTAGACGAAACGCGCGTCTGGCGCACATATAAGATTTCAATCTTGGTATTTATATGATGAGCTTATTTGCATCTCTTTTGACTTGTTTAGTGCAAAGGATTTATCAATCCATGTCTAATGATATATATTGTTGTCATGATACGTAAGCGAAATATTGACATGATGGTCTTGTTATCCAAGGAGTTACACAGCGGGTGTCAGTAGAGGAGCAGGCACTGCTGACCCTTCTAGAACCCCATACCCTAGTTTTTTGTCGGGGTTAGTGCTGCTGAAGCTAGTATTCTGGGAATAGTGTTTGGTGGTTTATGCCTGTCTTTCGTCTTTTTACTTTAGATAGTGGTATTGTGTGTCGTTGTTCGGCGTATGGTATTTTCATTTTTTTTTTCTATGACAATAAAACATTATGACATAACGAATATCTGCTAAATTCGACACTCAAAAACCTTCGGCACATGTAAACACTCTAACTCCAGTACATGTTTGAAATTGAAACACAATTTTGTTATAGACAAGGGATAGAAATGACCATAACCCATAGCGACAACACAGACATTAACAATAGAATAGGCTATCACATCTAGCAAAGCGCAACTTGGAAGAATATGTTGTCTTTGTCAGCTTTATATAAAAACAAACTGGATAAATATCGTTTGTGGACAATGACTTGAATAATTAAGAAAACTAGAATTTCAAATAACGGTATGAAGTCTGTTAGACAGTAAGCTATTCTATTCGTTCACACATAACATTGTGTGCTTTTTCATAATCTAACGATTTAACTTCAAACACACGTCATAAAAAGGTGATTACCTTTCGCGAATAAGGTTGAAATTTTCAATTATTATCTCCATAATGTCCAGAACTAATATTAAAAAAAATAGTATGGTACTTATATTAATTCTAGATTGTCTTTATGAATCAGTATTATATAGCTTAGTTTGTGGTGTTTTAATCTGTATTATTCAGATAACGTGATGGAGTTGTGAAAAGAATATGGAAAAACAAAGTGTATTATATTTTATTTTGAAATGTTATGTTGAAAAATCACCAAAGCTATTAATTTAGAATCGAAATGTAGAATTTGGCCCTAACATAATATTAAGTATTTTACACTTAGACGTCTTCTTTCTGATTGTGATATTCATTTCTAATAACATTAAAAACGGCATGGCAAATCAAGTATTAAGAAAAAGAGAAATTCTTACCGATTCATCCTTTAAAACAGCAATTAAAACATTGTTCCTTAGTACAAAACCTCCATACATGTAACAGGGGGCTCTATAGTCTAAAAAAAACCCAGAGTAAAATAATTGCTTGATCCAATAATTAAGAAATATAATACAATAAAATTGAGAATGGATTAAACAGGGAATGTGTCATAGAAACAACAGCCCAACCAAAGTGAATCCAGAAAACAGCCCAAGGCCACCAATGGATCTTCAACAAAGAGAGAAAGTCTTGCATTTAAAAAAGCATTTAGTGGTATTTTTTTGCACTCCCCCATAATATTTTCTGCAAGGGAAAGTGTTAAATCTATTAACGCAATATTCGTAAAATTCGGCAAATTTAAAACAAATTAGGACAAGAAATAGATCCGTTTAACAAGTTCCGATTTCTTATGAATATACAGTATAAACTTACTCAGTAAAGGCAGAGTAAATTTCTATATTTGCCGTAGGTCCAACCTCATCAAAAAAGGTGGGTGCCAGATCCAGGAATTTTAGAAGGGAGAGAGCCGGCAGTCAAGAATAAAGAATGCAAGTGAACACAAATTGTTATTCATAAGAGGGCATGGAGTCCCTATAGGACCATGTGCAAAACTGGACAAGTTGAGGATATACTTCGATGAAACATATGCAATAAGCAAAGTGGTTTCAAAATTGTCTTTAGCAGCAATATACAGTTCTGAACACTTAATTATTCAGGCTTTCTTTATATTGAAGCTCCACTATAATATCCACCAATTGCACCATTTTAATCCTGTGAGTAACAAATACAAAAGTAACCTGACTATTTTTTTCTTTACAATATACTCTTAAAACTGTGAGACAATCAAGTAGGACACTATGGACATGAACATTTTATTTACGACTTAAAAACGTGGATTGACTCAATCAAATTGGCATCCTTTCCATTATGAATAAAATGTCATTACGTGTATAAAAATATTTACAATGATCAAGAAATGTTTTGTTTTTGACATTTGCACAGGGTTCTTATCGTATCGTTCCTCATTCTTTCAAAAGAACTAAGAAAAAAACTTTTAAGGATAAAAAAAAATGGCGTATAAATTGTGTAAAAGGGAAAAGTTTGCCGAACAGTCATGGTGGATAGTTGAACTGATAAGAAATTGGCAATGCTATGCTAAAAATAAAAACAACCAAAAGACAAACACAGTCTACAAAATACAACTTGTGAAACTATAAAGGCAGAGCAACACAACCCCTTTCCCTTTGAAAACACGGGGTTGATCTCGGGTGATCCGGAAAGGTGAGCAGATTGTGCTCCGCATGTGACAGGATGTGTTGTTGATCGGAAAGCAGATACTTGCGCAAGCTGTCAATCAGATCGCGAACAATTTTGACAGAAAATAAAATTTGCTATTTAGAATTGAACTTAACGTTACTCTCAATTCATGATTTGCCTCCACGGAGAACTGTTCAATAAAGTGTTTAAACCGTTTAGTCTCGAAGTAAAACTATTGTATCTAGGTCATTTTTACGATCATGTTATTTTGCCAATGCTTTTGATCTAGATAACAGTTGAAGGTAAAGTTTAGGATAAACCAGGTGAAAGTTAGATAGGAATTAGGTTTGAAGGTTGCAAAATGAAGTCAATGGAAAAGAATTTAGTTTTTAAACAAACTGTGCATGAGCGTGTTGATTCATTATTCGGTAGTTAGATGTTTTGATATAGATTATTATTATTTACGAGTTAAGACAAAGAATATTGTTTCTTTTTTTCCCCTTAAAATTAACAAAAACCCTACTTGTTTCGACTGCTGTAAAAACAATTTCTAGAATATTTGGTACCAATAAACCAAACATTAACTTAACTTCAACCCCCCCCCCCCCCCCCCCCCCCCCCGGCTTAACAGCTATATGTATAAGGCAACCAACTGTTACAAATGCATATGCTTAATTACCATCAAACATACAAGAATTTTCACCAAAAAAGAACCAAGTCATCGAGCCTTCCGTACGAGACCTGCATTGGTATTTCAGGACGTTAACAAGATCGTAGTAGTAGTTTTTACTTTAGTATGATTCAAGTTGTGACTATTTTCGGGCTCGGCTCTTTATAAGGATAAAATGCAAAAAGAAACACCTACCGTTATCATTTATACAAACACAGACCTTTTCTAAAAAGGCCCTAGTCGTTGAAATGACGACTACAAACACAAATAGAGCGATACTGAACCTCATGTTAGTTTTGTCTAGAACGAACAAGATCTTATCGAAACTTGACGTATATTTATATAGAGGTCGTTTTGTTGACACAGAATTTGGAAGTGGTTTTCTACAATCTTATTGGACAGTTCCAGCAAACTTCCTTGTAACGTAAGAGTGTATCATTGAATCTCACATCTGTTAAAGTAAGTCTAAAATCAGAATTATGCTTTTGATAAGTATACTTACACTTGTTTAAAGTATATCGATGCTTGAAGGAAGTAAACTGATACTTGTTAAAAGTATACATACGGTTTCTATAAGTATACAGATACGTGTTAAAAAGTGCACGGATGCTTTTTATAAGTTAACTGGTATTTGTTAAAAGTATAACGATGTTTTAATATAAGTATACGAATGCTAGTCACAATAAAGGATACTTGCAAACAGTTTGCAGATGGTTGACATTAAAATCCTGATATGTGTTAGTAGTATTCTGATGAGGCCCCTCATGGGGGGTCCTAGTAATCACATAATCACCATTTTTTTGCCAATATAATCACATAATCATTAAATATTTGCTTATCTTTAGTAATCAAATAATCATAAACTAAAAATACAGTCCTAGGTAATCAAATAATCATGAAATATTTGGCCTAATAATCAAATAATCATTAAAAAAACGGCCAAGTAATCACATAATCAAAAACCCCATGAGGGCCCTCTCTGATGTTGAAAGTATATCTCTGTAAAGGGTTACTCTAACATCGGACTCGGACTTTTTCTAAGCTAAGTTTTACTTTACGTATTGTTGTGTGTTTGTCTATTTCACATTGGCTATGTGGGGTTATTTTTCCGCTTGTTCGAAGTCAGGAACTTCTATCATTTGTTAGTTAGTGTGTTTCGGAGTTTAGTGTGGCGTCAAGTTCGCGTAACTAATATTCATAATTGTTTACGGACAAGACGAAGCCCGCCTGCGGGGTGAGGGAATTTCTCGCTGCTGCTGCGAAACCAATTGGTGGCATAATGCACTTTTGTCGGGTTGTTGTCTCCTTGACTCATTGCTCGTTTCCATTTTATATTCTACTGATGCTGGTTAAAAGTATATCAATATTTTTATAAGTAAATTGATACTTGTTGAAAGTATGTAAATGTTTTATATATTTTGTGGATTAGTACTTGTTAATAGCATACCATTCGTTTGTATTAGTATGTATTATGAGTATACTGATAAAAATAAACCAATTATTCAAATACATGTACTGGAATTTAAACTAGTTAAAATATATTCATGTTTTTTTGGCAAATGAAAGAATCAATTCGGCGCAAATGTCATACGCCCCCAAAATGAATATATTTATTGAAAAAAAAACATGAATATATTTTAACTAGTTTAAAGTCATATGAAACGAGTGAATGGTGAAAAATAATATTTGTCCAATTCTTGAACCAATGCATGTATACATCATGACTTAGTCCTCTGTGTACGATTTTATCATTATTTTCGCAAATATATCATATAATCGTCATTTTTTCTCTCTCTGTTTGTTATGATTTAACAAATATGGCTGCTCATTAAATGCCGTGTTTTGAAGCCGAGCTTTACCGATTGTCACCCTATAGTAAACAAATCACAAAAAGCATGGGTATTTAGCACGTGTTTAACATGTATATAGAGAATAATACATGGCAAAATCCGTATCATATGTCGTATCATCCCGAGACATCAATATCAGCCCAAGGGCCTTTAGGCCCGAGGGATGATATTGGTCGAGGGTGATACGGCATGTGATACGGATTTTGCCATGTATTATACGCTTTATCATATATTTCAACAGAAGAGTAGTATATTATATGACCTGTTTTCTTATCCATAGCACTGGGTAACCTTTATTTCTGCTTTTGTCTTGTTTCAAAGCCTTAAAATAACTGCTGAATTATCTATCTGATATTTTAAAAATATTTTGTTTATTATTGTATTTATTTGAGTGTTTTGTATTTTTTATAGTTGCATTTAGTGTGCCAAAAAATATGTTGTGAAAACTTGATGACGTCGTGACGTCACTTACAATATGAAAACTTGACGTTCGTGACGTTACATACCAAATAATGACGTCATTAAAAAAAATGACCTATTTTGAGGAAAATTTTTCTTAAGCAAAAAAAACCCCAAAAAACTGACTTTATGTAAAAAAAAAAAAAAAAAAAATGCGATACGGGTTTTACCATGCGATACGGGGTATGCGATACGGGTTTAGCTATGCGATATGGGGTATGCGATACAGGGTAGGTGATACAGACTAGAAAAACGAACCTTTATTAGATATACAAAATATCTGTATTTTGTACTAAATATATGATAAAATCATTTATCATATGTTTAGTAGTAAATACAGTAGTTTTGCATATGTGATAAATAGCCTGCTGTTTAATCCATATCGCGCAACTTTGATGCGCACCCTTTATCGCATACCCTTTATCACACCCCTACCCTTTATCGCACCCCTACCCTTTATCACACCCCTACTTTTTTTTTTTTTTTTACATAAAGTCAGTTTTTGTTTTTTTTGCTTATGAAAAATTTTCCTCAATTTTTTTATGACGTCATTGTTTGGTATGTGACGTCACGAACGTCGTTTTCATATTGTATGTGACGTCAAGAACGTCAATTTTTTTCTTAATTTTTGGCACACTAAATGCAACTATAAAAAATACAAAAATAAACAAAATATTTTTAAACAACAGCACGTAAATTGTAAGGTAACCAAGGTGCTCCGTATTAGTAATTGAGCAGTTCTTTTTTAAGGCCTTTAAAACAAGACAAAAGTAGAACTGAAGGTAACCCAGTGCTATGAACCAGAAAACAGTTCATATAATACTCTTCTGTTGAAACATATGATAAAGCGTATAATACATGGCAAAATCCGTATCACATGCCGTATCACCCTCGACCAATATCATCCCTCGGGCCTAAAGGCCCTTGGGCTGATATTGATGTCTCGGGATGATACGACATATGATACGGATTTTGCCATGTATTATTCTCTAAATATTTGTTTATTTCAATGACAGATCCATGCGTATTGTGGTCACCGTATTTTTACGAGGAGGGTTACGCTCGGGTCACTATGCATACGGAAAATATGTCGGCGAATTGCTTGCTGGAAGCAAGCAATTAAAAAAAAAGTAAACTTCTTCTAAATGTGGACAAATTAAAGAATTTTCCACGGAAAAAAGTATATGTACATAAGTTGTATAATGAAAACTATCCATTTAACTATAAAAAAAAAAACCAAACATATACATATTTTTTTTAATTTGAGGTTTCTTATGACTTTAAATGGGCGTATGACAATTGCGCCGATTTCAAAAAGTTTCGATCTTTCATTTGCGCCGATTGTGTAAGGTAAATTATTTTCTATTGATCGATATAAACCTCTTCTGTTTTGGATCACTGAAAAAAAAATGCTGGCACCAAATGGGATTGAAAAGGTGAATTCAAATCGCGCAGTTATTACCATCGCAGCTACAATTTTTTTTATTTGGGATATTGGGATACACATAAAGAAGCATCCTCTTTTGTAAATACTAAATTTGCGTGAACTTGGAAATTTTTGATTTTTTTTAATTATACAAGTGTGATTCGGTTTTAAATTTGTATTACGTTCAAGAATTATTTTTTTGTAATATCAGAATAAATTGATAACATATAAAAAAAAGAAAAAAAGAAGATATGGTATGATTGCCAATGAGACAACTATCCACAAGAGACCAAAATGACACAGACATTAACAACTATATATATATAGGTCACCGTACGGCCTTCAACAATGAGCAAAGCCCATGCCGCATAGTCAGCTATAAAATTCATAGTCAGCTATAAACATTCATTTTACGTCATACTGATACACATGTATATATATCAATGGTAATATAAGATAAGAAGATGTGTATGATTGTTAATGAGACAACTCTCCACTAGAGATCAAATAACGAAAAAGATTAGCAACTACCGGTCATTGTACGGCCTTCAATAATGAGCAAAACCCATACCGCATTCAGTTACTTAGTCGTAAAGAAGACAAAAAGTGGATTTCACAGTGAGAGTGCTCGAATGTCACACGGAATTGTTTACAAGGCTTATGTGGTATATCGGTCAAAAATAATTACTCTGTACTTAAGACGGTGACAAGCACAAACACACGGACATGGCAAAGGTTTATCTTATCAGAATAAAAAAGATTGGCCTTATCTATGGAAAATATGGCTGTCCAAGGAATAATATTTAAATTTCTTGTGACATTACTTTTTATTAATGGCATAGTACATGGTTATGATAAAGGTAATAGTATCTAAGCATTTTTGTAATACCACAGAAATTAACCATAAATACTTAATTTTGCATAGCAATATGCTTTAATTAAGAGAATGTTTTTTCGTTACTGGCACATTTTGGAGTTATTGACATCAAGATGACAAACATATTTTGTTCAATACATGACTAGTAATATCACTTCAATGAAGAACAATACAGCATATATACATGTATCATGTAAGATAATGGTTGGAACCACTCTTTATTGACCAGGATTGTCAGTTGTTCTGTTGAGGTCGGTGGTTTTTTTCGGGCACTCCGGTGTCCTCTGCCGACGAAAACTGTCCGCCACAATATAGACAAGGTATCAGAAAATGGTGTGTTACACATTTGTTTTTCGTTCATTTTTTTAATTAAATAAATAAGGCCGTTAGTTTTCTTGCTTGAATTGTTTAAGTTGTCTTATTGGGGCCTTTTATAGCTGACTATATGCAGTATGGGCTTTGCCCATTGCTGAAGGCCGTACGGTGACCAATAATTGTTAATGTTTGTGTCATTTTGGTCTTTTGTGGATAGTTGTCTCATTGGCAATCATACCACATCTTCTTTTTTATATTAAACACCAACAAACTAACGAACCATCAAAAAATGGTTTCATAGCTGCAGTTCTGAGCTTCTTGGAGTGTTTTAATTTGTTACATATTTCTTTGTAAGGATCTAATTAGTATTCTACTTTTAAAAATTGTTTATTGCCTATTCTTAAGTGCTTCCTCTTCAGTAGATTGGATTGAACTCAAATGTGAAAATGTTTCAATGTCATGCACAATACTATATGCATCTGCATACAAATTGCTTGTGTGGTTGCTGCATTGACTCTCAAGCCAGATACACTCAAATATAATAAAAACATTGCTGCTATTGTACTGCAGGTGATTTAAACTTTTTGGAATTTTTGATCTTCAATGCTCTTCAACTTTGTACTAATTTGGCTTTTCAACTGTTTTGATATGAGCGTCACTGATGAGTCTTATGTAGACGAAACACGTGTCTGGTGTATTAAATTATATTCCTGGTACCTTTGATAACTATTTCATACATCACCATAAACAGAGTATGTGGACATGATCATGTACAATAAAAAATGTTGATATGAGCAGTTTGATACAAAAATACCTTAATTCTGCATGTAAGTGCCTGTCTCAAGTCAAGAGCCTGTAATTCAGTGGTTGTCTTTTGTTGATGTATTACATATTTGTTTTTCGTTTCTTTTTATTGTACATAAATTGGGCTGTTAGTTTTCTTGTTTGAATTGTTTCACACATCATTTCATGGCCTTTTATAACTGACTATGCTGTGAGGGCTTTGCTCATTGTTGAAGTCCATATGGTTGTTAATTTCTGTGTCATTTTGTCTCTTGTGGTAAGTTGTCTCATTGGCAATCATACCACATCTTCTTTTCTATAATCAGTCAATAACTGAAATACAGTCTAATTATTTATAAGTCTTTCAAGCCTAAGAAAGATTTAAAGAACTATTCTCAAAGGAGAAGGTTTGATAACGCCCTAAATTGGCCTTATTTTTTACAGTAAATTTTAAATAAGGATTTATGGACCAATATCACAATGAATCATAGATTATACATTGACTAGATCGGAAATGAGCCTTTTTGTTGAAAAAATACGTTCCTGCATTTTGCTGATGACGTCACAAACAGTACTCATTTATATATTCCACGAAAAATCAAAGAAAACTTGTAAATTTTGCATTGATTATTGGACAGGAAACATAGAGTGCATACGTCAACAACAAAAATTCTTTAAACACAAGGTCTGTTATGACATTTTGCCTGTTTGACTTGACTACTTAGTTTGTCAACGTCTGCGTTCTATGTTTCATGGTCCTAAATTTGGTTGAAATCATGCCAATTTTGTCGAAATCAACGCATTTTGTTGAGTAAATTAATAAAATTTACTGTTCTGATATATTTTTTTTACTATCAATATGCACCTCGCATTAAAAAAAATATAATGAAAATATCAGTACAAATGTATAAAAACCACAGGCACTTGTTTCTGTCAATATGGGGTTTAGGCAGCAACCATTTGATGCAATCTATGTTTCATGGTCCTAAATTTGGTTGAAATCATGCCAATTTTGTCGAAATCAACGCCTTAGAATAAAACTTTGACACAGGTAGTTCTAATTCACTTTCTGACGCGTTTTCAGGACAATTTAAAACATATTTTGTCTTGTACCATTCAATTTCATTATCTGGGGCCAAATATAGCACTTACTGAACTTACTCCTTTGTCGACAATTTAAACGACTATAATTAGCTGTCATCTTTAAGGTAATAGTTCTAATGGATTTGTCAGCCAAATGAAGAAATAAATCATAGTTTTCTATATAAAGTTTATTAACATGTGTAACAATATTAACAAATATACATAATTTTGGCCACATTAACATCATGTTTTTACACTTAAGATCACCTGTCATTTAATATTATTAATAAGAGGCAGAAATACCTTGTCAGCTTTTATTTAGATATTTTTATATAATACCCCTTCATATAATTTTGATACGCAAAGAAAAAATAACCTCTCTAGCTATTTTAACACTTAAACCTGTCTTTACAAATCACCCTGTTAAATAAGAACTAATCATCTAATTTTGTTAATCATTAACATGATAGGAATGCTAAACTTAATTTACTTATTTAGCTTGTGCAAACTATAATTTTTGTCTAGTCCAATTAAGGTGGTACCCAACACTTTCACTAAAATAAATTTGGCTCGTTTAATTTTCTTAAAATTTTGACAAAATATTTACTTTGACCCTTTTACAAAAATATAAAAATTTAAAAAAATTTGAACCAACCGTTTTATCAGAAAAATTACACTGGTTATATAGCATTTTGACAAACACTTATTTTGATCATTGAGAAACTTAATATTCCCTTAACAACACAACGTAATTAAAACGTTTAGCTGATTTTACAGAGTTATCTCCCTGTAGTGTTAGGTACCACCTTAAAAGTATCAAATCTCAAAGTGCCTTGGTTATCTAATCAGTTCCCACTTTTGTTGTCATTGAATATTTAGATTCAGATTCAGATTCAATATTTTATTATGAATCTGAATCTGAATCTAATCAGTTCCCACTTTTGTTGTCATTGAATATTTAGATTCAGATTCAGATTCAATATTTTATTATGAATCTGAATCTGAATCTAATCAGTTCCCACTTTTGTTGTCATTGAATATTTAAATTCAGATTCAGATTCAATATTTTATTATGAATCTGAATCTGAATCTAATCAGTTCCCACTTTTGTTGTCATTGAATATTTAGATTCAGATTCAGATTCAATATTTTATTATGAATCTGAATCTGAATCTAATCAGTTCCCACTTTTGTTGTCATTGAATATTTAGATTCAGATTCAGATTCAATATTTTATTATGAATCTGAATCTGAATCTAATCAGTTCCCACTTTTGTTGTCATTGAATATTTAGATTAAGGCTGGTTAAAATGTTTAAGATCTACCAATTCAAGAATTCTAAGTCCTCCTGCTTGTTATTAAATCTTAAAAATGACATTGTAAAATAATTATTGAATAAAAATCAGAAATAAGAAATCTAAGGTTCTTGAAGAGATATAGGTTTAAGTTAATTTCAATCAATAAAAGAACCAATTAATGGCAGTGAAGTGATTTGTCCCATATCTTGTACAGACAGACAGATAGCTGTTAGACCCAACATATTTTTATCCATAAATTTAAGCTTACTTTGAAATATAGTTAACATTGTAATTAAGCCACACAAAAAATAATATAAAAGAATGAAATCAATTTAAGAACACTGACACAAGACACAAACTTGCCAAACAAGTCACTGGTTCTAATTCCACATAATAAAATCATCTCCTTGATGTAGAAACATAAAAAAAAAACAATGCCACTTTTTAAAACAAAATTTTTTATACAAATGTTTTCCCTCGCACATTTCAGATGGTTCATTATTGTGACATAAATAAATTGTAATACATGTAAATTTTCTACAATATGGCATGGTAAATTATCAATGTGACATTATTCATTATTATAATCTGGACTGTAAAAAGTGCTTTATTATTAGTACTGTGTCACATTTTTTTGTAATAATAAAAATCTCGCAAAAAATTCTGAAAATACAGTATAAAATAATAAATCAATTTCTCTTATGTCTAAGATTGAGCTGTGTATTCATAAACAGTTGACATATGTCTCACTTCTGTGCAATTTTACAATTGTTAAATTTCATTGTTTTCTAATCTGTATAGCTTCTTAATTCATTCTTTCCTGATTTTAAATAGATTGATATTTACAGAAAAGTCTGGACAGAGCCCAGAGACAAAATAAATATGAAAAACAAACAAATTCTGAAAAAGGATATCAAGTTAACATGATTAATAATGGTAATATGTTTAATGGAATAATTTAATGAGAGATTTTCTTTTCATGAAAGTTTTTTTCTGATGTCTTTCAATAAAGGCTGGCTCAAACATTTTCTCATTATCATTTTTAGATGATTACTTTATTTAATGATTCACAAAATGAAACGGATAACACAACCATCTTATCTCAATACAATAATTTAATATATGCAAGGACTATTTATGTTAGATAAAAGTCTTAACCAAAAAAAGAAGAACATCAATTTGAGAAAGGAAATGGGGTATGTGTCAAAGGGACAACAACCCGACCATAGAGCAGACAACGGTTGAAGGCCGCCAATGGGTCTTCAATGAAGTGAGAAACTCCCGTACCCATAGGCGTCCTTCAGTTGGCCCCTTAAAAAATATGTTTACAGGTACAGTGATAATGGACGTCATACTAAACTCCGAATTATACACAAGAAACTGTTATGAAAAAACTTTTTTTTGCCATTAATTATAGCTCCAGATCTTTTACATTATATGTCTATTGGTCAAAGTTTTTTTTAATTATATGTTTTAAAGCAATAAGGTAGTTATAATATCCTTCAAAAGGGGTATTAAAACTAAGAGAGGTTTTGACTAGCACTAGAAAGCAAAGTGTTTGTGTCTATTAACATCACTGAAGACAAAACAAAAATATTGTGTACAAAATAAAATATCTGAATTCCAACTTAACATAATGCTAAAAAGTCAGACAATAAACAAATACAACTTCAATAGAAAACATATAGCACATTTTTTGTATCAAACCAGATAAAGTGTGCAATATGTTTAAATATACAAAACAGTGGATATCATTTTCTCCATAGAAGCAACACAAATCATATATATATATTCATCTTCAGTATCAGACTTATTAGATCTATATATTATAATACAATGTGATGGGCCATGAAATATTTGTTAACATCATAATGAACTTGATTTGTAACAAAATATGTGTCCACAGATATGTTATAACTTAGGCCAGGATTTTTTAATTTGTTGATTTACGGATCCCCCGACACGATTTTGTCGATTTCCAGAATAAAAATAAAATTCACTTTTCATGCTTTATTTATTCCCGCCGACCCTAACAAATACATTATCCCTGAAAAATAATTAAAATATTCTTTTTTTATGAAATGAAATTCATTAATCACTAACAAAACACTTTCTGTTACAGTTCAAGTTTACGTTTTTAAAAATAGACATAGCTGACCTTGAAATGTTGTTTGCGCAAATAAATTTGCGGAACGAAACCTGTGTTTAAAACCATTTAAAAATAAGTTTGTTTCCCTTATTTGTCATCAATCCGTAAGATGCATCATCTCATAGAAATAGACTTGTCCAAATATGGACAGGTAAAAGACATCAAGTTAGAGTACTGAATATTAACAAATCATTTGGAACTCGCGTGTTTCATAGAAAATGAAAAAAATATTGTCTATTTGGATAAAAAACGTGAATGCATGACAACAGATTAACCCGATATTCTCGTTTTTCCAGTGGACGAGTCTATTACGTTCTTGACACGTGTGTTGAATTTTATTTTCGTACGACGTTTTTACATTTTTTTTCTTTATCAGTTTTCGTGCTTGAAGATCATTATTCACCATGTTTTCTGTAATTGATTAAGAGCTAATCGAATCTGTTTTTCTTGTTTGTGAAATGACTATTATTTTTCTTCTTTGTCTGTGCACCCCCCCCCCCTTTTTTTACGGGAAATTATAAACAATGTTTATGACAGTTGAGCAATATTATTTCATTGAACTAAAATTTAAGAAATTATGACAAAATAGCATAACAAATATATTGTTAGAAAGGTGAAATATATATTTATTTTGCATCTTTTTCTGTCTTGAGTGATACTTTTTTTCCTTTTTTTTCCAACCAACCGACCCGACTTTTTCATGGGGAAGATCCTTTAACCAACAAATTAAAAAACCATGGCCTTAATACAATCCTCCTCCTTGATTGTCACACAGTCAACAAGTTTACAAAGAGGTAGAGGTAACACACTTCTTACAAATAATCTCAGATATGTAAACAAAAAGATGATATAGTTGTGAACACAAAATGGTTGGTATTTTAACAAAAAGCACCAAAAACAAGTAAGAAGGGAATCAATAAAACAACTTCCATACAAATTGTAGACAAAATATACATCTCACTTTATCTTTTTCCTGGTACCATCATCCACAGATCAAATAATCTTAAACAAAATCAACTTTCATATTTCTTAACATCCCCAATAATTTTTTAACAGTTGTGAAGAGAACCTTTATGGTTTATTGAAAATTACCATTCGCATAATTTGTAACCAGTGGAAAAAAGAGAAAGAGAGAATCTTTAACATTGCATTGACACTATTTCTGCATAATTATATATCATTGGAGAGAGGCAGAATCTTTTAAATGTATTCACATTATTTCTGCATGCAGTAATTATATTTAGAAGAGACAGACAGAGAGAGAATCTTTTAAATCTTAAATTGTTTTGACATTATTTCTGCATAATTATATATCAGTGGATGAGAGATCTTTCAAACTTTTACTCTCAACATCATGCACGATTCTTCATCAGTTTGAAAACTGTTTAATTCTTTCAATACCAATAACATTCTACATAATTCTATAAACTGACCGACCATGGTTAACTTTTTGAAACATTAATATGACAACCTGTCTTGGCCACTGTCTTCAGAAACAACATATTGCACGAACTTTCTCCACAGGTCTGGATTCATAGCTTGACCTTTCACCTCTGGTCTTTTTCTGCAGAACATACGCTATTTTTAGGTTCCCAGCTTGGGAAAGTCATCTTCAAACAAGGCATGCCCCCGACATGTTGGGCAGGTTCTTTCTCTTTCATATACCCACTTACTGATGCACTACAAAATATACAATGAGTTGTAAAATACTATTGAAAAGTCTTTACTTGCCAAGAGAACTTTAATTCATTGATGCACTACAAAAAAAAAACGTCATTTATATGTAGGACTCTAAAGTGCGATGGGATGTTTTGGTACCATGGTCAGGCTAAAGTAAGATGGTTTGCACTAAAGTGCGAAGCTTCCATATGCTAAAGTCTGATGATCCCCAAAAGTATAAACGTACGAAACGCAGTTGGATTATGACGTCAACAGTTTATACAGACCAAAAATGGTCATGCTGTAAGATAGATTAAGAATATTTGATCAATATTTTTTTTAAACCAAATGTCTGTGACATTATTTCAAATCTAACTATGATTTGTCGGCCAAAACAAATGTGTTTTTTTTTAATGCTGAAAGAAGGACATTAGTGCTGCAGTTGACCTTGCATTTTACTATAGAGATACAAAATTATATATGCATGGGTTTCCTGTGTCCTATTTCTATTGGAAGTGAATGGATCCAATAATATCATTGTTCACATTGCAGTTTATTTTCTGGTTCCCTTTAAAATATTGTCGATTTTATTGAAAATAAAGCGTAAATAATAAATATTTTTAAATACGCCTAAATTGTTAAAATATTATTTAACAGGAAATACAGTATTTTGTCACATCCAAATTATCTTTTTAGCAATTAAAATGCAAATCAAAATGAGAACCTGTTCATGTAAAAAAAAAAAGTAATTTTTTCAATAACATATGTACAATACATCAAAATAATGGAAAACTAGACAGGTCTGTGCAATTCTTTTTTTTAGATACAAGAATCAAAGAATTTACCATGCAGGCACCTCATATTACCACTTGAAGTGATTACATGTATTTTACACTATGACTGACCTCAGTATGAAACTCATGTTTACAGTCTAACATCTTAGTCTCTCCGTACGACAACTCATCATGGCAAATCACACATATATCATCTTCATCATCCTACAATTACACAAAAATATAATAACTAAATAATATTAATAAAAATAAGAATAAAATACAATTTTTTTAAATCGATGTAAAAAATTTCCAGACTATGACTGCTTGGAGCTTGATACATTTTATAGACAATATGTTTTATAAAGAGCACATATTGATCTTTAGATGTCTTTGAGATGTTGTCATATTGGTATGTATCTAACATCACCATGCATTTTTTTCATATCCATGAATCTGGAAGATATGATTTATATTAAAAGCTTCTTACCCCAGCCAAAAGTGAAGCACAATAAATATATCAACACTTTTTACCAGATGGTAGAAATCCAGATTATGATATTTTATGTAAATTATTCTAAATCAATTCATATTGCACCATAGCACCAAATAGATTACATACTTGTCAAGTCTCATGTGGTTTTGTCCTGACCAAGTATCAACCCCATTACATTCTGTACTATAATTCAATCAAAGCAGTTCAAATGATTTTTGTAATTATATGAAGTAGGCCCATCAAGAGTCTGTAGTTTCATGTTTGGTCAACATGAACACAAAAATTTACAGCATTTGAAGCAACAATGTTGTATTTAAAAATTACTTAAGGATGTACTTAGGTGAGGTTATGGAATAAGTGACAAATGTTCGTACTCCTTGGTGTTTTTTTCATACAATACAAGGTAAAATATTTTACCCCATAACACCTATTTATCTTTTAACATACGACTTAATAGCTCATAAAAGGTCATTTGACAAAATTTAAGCAGATTCTTGATTTTCTTTCTTTTGTTTTGAGACCAAAATATTACCAATGTAAATATAAGGTAAAAGTCCAAGTCAGCCTTTTCTCGCCATATTTTATAAATCAAACATCTCGAAAAGGAGCTCCATGACCTATCAATATTTTTAGGTTTTTTTTATCCTTAACTAAGAGTCTTCCAGGTTAAAATATCAATTTTGAATTCTTAATTTATTTAATTTCACCTTAGATCACCTAATTACATCCTTAAAGTACCAAAATTTTTGAAATATCTCATTCATGATTTAAACTTTCATCAGGAATTGATTTAATTGAATGGATGGATGCATGTTGTTATCAAAAACAACTTTATAAATACTACTATCAATAAAGTTTAATGCCACACTTAAAAAATATTTTGGGTTGCCCAAACCCTACACAAGAGGTAGATATAGTGGGTAGGTAGGTTGGTAAGTTGACAATTTTGTTTTCTTCAGCAAAGAGAAATTGAAGTGTCAGATGAGTTTATAGATATAGGAAGATGTGGTGTGAGTGCCAATGAGACAACTCTCCATCCAAATATCAATTTATAAAAGTAAACCATTACAGGTCAATGTACGGGCTCGGCTCACACCGAACAACAAGCTATAAAGGGCCACAAAATTACTAGTGTAAAACCATTCAAACGGGAAAACCAACGGTCTAATCTTTATAAAAGCCGAGAAACGAGAAAAACATATAAATTACATAAACAAACGACAACTACTGTACATCAGATTCCTATTTAGATTTAGTCTTTATGCTTCACTGATTAAAAAAAGGTTCACATCTACAGGTATATAAAAAAATTTGAGAAGTCAGCTATTTTCAGAATAAGAAGGGTTAGGACAAACAAACATATTCCTTTTTATGGCCTGATAGTTGCTAACTTGAAGTCAGCTAGTAATTGATTGGAAGTCAATAACTCTCTTCACATCAACTGAATGCAATAAGTCAGAGAGCACTTACAATTAATTTTTCTGATGTGTGTAAAGCTTGCTTGGCCTTCATTGCATTGTATACTTTTATCCGATGGGCTCTCTCTTCCACTGTTTCCATGGTGACCTGATTGGATGGATGACCAGTGGCAATATTTTGAAGCTCCGCCTTCCTCCTGCCAGTCATTGTTGAAGACTTGCCTTTGACATCTGATGACTGCATAGGTCTCTGTTTATAAATACAGTAAGAACGATCATTAAACTCATTATAACATGACAACATATATTATAAATAAAAATAAAAACTTTCAATTAAGACCAATAATGACATTGATATTGAATCAATTTTTTTCCCTTCACAAATATGCTTGGATAGAGCCAACTTCTGACTGTGGAAAAAGTAAAATCACAAAAATACTGAACTCAGAGGAAAATCAATTCGGAAAGTCTATAATCACATGGCAAAATCAAATAACAAAACGCATCAAAAACGAATGGACAAGAACTGTCATATTCCTGACTTGGTACAGGCATTTTCAAATGTAGAAAATGGTGGATTGAACCTGGTTTTATAGCTAGCTAAACCTCTCACTTGTATGACAGAAGAAAACATTGTCAATGTGTTCCAAATTGTGTACAGTATCGGAGAACCAAAATGTTTTATATATGTCCTATTATGTAATAACAACCAATTTTATTCATTCAATGCTGCAATATATTTTTTAGAATCTTAAGATGTGTAGGTAAGTAGAGCTTTGCATGTACATTTGTATTTCAAGATACCTGTGTGTTGTCATATAGATATACTGCTTATATATTTTATTTGCACACTATCTGTTTTAGTGTTATGCATATGTAAATTTATAGGTAAAAAGCTCTCAAGATCCTACTATGTGTTACTGTTATTAAGTTCTGTGAACCCAAATCAAAGTGTATTTTCCTATTTGTATGCAGGATTTAAAATCAAAAGAAATACAATTATGGTCACCACAATTTCTAACTTTTCAGGGTCCATGCCTTAGAATTAAGTGATTGTCATATTCTACTAATCTATTGTGAAGGGCAAAAGGTTAAATGATTGTCATACTCTACTAATCATTGGTGAAGGGCAAAAGGTTAAGTGATTGTCATATTCTACTAATCAATTGTGAAGGGCAAAAGGTTAAGTGATTGTCATATTCTACTAATCTATTGTGAAGGGCAAAAGGTTAAGTGATTGTCACACTCTACTAATCATTGGTGAAGGGCAAAAGGTTAAGTGATTGTCATACTCTACTAATCATTGGTGAAGGGCAAAAGGTTAAGTGATTGTCATACTCTACTAATCATTGGTGAAGGGCAAAAGGTTAAGTAATTGTCATACTCTACTAATCTATTGTGAAGGGCAAAAGGTTAAGTGATTGTCATACTCTACTAATCATTAGTGAAGGGGGTAGGTTTATGGTATTTTTTCTTTATTTGTGCCATTTGGTTGTTGTCTTATTTAAATATACCATATTTCCTTTAATTTATATCATTTGTTCATTTTTACTTCCACAAACCTGATTATTTGTCATTTTGTGTTCATATTTTTTTATTATAACCGTCCTGGCTATCTCCATGATTTCTTTAACGGTCAGACCACTGAGTCCACCCCTGACCACTCGTACCTCTTGAATAACATCCATCACTTGGGTCCTGTAAATTGTAATCAAGATATACATATTATACAAATTAGTCAGACCACTGAGTCCACCCCTGACCACTCGTACCTCTTGAATAACATCCATTACCTGTGAACTGTAATCAAGATATACATATTATACAAAGGAGACAAGAGATCTAATATACTTCTGTTGTAAATGGTTGGCTTTTTTAATATATTTAGCACTGAATAAGTTTGTTTTGGTCTGCACGTGGCATGATAAAATTTTCATATTTATTTCTGTATAAATAAATTTGGATTTGGTTTTTTTCATCCATCCATGGTGGTGACAGTCTTATCTTTAATTTATTCACAAATGTTAAACATTATTTGGTGATATTTTGACTTAATGTAAATACCTATTGTATAAAAGTTGTTACACAAGAGAAAAAAGACTCTTGAAGGCCATACAGCAACCTATAATTGTTAAATTTATGTGTCATTGTGGTATCGTGTGGAGAGTTTTCATGGCACATCTACTTTTTTTATATTTTCTTTTACAAAAAATTTATAAGAAAGATTGCCTGAACAATTATAGTAAATAATCAATTAAAATTGTAAGCATTGCCAAGAAAAACTAAAATGTACTGTTTGTCCTCCAGTATTTAGCTATCTTGTCTTTTTGTTTTGGCTAGAATTCCCATATTATTTTTAGATCTCAAACAAACTGTCCATTCAAATTTGCATGAAATGCAAGACACAGTTAGAAATAGGATATGCACAATTTCTGTTCTGCCAAAGCTTCCATTTTACATTACCTTGTAAGTCCTGTATAGACTTCCATTAACATCTGAACTAGTCTGTCAAAGTTATTACTCTTGGTTGTCTTGTCTGCTGCAGATTTGTGTCGTATCCTACTGGCTGCTGGTTTCTTAACATCTGATGGTTTGGTTTCTTTCCTTTTCTTTTTGGTCACCTAAACATTCAAATTTGATTAATGTAAATGTATTATGAAGAGATTTAAGACTTTTTCTAGTCATTGACACTCATACCACATCTTCTTATATCTATTTGCATCTAAACAGTATACACCGGTGGATAGTTGCCTCATTGGCAATCATTTCACTACTCCTTGTTTCTATATTTATATACAGTTTTTTATGTTTACTAATTTAAATAGATGCATCTTCAAATTTTTAGTAAAGTCTTCTTTGTTTCATTTATTCTAGATCATTCCTTGTTAACTTACTGATCCTCTGAACCAGCTTATTTTTAAAGGTTAATGACTATGCAGTATGGGCTTTGCTCATTGTTGAAGGCCGTACTGTGACCTATAGTTGTTAATGTGTGTGTCATTTTGGTCTTTTGTGAATAGTTGTCTCATTGGCAATCATACCACATCTTCTTTTTTATATAGTAGTAAAATCAGAAATATTGTTCTTGTCTGTACCAGCATTGATTTCTGTTGCCTTCTAGGAACAGTTATTAATATCCTTCATCCTGTCAATGTTTGCCAATGAGAAAATGAGGATTAAACAAAGTGTTATTACAGCAAACAATACTACAAAAAGAGACATAAAACAAAGTGTGATGTATGAATGGCGTCATAAAAAAAATTCAATTCTAATCTTGGAATTGACACAGTATTATAGATGTATTAATAAAATAAAATAATAGTATGAATAATTAAACTTAAATTTTATATTAGATACATAAAATGAACAAAGACAACATCCAGGTTATCAGAACAATATTACAGTGTTTAGATTGTTTAAAGTATAGTTCATACAAGATAATTATAAGAAAGCAAGTTTACTTGGGTACACAATATTCTCTACAACAGCAAGCAGATAGGATGGAATGCATAAAGGGTGCAAACATGTAGAAATGTGATGGTGTTATCTCCCTTATAAATGTAGAAATGTGATGGTGTTATCTCCCTTATATATAATATCTTCATTTCTCATTTCAATTTTGTAAAATAATAAAATAAGAGAAACATGACAATCCTACAAGTTTAAATTGCAGTTTTATACTTTTTTGTCCAGGAATACAAAATAAGCATAGACAATTATTCCACTCAGTACAATTTTTACAATTGAAATGTAAAAGCTGGAACTTTGTAGAAATAATTCTATATAACATGGAATTATTTTTTAATATTCTTGTGGTACCTATAAAAAGCATGACGAAAAAGACAACGAAATATGTTTACATTTCAATGATTGAAAGATGATCCATGTTTATGAACTAGCTACAAATCTAAACTGCAAAGCAAGTGACACTCAAAACTCACCTATATCTCAAGTCTTGCTATAAAGTCAAATAAAATATAAATAAGAAAACAAATTCCATTACTTTACAGCTGTGTGAATATAACAGCACCTGCACATGAGGGTTATTCCATTAAAATGTTTGTGGTAGGGTAGGAAGGGAAGTTTAAATATTGAATGTGGGTCATGGGTCTTTTTTCAGTATGTGTCTATTACCATTATGCAAAATTATATAATAAATTGTTTTTGGTTGTGAGGATATTTTTTAAAGTCCTGTCCTAGCCTCCCACATACATTTTAATGGAATAGTCCTGAGTGTGTGAAACAACAATGAAATTAAATTTTCTGTTTTTTTTTTTCTGGTAATGAAATCACAATAACAATAGCCTTGTCGAGCCTTCGACTTTAGTCGAAAAAGGGAGACATAGCAATCCTACATTCCGTCAGCTTTGTCGGCGTCGTCCACAAATATTCACTCTGTGGTTAAATTTTTTTGAAATTTTAATAATGTACTTGAACTTTTTTGGATTTCTACCAAACTTGGACAGAAGCTAGTTTATGATCATAAGATAGTATCTAGAAGTAAATTTTGAAAAATAAAATTCCAATTTTTCTGTATTTTACTTATAAATGGACTTAGTTTGTCTGCCATAAAACATTATTCACTTTGTGGTTAAAGTTTTTAAATTTTTTATAACTTTCTTAACTATCCTGGATTTGTACCAAACTTGGACAGAAGCATGTTTCTTATCATAAGATAATATCCAGAAGTAAATTTTGTAAAAAAATAATCCATTTTTCCCGTATTTTACTTATACACATGATAAATGAAGTTTTCTTCCAGTTAATATTCATTACCCTTTCTAGTCCGTCTTATATATCCCACTTATTCCACAAAAAGGATGTAGAACCTACATTTATTGATTAATTTGCTCAATTCCCAAACATTTATGAAATATTTGCCACTGGACATTATCTATAAACACAAAAAACATTGAAACACAAAAATCAATAAATAGTGTTTTGTTTAAACAGGGAAGCAGTTCTCACCTGACACCAGTCTTCATCCTCTTCCTGTTTTTCTTTCTCTCCATCTACTTTCACATCTTCTGTTTTTCTTTTCTCTGGTAATGTTATTTCTTCTAAAGTGTCAACAGCTATTGAGATAAGACAAAGATATTTCCATATGACGGTTTAAATTATTAGCATATCAAACTAATACTATGATTATTTAAGTTTTTGTGCATTCCCACCTTCCACTTTCCAAACTCAAATTAAGCCATATATATATATATATATATATATCAATGTATACTATTTTTTTTTTATTATATTCAAGTGCTTAATATTTTTCTTTTGTATAATAAAATAACAAAATTTTGAAAACTGACTATATGCCATATGGGATTTTCTCATTGTTGAAGGCCATAGAGTAACCTATAAATATTTTTTTTGGTGTCATTTGGTCTCTTGTGGAGAATTCATCCCATATGCATTAGTAGCCTTGAGCTGTTTTCTGCTGTTTGTTCGTCTTTTTGACACATTCCCCATTTCCATTCTCAATTTTATTAGTGCATTCCAACCCCCATATAATTAATTCTAAAACACCTTTTAGATCTTTATCTTCTCAAGTCCAAAAAGCCTCTTTCTGAAATTGTTTGCAATACTTACATTCTTTACCAATATGAGATGCTAAAGGCCTCCTAGGGTCAAAATTGGGAACAAATGGTTCAGCATAGTCATCAACTTCATCATCCCAGCTTGGTTCAGATAAAACTGGTGGATGATTCACTTTGGTGTTCTCAAAACTACGTCTTTTCTTCTGCAGTCTTGGCGGTAAATTTGGTAGACCAGATGAGAACTGCCATTTCTTCTCTGCCTCTGTTGGACTTGGTGAGTTGCTATCAAATCCTGATAATTTTCCATGCAATATATCTTTCCTTCCTGAGTTTGGCTGAGATATATGTCTAGTCTTCTCCATGACGGGCAATGACAAAAGTGGTGGCTTCTTTTCTGGTGCCGGCAGAAGTGGCACTTTCTTACACTGTTCCACAGCTACATTTGAAGTTGCTGAATCAGCAGTTCTTGATTGAGGTAGATTGTAGGATAAAGTCTTACTGAAGGTGAAACCTGAACCAGTAACTTCCAGGGGTTTTTGGACAGTTGATTCTTTATTGAAACCGCTTAAAATATTAGCACGATTAGGGCTGATTTCTGTTTTCCTAAAGTCTCTTACACTTTCTGTACATCCATTGAAGTTAGAGCTATAAGTTGGTATTACCGTTGGTGGCACACTAGCAGGAACAGTGTCTGAAGAAATTTCGACAGAAAAATCATTCTTGCCACCAAAACCAGGTGGTCTGACCGTAGATTTTGGTGAAAGAGTGGAATCATCAATTATCGAGGAGCTCAATGATTTACTTGATTTGGTAACCATGTTTACTTTCTCTGGTGAACACAAGTATTTGTCCATCTTCAGTTCCAATGAATTAGAGTTGTTAACATTAGTTGTTGATTTGTTGCCATATTTAATAATGTCTGCCGGCTTTTTCAAAATTTCAGAGCCATCCCCTTGTAACATTGTTTTCATATTATTTTCAGTGGGTGTTATTGTTTTCATTGGAAGAGATTGGTCTCCTGACATGTTAACAATAGATTTCATTGATAGATCATAATTAGAACTTGCTACAGATGTTTTGATAGGCAGATTATGATCAGAACTTGTAACAGAGGATTTCAATGGTTTGTTCTGGTTGTCAAGAGCAGCATCACTTTTGCTGTGTTCAGCTTGACTAGAAAAATTCAGATTTGTTGGCAGAATATTTGTCTGATTTGTGATAGTATTTGGCATGTCTGTTCTATGAATCTGACTGGGCATTGTTTCACCCGCCATTTCCAAAGCACTTGTTGCATTTGCTGTTCCAGCAGTTTCCGTTCCAAAAGCCTGCATCTGATTGGCCAATGCAGCCCCATCTGACTTTCCAAGATAATTATGTAAAACTGACGTCTGCTGAAGAGCTATCATATTCAACATGACTGGATTACTGGCTAAATGTGGGTACACTTGCTTTAACTGCTGAACAACAGCCTCGTACAATGAATTATTTGTCACTTGAGACAAAAGTCCACTTTGATTTTGACAAGACAGATCTGGCTGAACATTTGACTCAAGATGACTTTGACACAGTGATGACATTGCACTTTCTTCCTGAGGTATAATTGTAGCATTATCACTTGTAGAAACTCCAATTACATTTGTGTTCAAATACGGCACTTGACTTTCTCCTTCAGTAAACTGTTCATTGTTTTTATGACTAGAATCAATATTTGCACTGGTTTGCTGCTGAGCACTGCTAGAATTCATTGTAGATGTAGAATCATTATCAGTTAATTGTTCAGATTGTTTCTCCACAGATTCTTGACTAGAACTTTTATTTGAGATGAAGAACTGATTTTCCTCGGAAGCTGAGAGTAAAACGGGAGTATGGCACTGTGACGTCTGCTGTGAGGCTGCAGACACGTACTCACTACTCGCTGAGTGATAGGACTTACTCATCTCTACATCGAAATCCAATTCATCATCGTCAATATCTTCTAAAGAACCTTTAATGTCTGTACTCTGTGCAATGGCCTTGTCTAGATTTTCATTTTTTACTGTATTGTCACTGTTTTCCACTGTAGATGCAATGCCATTGTTTTTCACAGTAGAAATCTCATTATCTGTTTTTACTGTAGACAACTTGATTTCATGTTTCACTGTTTTTACCTCACCTGAGCTTGGTTTTACAGACATTTCACTTTCATTCTGTTCTTTCAACAAGGTATTTTCTTCATCAAATTCCACCTTTTCATCAAGTTTCAAGTTAGCCTCAAGTTTCTCTAAAGAAGCCGATGCTTTCACTAATGTCCCTGACAATTTGACAGATGCTGGTGTTCTTTCAGAACTTATTTCTCCATTGTTAAATTTCTCAATACTTTGATCTGTCTTTCCCTCTATAACTATATTTGATTCTGTGCTTTCTTTCTCCAACTTCTTTTTCTTACTTTTCTTTCCTTTCTTACTCTTTGCTTTGTCCTTGACATCTATATTTTCTTTCCTTTCTTCGGAATTATCTCTAGAAACACCTTTATCCTCTAAAATCTCAACAGAATTTTCAGGTAACGTGTTGACTGCATTGCTATCTTTCAAAGCCTCTGTTACTAATGTGGTATGACTAGAACTATTCAAATTTTTAATTTCAGATTCGGCTTTTCTAACGGTAGATGAAACTTCCCTGACGACTTCCTTCATGACATTCAAAGTTTCTAACATGCTGTCTTTACCAATAGCAGTATGTTCTTGTACACAGTCAGAAAATAGTTTCATTGTACTGAGCATATCCTTGAACACAGTCATCAGATATTTAGTGGCTTCATCACTACCATCTAACTTGTGTAAAAGCTTTTTTATTGCCTCCGAGAGAAATCGTGTTTGATGTTCATTAATGGATGGGCTCTCTTTTGACAACATTTTCTCAGTCTGCACTTCTTTTGAATCTGTTTTGACCTGCAATACATATGATAGAGACATTCACAAAATTTTTTTGTTATTGCCACTTCATTATATTACTAAATGAAGTACTGTGAACCAACTTATTTCTGCAGATATTTTGTTTCCCATTGAGTCCTTTTTAGACCAAGTCAGAGCTGATTAATTGCAGGATTTTCAAATTTTCTTAATGTATTCAATTTTTACTAGTTTTTGATGATTTTCATTCGTGTCACGATAATCCCAAAAATAAATTGCATAATCGTGAATATTAGTTGGTTTACAGTACATGCAATTGCACACTTAGCAAAGGCAAAATTCTTATCATAGTTTACAAACATTTCAACAAGTTGTCCTTGACTTCTGTCTTTTAGTTATGCAAAAATTGAAGATGTGCAATCATGATCATTGACAATTACTCAAGCTCTCAACATTTGTTATGCCCTGTGGTTCAAGTTGCTTAAATAACTGTCCCCAGTCTGGAACTTTTTCTAAGAATGTTTTTTCTGTTGTTTTGTTATAAAATTATGATATTAGCAGATCTTATTAAAAATTGTTGATTTTTTCACATTTTTTAAAAATGGTGAAATTAAGATGGATTTGATTTTATTTTTGGTATTTTAACGCCACTTTTAAGCACCACATTTAAGCTATTTCGTGGTGGCCAGGTTTTATTGGTGGAGGAAGCCAGAGTGCCTGGAGAAAACCATAGACCATCGATGGGAAAACTGACAATCCTAGTCAATTATGATTGGGATCAAATGCAACCGCACAAGCAGGGTTTGAAGTCACAACTTCAGTATTGACTGGCTAGTGATTACAGAAGTAACTTTTAGACCACTAAGCCAACAAGGCCAGAAACGAAAATAGATGAATGGATTGTCCTTTTGGTTTTGCATATTTTAATTGGTTGAGAAAGACAGAGTGCCAAGAAAGAACAACCAACCAAAACTTGCTATCCTAGTCAATTAACATCAAAATTGAACCCAATTGTCTTGTGTTGTGTTCAAACTCAAAACTTTTGTGTTAATCACTTTGATGCAAAGAATTGTTATCATGATATGTTGTTGCTGAATGTCATCTAACAGTTACTATCAGGTAACAGTGGACATAGTTATCCTTCCCGTAATATCATTTTCATTCCAAGTCAAACCGTCTTTGATCAAACTCCTAATTGCTGTGCAATTTGCAATAAAGCAATACCGGTAAATACTATTTTTTTGAAAGTTCTTGGTTAACCCAGCCATGGATCAAACAAACAACTGTATAGCTTATTTTTTTCGCAAGGTGTAAATTTTCGTGTACATGCAAAGGTATTGATAATTTTTTTGAATCTGCCAAAAATAATAACAGCAAAAATATATTAAATGAAAATAGAGAAATTTTACACCAGCGAATAACCCGCTATACGTATATATAATACATACCACAGATGATATCATAGAGTCCATATCCAATGTAACACCAAAGTCAGGTACTTGTTCAAACAGGATCTTCTCATCTAATACCTTCTCAAACTGAGCAAGTTTATTCTACAACACAATTCCAAAAGTTACTATGTATTCTCAGATGTCTGAATTTGTTAAAAATTCTAAACTAACAATTGACAAGAGTAAAAACATTGAAATTCTTTTTGTCTCAGTCATACAAATTTTGAGTAGCTTTATTGTTTGCAAGATCAATACAAACATAACTGACGCCACCATTCAGGTGCAAGCAGTTAGTTGCTTAAAGGTTTAAACCTATTTGCGATTTCCACTCTAAATACTTCATTAAACGTAGGTAGTTCAGTGCAATTAATTACTCATAAGAACTCACAACCTCAGTGAGCACTGCTAGGTATATAAGGAATGTAGATAAACTTAATTTAAAAATTTTGTTTTTGTTCATGGTTAGAGGCCTTACATTCTCTTCAACCTCTGTCTTTGTTTGAAAGTTGTACAGATGTACAATTAAGGAAGTTCGCTTCTCAGTTTCAAAATACCAAGCTTTTCACAACACTAGTATATATTGATAGGGGATTTATAAAGGAACCAAAAGAGCAAAAATAAAATATAGATCAATGTACTTGTTTTCCAGATATAAGCCATTGAAATTTTGTAGGAAAATGTTCTCTTGATTTTTTATAGCTTAATCATATATGTTTATGACTGATAAGTTAAAGTTTTCAAAAACTATTAAAAAATAACAACCATTTTATAAGATGTTACAGATGGCTTATAATTATACATGTAAAAGATTTATAAAAAGAAAAATGGAGGTTAATGGGCATTTTTTTAAGGCATTCAAATGGATAAAACCAGAGGATTCTGAAAATCTGACAAAATTGTCAAAACATGACAAGCGAACTTCCTGAAAATTGCCTAATGACTCCATATTTTATATGGTTATGGTATCTAAGCAGTTTAATACCACACACACTAAGACTAAAGTGGATTTTCTCACTTCAAGCCATCCATAGTGAAAATCAACACAGAAGGGGGATAGGACCTTTATTGGGACTGTGGGATTGGGTGTTTTTCTGGATGTCGGGTTTCAATTTATTCAAAATCTGGACCACAGGATTTTGTGTTTTTAACCCTTTCGCCGATGAGTCCCGGTTTACCGGAATTCACGCTTCAGACAGCTGATGACGAGTCCCGTTTTACCGGGATCAGAATACATCTTTTATATTTTCCGCTCAAAACAGTGCAAACATGAGTTATCTTTCTTTGATGAATACCCAGATGAAAGTGTAAACATGGCGCTTCCGTTTGTTGAAAACCGTGTCAAAATCAGAGGAAATTTACGGAATTTACGAGAATTTGAAATGAGGGAACATTTTTTTTGAAAGAAAATGGAAGAATTGAAGCCAAACTAGTATACTTTTTTGACATAATATGTCGTTTTATGTACAAAACACTTGGAATGGACATCGTTCAGTGTGAGGAATTTGTACAGCCTCATAAAATTTTTCAAAATTTTGCCGTTTTGGGTGAAAAAATTACGATTTGGGGTCAAAGAGCAGAATTTTGAGAATTTCACCTCTATAATGCTGAAAATTTGAAAATTTGAATATTTTATGAAGAAAAAATTATCAAAACATAAACAAGAGGCTGTCACAACGACAGCAAACCGGATTTATTTACATTTATTTGTGTCCTGGCAATATCACAAGAACCATTACTGATGAATGGTGAAAGTGAAAATCATCAGTATCAAATTTGACCTCCATTTTGTCATCAGTATCAACATTTTGAAATAATAATATTTGAAAAGCTTAGATTGAATGGTTCATGAGTAAATGCAACAACGTGAATGGAAACGCCATTTTACGATCTTTCAAGAAACATAACTCCTGAACAGTAAAAGTCAAAATCGTCATTATGGAACTTGACCTCTATTTTGTCATCAGTAACAACATATTAAAATTTCAAAAGCTTTGGATGAATGGTTCATGAGAAAATGCACGGACACGACGGGAAACACCATTTTTCAATCTTTCAAGAGCCATAACTCATGAACGGTAAAAGTCAAAATCGTCATTATTGAACTTGACCTCCATTTTGTCATCAGTAACAGCATATTAAAATTTCAGAAGCTTTGGTAGAACAGTTCATGCATAAATGCACGGACACGACTGGAAACTCCATTTTTCAATCTTTCAAGAACCATAACTCCTGAACGGTAAAGGTCAAAATCGTCATTATTGAATTTGACCTCCATTCTGTCCTCAGTAACAACATATTAAAATTTGGGAAGCTTTGGTAAAACAGTTCATGAGTAAATGCACGGACACGACTGAAAACTCCATTTTTCAATCTTTCAAGAACCATAACTCCTGAACGGTAAAAGTCAAAATCTCCATTATTGAACTTGACCTCCGTATAGTTGTCAGTAATAACATATTAAAATTTTAAATGCTTTGGTTGAACGGTTCATGAGTTAATGCACGGACAACATTTGATTGCCGCCTTTCAAGAACCATAACTCCTGAACGGTAAAAGTCAAAATCGCCATTATTGAACTTGACCTTCGTATAGTTGTCAGTAATAACATATTAAAATTTTAAAAGCTTTGGTTGAACGGTTCATGAGTTAATGCACGGACAACATTTGATTGCCGCCCGCCCGCCCGCCCGCCCGGCCGCCCGGCCGCCCGACCGCCCGCCGTACATCCCCAAATCAATAACCGACATTTTTGTCACAAAAATCCGGTTAACAAAACTGTGAACATGGTGTTAGTGAATGAAATAAATACACAAATAACTACAAACAAGTTTTTATTGACATTTATTATGAAGATCTCCCACTTGAGTAAAAGTAGCCAGGGAAGCCATCGTCTCAGAGTAGCTTCTGTCTGGGCAGCAATCGGTGAAAGGGTTAAGCCCCGGTTGCGGGATCAGGACCCCTTCTACCAACACCCATCCCCCCTTTCCCCAACACAGAGTGTGTAAAATTTGTGCAAGTCTCCAGTGAAAATGCTTCAAACCAGGACTAGCAATTTCTCTTCATGCATAATAATCAGAATTCAAACTACTTTAGTCTTTACATAAAAAATATTATTTAGCTTTAGAATTCTCTATTGAAGAATATACTGTAAATTCAGAAATTATTACAAGCTCTTTATTATTGCGAAAAATGCGACAGGGTAATAATCGCAATAATTTAAACTCACATTTTGAAAAAGTTTATATGAATGAAACAAGATTGTTTTCAATATCGCAAAAATTTAAATCGCATTGTGTGGTCCAAAATGACAAAATCACAATAATAAATCCACGCAATAATTTCTTAATTTACAGTATCTATGATTTGACAGCGGACAGGTACATGTATATAGGACTAAAATCTACATGAGCTGTTGTTTGTTGCTATCTATCACAATGTTTTCTGTTTATTGTTTTGAACATGAATCAGGCTGTTAGTTTTCTTGCTTGGATTGTTGTCATTTAGCTTTTCGTAGCTTGCTTTGCAGTTTTTGTTTTTTTCATCGTTGAAGGCCATAGTTGCATACTTCTATGTCATTTGGTCTCAGGTGGAGAGTTGTCTCATTGGCAATCATACATCATCTTCTTATTTCTATATTACCTTTAACCTTTGTATCTCTCCTTTTATGTACAATATTCTAGTCTCCACAACATCAGCTACTTTGGACCGGTCACCACTACAATTGAAAAGACTCACCACTACAATTGAAAACACTTGATTGATGTGTTGCTGTTTAACAAAGCATGACAAACATACTGTATCACAGATCAAATATATGGTTCAAAGTGTGTTAATTTACGTTTTTTGATTGAGTTAAGCCTTCCAATTGATAATTTATTGTGTTTTTTTTCTATGTTGTGATGTTATACTATTGTTTCAGAAAAAGGGAGAAGGTTTGGTACCATTTAAATGTTTAATCTCGCTGCAAATGTTTGCTTCTGTCCTAAGTCAGGAATCTGATGTACAGTTGTTGTTGTTGTTTATGTAATTAATACATGTTTCTCGTTTCTCATTTTTTATATATAAGACCATTGGTTTTCCCATTTGAATGGTTTTACACTAGTAATTTTGGGGCCCTTTATATCTTGTTGTTCGCTGTGAGCCAAGGCTCCGTGTTGAAGGCCGTACATTGACCTATAATGGTTTACTTTTATAAATTGTATTTGGATGGAGAATTATCTCATTGGCAATCATACCACATCTTCCTCTATCTATATAAATCGAGAAATTTTCATAGACATTTTAACCCTTACCATGCGGTACCCGTCTTTTGACGGGCGGACCCTAATAACCGTTATTTGGCTCCAATGGCGTTCCATACTTTTAGAAGTCCACCTTATGATACTTATTTTAAAAGTTATGCATGTTCCGTCAACCTGAGGCTATCCATATTCACGTTTCTCATGTATAAGTAGCATTTTGAGCACAAATACGGACTTGAAAAATTGAAATTGGCTAAAACTCGGTTTTCTGGAGGGGTAGGCTTCACATCTGTATCTTACACAAGAAGTTCAGAGGCATAAAACTGGCAAAGATAGTGCAAACCCACAGCCATATAACTACTGATCATTATTATTATTGAAATACGCATAGGAAACAACTACTTCCGGTTTTGGGTCCATTCGAAGTCAAAAATCGGCAAAAATCGTGAAATTCGGTATTTTGGGTCCAAATGACCTTCTGTAGACTGATGAATCAAGATCAGATTCACTCCGACCTAACAACTGTTGGGGTCAATTTGTTCACTAGGGTCCACTCTACACGCAGGCTACAGCTGGATACCTTAACCAGCAACCCTGGGTCTTCTGGGTCAAGAGAAGGGGTGAAAGATCGGCAAAATTGACGCTTTTTGCACCTGTTGACCCACTTTGGGGCAAATTCCCGCCAAAAAAATTTTAACCTACAGGTAAGGAATAATACAATCATGTACTCAAAACTATGAAAAAATAATTCCAATGATTCAAAGATAGTCCAAATGAAGAAATTTAAACCCCATGAAAATTCATAACTGTACTATAACATCAGTATTTATCAACTGATCCATTCATTCTGTAAATTAGCAAAGGCTCAATATGTCTGGTTGTGCTTAATAATTCTTAAACAATGAAGAATGGTCTAGAGTGGGGTGCTCATTTTCGCCACATATTTCCATGTTTTCTACAGTTTATGGGCAGGTCTAAATATTTTTGAAGTATACTGATATTTCTATATGGAGATAATTTCAAATGCAAAATATTCTTAAGCTTGAAAACGGGTTTGTTTGAAAAAAATCATTGGAAAAGTTAGATTAAAGGGTGTATGAAATTTCTGGATGTTTTGTCAATGGGGGACACATATTCGCCGTTTTTACACATCTATTTAAAACCAAATAACCGCAGCTTTTAACAATTTTTATCAAATCAATTGCATTATAGATGAATAGCAGACATTTCAAAGGTGTAAAGAATTCAAAATTAGGGCATTCAGTCAAATATTTAATTAGAAATACTTCTTTGAAATCATGTTTTTATTCAGGAAATTGTCCGAAAATCGTTGTCCGTTTTTCGGTCATTTTCGGTAGGAGCCGCAATTTTGTATCAGTTTAAAAAAATATCATATTTGATATAAAAATATAATTTATTGGTACATTTCTTCCATTTCAGCCATCCTTTGAAGTTTTTACACCTCAAAATCCTAAAACGGCGAAAGTGTGTCCCCGGCGAAAATGAGCACCCCACTCTACACTGAACAAATATTAAAACATACGGACACAGAAAAAAGTACAAAATGGCAAAAACTCTTATCAAATTCTCCTTAAAAATAAAATGTGCAAAATGTTTTTACCTAATTTGGTTCTCAAACTTTCTTTTTATGTGTTACATATTTGTTTTTTTTTCATTTTTTGTTTCATAAAAAGTGCACTTTTTAGTTTTCTCTTTTGGATTGATTTACTTTGTCATTTCTGGGCCTTTTAAAGCTGACTATGCGGTATGGGCTTTGCTCATTGTTGATGGCCATACAGTGAACAGTGATACAGTTGTTAATTTATGAGTCATTTGGTCCCTAATGGAAAGTTTACTCATTGGCAATCATAGACATACCAAATCTTCTTATTTATAATTTTAAAATACCTGACCCTACTTACAGATGGGAGAAAACTGAGTAAATCTGGTACTTAGAACTCCTGATATGCTGTATCTCTTGTTCTAGCTGTTGATAGCAGACATAGTACCTTGTCTTTAATAGCTCCCTCTGAAATAAAGGAAGAAATATCATATTTAGCTAAGTATAGTACACAGTTGTGTTCTAGCTGTTGATAACAGACAAAGTACCTCGTCCTCAATAGCTCCCTCTGAAATAAAGGAAGAAATAATACAAAATCATACTTGTCAATTTTACACAAAGTTAAACAAACTATTCACCATGTTCACTATATATACGAAAATGCCAGTATCAAGTCAGGAATATGATATAACAATGTTATCCATATGTTTGATATGTTCATGATATTTGAGCTTTTGATATGCCATTTGAATAAGAACTTTCATTGGAGTTTGATATTTTTGTCATTTTACTTTTTTTTATACTCAAAACTGTTGTGATGCTATTTTGCTTATAAATGAAAAAACTTTGATTTTAATACTCTCAACTAACATGTAGTCTGTTGGGTGTAAAAGAATAAAACATATAGTTTGATTAGAGTACATAATTTTGCATTGAATATTTATCTGGATAGTTTATAAACTCAGTTGTTGGCTATTTGAGCTATTTTTATCAAAAATCAACTTTTTAAAAATCTAAAACTCCTCAATGATTTTTTTCTAATCCATGGACACTACATATTTGACATTTCAAACCTTCAGCTTGCAGAATACCTTTGATAACTAATTACAGCAGAAAACAGTCCTCAAAAAAGAAGAATTGGAATTTTTGATGATCTTAAGCGATTTTTTCTAATCCTAATTCTTAAAAATTGGTTATTCAACATAATTAATGCCTTTCCTACCTGTGCTTCTATCAATTTTTGTTTCAGTGAATTTTCATTTTCATCAGTCTGAACACAAACATCCAAATGACCATGATCAACTTCATCTGTATTTTCATCGATGAAAAAAACACTTTGCTGATCAAACATGGATTCAACAGTGTTTACAACAATTTCTCTTACATCACATGTTTTTGTCTCTACAGATTTATCACAAACTTTTGCATGTTTTGTATTTGTCATGGCATCATTGACCTCAGCAGAGTCTGTCTGAGTTTCTGTAGACTGACCAGTTGAATACTCAAGTTTGTAATAATCTTTAAAATCAATAGACTCTTGGTAAAGATTTCGTTCAATATTTGCATTGCTTTTGCTATGTCCCGTCTTTGGAACATACATTGGAATCACGGAGGGAATAAATTCAGGCACGTCTGCTTTCAAAGATGTTGAATAACCTGGTTGCTGCAAGTTATTAGCATATTTAAAACCACTGGGTTTAAACTCTGGTGATTGTGGATTCAGTTCTATTGTTTCATTTTCTACATTTTTCAAATCTATATGTAATGGACGTTTATCATCTGAATTTTCGATGTCATCAATCCAACTCCAACTGTCTGTCGCATTGATTTCAAAATGGCTGCTAGCACATTGTTTATTTTGTTCCTGTTCAGAAACTGGTATGGAGGCAGCCAGATAACTCTCCAAGTCACTCTGAGGTGTCTGACTTCTACTTCCACTACTCTCTGAAGCATAGTTCACACCTAAACTTTCAAGTTGATCACTACCAGATAATGTCAAGGAATCCATTGCTTTCTTGCGTCTCCTTTCTCTAACTCTGTCGATGGTATCTTCTGCTCTTAACTCTTGTAAGGCAGACGAGATTGCCTTTTGAACAAGTTTATTAGCAATCTCAACCAGTTTTTCATCTTCTGTAACAGTCCTGTCGTTCCCGTCTTCGTCTTGAAGAGTATCAGACATATACAGTGAATCAGTATCTTGACTCAGTCTTCGTGTTGTCTCAACGATAGGAGTTTTAATAACGCCATCTTTGAAATGCTCCCAATCTTCTGGCGCGGCTGCATCTCTTGGTGACTGCAACTCTGGCGTAGATAAATCATCATAATCACCAACATCTGGAGCATAATTTGTTCTCCTAAGTGCAGTTAACATTTGTTCGTAATTGCTTTTCTTTTTGGATTCTAATGCGTATAAAATATGACTGTTTTCTATACCATTAACTTCACTATCTACAGCAATTTTTTCATTAGAAGATCCTAATTCTAAATTCATCTTTTCTTTACTGCACCATGTCTTTTTCCATCTATCGGCTGATAAAACAGGAAAGTTTTGATTGTAGTCTCCCTTGCCCAATGAATCGCCTAGGCCAACCTTTGAAGATCTGTTCGAGGTTTTTATATCTACTACGGATGATGATTCAGAACTTTCAGATTCTGAGTGCATTCGCTTCTTAGGATTCTCGATTTTAATGCCATATTTTGAAGCTTTCTGCATAAAATTTTGAGTATTAGGGTCCTCAGCCATTTCTTTCCTGTTCTTTTCTTCTTCAACTTTCCTAAATATTTTTGCAGTAGTTTGATTGATTTTGTCAGATTTTGTTACGATGTTGATACCATAATGAGATGCTTTAGCTTTAAATATTTCTTCTGGTGTCTGAGCTTTTGTAGACTGATCTATTTGGCCTACAAAATGAATAAGAAAAATTAACATCTCTATCAATAGTGGGGGAAACCTATATGTTAGACATGAAGAAGTTACTACATTTTCAGACCTCTTTAGTCAAAAGCAGACATACTTATCTCTGGGCTCTGACTGTTTGTTTGTATAAGTCAGTTCCATAAATGCTCTTTTTAAGCATTCATAGGATACAGTATCACAATAAGCTGAATAACTAAAAGAACCTTAGAATAAAGTAACAATAATGGTTGACAAAAAAAAAAGGTCACTGATTCAAATTTAAGGAGTTAGGTCCCTTAACCTTTATGTCTACCTATTTATTTCAGTCTAGATGGTGATTTTTCAGTGAATGTGAGGAAATTTTGGGGGTGACCCGGTGATTCACTCTAGATTATAGTTTAAGTCGAACAGAATTAAAATGAATGTAATCTCTCCAAAATCAACTAATTTGACTGAATCACTCAGGGCTGTATTGATATTCTGACTGTAAAACCATTCATAGTACCCAGTGAAGGCATTTTGAAATTCACCAAGTGCAGAGTGTTTTTGTACAAAGAAACAGAAATTTTACCACATTTTTAAAGTGCCATGTATGTTTAAATGTAGCAGTTCATACAATAACCAAGAACAATTATTATCAATATTACTGCAAGCTGTAAACATAGTTATTGACTGACATTTTTTAGTTTTTGGTGGGGTTCGTGTTGTTTATTCTTTAGTTTTCTATGTTGTGACATGTGTACTATTGTTTTTCTGTTTGTCTTTTTCATTTTTAGCCATGGCGTTGTCAGTTTGTTTTAGATTTATGAGTTTGACTGTCCCTTTGGTATCTTTCGTCCCTCTTTTATTTTATTTATGGGATATCAATTTTCATGGATTTATTTTTCGTAAAGCGGTAGAATGTTCAACAAAAGTACAAATTTTCTGTAGACTTGTATGCAGACTTTGGAGAAATTGTAAAATAAAAAATCCATGAAAATTTTTTTTCTTTCCTAAAATGGACATGTGTACATATACTTGTAACTATGAAATTAAATGAACTTACAGAAACAAACAATAAACTAAAACACAGACCGACACCACATAACATCAACAAAGACAATTTTCTAAAACAGTAAAACATGCATGAATATCAATGTGTTAGCACTAGAAAGTTCAGTGGTATCAATGTGTTAGGATGTTAGCACTAGATGATTCAGGGGTTCACAAAATTAAACTGAACCTTAATGTAAACTTTGTAAACTTTTAAGTGGCATATGAAATAAAGAAATTTCAGTAAAGATGTCCTAATCTACAATAATTTTTTTCTCTCCTGGCAAAAGCCTTGCAATCTATAATTGAGAATATTGTTTTTTTTTATATTTGATCAACTAAATTTAAGTATGAAGTTAAAGAGTATTGAGGGACCCAATATTGAAAACAAACATTTTTACTTCTTATCAATTTAACATGTTTAAGATTGGAATACTTAATAATAATCTGCAAAATTGATAGTGAGTTTAAAATATTTCTAATAAGTGAACATATTGTATTTCCTTACAGCTAATACATTAATGCTAGCAAGACAAATCTTTGTTTGGCTTGCTTGCTTTGCTTGTATCAATGTTTGCTCAAGCATGGCAATTAAGATAGGCGGGGCTTCAGCTTGTATACATCATACTTAAATTTTATTGGACGTTATGTTTGAAGATAAGGACAGTCACACTAAATTTTAAAACATCACAAGGTGACAAATATAAAGCGCAATCGTAGAAATGGAAGCCAAAAAATTGTATTTGTTTTTTTCTCGAAGATATGCATTTTTTATCATCCAACTGAAAAGACTGTCGTCAAGTACTTTTATTAAAACAAAAAAGCTATTCGAACACACCTACTCTGATTTCGAGTGATTCATACATAGGTATTTCATTTGACCCATTCATTTCATCTTTTAGTACTGTGATTGTTTTTATGTTATAACGTCAACCTGTAGCTTTGCTATATAAAAATGATAGAATCTGAAGCGAGATGATGTATCAAATATTCTTTCTTTGTACGTTTTCAACACAAAATATTCATCTCAAACACATCCTGTGATGTTTAAAATTTAGTGTCCTTAACTTCAAACATAACCGTCCAATAAAATTTAAGTATGATGTATACAAGCTGAAGCCCCACCTATCTTAATTGCCATGCTTGAGCAAACATTGACATAAGGAGGTTCGCTCGATTTTCTCTTTTTGATACAATTGTTTCCAATTTTTTGATTTTTTTTCTTGAGTCACGTAATGGAAGGACAGACACGGAAATAAGTAAACTTATAGATTGATATGTTCTCCGTCTGTATTAATCAAAAAAAAAAGGGAAGAATTTTCTTCATCCAACTTGATAGATAACCATGTCGTCGACTTGATATCTAACTGTTCTACTTAACTATGTAATAGATAAATTAAAAACTTATGCAAATGGTTGTTTTTTACAATAAAACACTCGTATTTGAGAAGAAAATTGTTATTTTATTTGTTTCTATTCACTTTTAAAAAATTTCTTACTAAAGTAAACATAACAGAAAGCACTTATCGCCTTCTCTATAAACAAAGAATTATCAGTTTGAAGGTTTACAAGCAAAAATTAATCCAAAGTGCGCAATATTCAATAACAACAGACATAATAAATAAAATAATTAAGTCATCCCCCCTAATTAATTTATCCCTTTTATTAGAAAATCAAGTGCACCTTCTTATGTTAGGGTGTGTTTGAGATGAATATTTTGTGTTGAAAACGTACAAAGAAAGAATATTTGATACATCATCTTGCTTCAGATTCTATCATTTTTATATAGCAAAGCTACAGGTTGACGTTATAACATAACCAGATGCTCCGCAGGGCGTAGCTTTATACGACCGCAGAGGTTGAACCCTGAACGGTTAGGGCAAGTATGGACACAACATTCAAGCTGGATTCAGCTCTAAATTTGGATTGTGATTAAATAGTTGACACAGCATAGGTTTCTGACACAGAATGAATGTGTTCTAATGAACTTAAATTTTTTGTTTCTCTTAGAGCAATTCACTATGCTGTTGAATATTAATCCTCTCAAAAATATGTTTGAAGAAATTTTCTTTTTTATTTATGAAATTTCAAATGAGAAAAATTGAACCCAATTTTTTTAATCACATCCCCCTTTCCCTTATTCCAAAACTAATCTCAATTAAAATTTCTAATGGAGTTTGCAACAATAACTACTCATTTAAATACATCATAAAATATTAAGATGTAAAAAAACTGCTTGTTATCACTGAATGGTAAAGATTATTTTAATTTATCAGTTGGTAGTAAAAAGTGAATATACATTGTATATTGTATATAACAAAGATTTAAGTTGATTCTGGACAAAGAAAGATAACTCCAATTAAAAAAAAATCTTGCTATTGCACAATATTTTGCAATTAGATATTTCTTGCTTACTATTCTGAAAAAAGAAAGATAACTCTAATTAAATTTTTTTTTGATATTTCACAATATTGTGCAATTAGATATTTCTTGCCATTGCGCAATACTGTGCAATTGAAAAGACTTGCTATTGCACAATACTTAATATAATAATTTTAGATCCTGATTTGGACCAACTTGAAAACTGGGCCCATAATAAAAAATCTAAGTACATTTTTGAATTCAGCATATCAAAGAACTTCAAGATTTCAATTTTTGTTAAAATCAGACTAAGTTTAATTTTGGACCCTTTGGACTTTAGTGTAGACCAATTTGAAAACAGGACCAAAAATGAAGAATCTACATACACAGTTAGATTTGGTATATCAAAGAACCCCATTTATTCAATTTTGATGAAATCAAACAAAGTTTAATTTTGGACCCCGATTTGGACCAACTTGAAAACTGGGCCAATAATCAAGAATCTAAGTACATTTTTAGATTCAGCATATCAAAGAACCTAACTGATTCATTTTTTGTCAAAATCAAACTAAGTTTAAGTTTGGACCCTTTGGACCTTAATGTAGACCAATTTGAAAACGGGACCAAAAGTTAAAAATCTACATACACAGTCATGACAGTTAGATTCAGCATATCAAAGAACCCCAATTATTCAATTTTGATGAAATCAAACAAAAGTTTAATTTTGGACCCTTTGGGCCCCTTATTATGTTGGGACCAAAACTCCCAAAATCAAACCCAACCTTTCTTTTATGGTCATAAACCTTGTGTTTAAATTTCATAGATTTCTATTTACTTATACTAACGTTATGGTGCGAAAACCAAAAAAATGCTTATTTGGGTCCCTTTTTGGCCCCTAATTCCTAAACTGTTGGGACCTAAACTCCCAAAATCAATATCAACCTTCCTTTTGTAGTCATTAACATTGTGTTTAAATTTCATTGATTTCTATTTACTTAAACTAATGTTATTGTGCGAAAACCAAGAATAATGCTTATTTGGGCCCTTTTTTGGCCCCTAATTCCTAAACTGTTGAGACCAAAACTCCCAAAATCAATCCCAACCGTTCTTTTGTGGTCATAAACCTTGTGTCAAAATTTCATAGATTTCTATTAACTTAAACTAAAGTTATAGTGCGAAAACCAAGAAAATGCTTATTTGGGCCCTTTTTGGCCCCTAATTCCTAAAATGTTGGGACCAAAACTCCCAAAATCAATACCAACCTTCCTTTTGTGGTCATAAACCTTGTGTTAAAATTTCATAGATTTCCATTCACTTTTACTAAAGTTAGAGTGCGAAAACTAAAAGTATTCGGACGCCGGACGACGACGACGACGACGACGACGCCGACGCCAACGTGATAGCAATATACGACGAAAATTTTTTCAAAATTTGCGGTCGTATAAAAACAATCACAGTACTAAAAGATGAAATGAATGGGTCAAATGAAATACCTATGTATGAATCACTCGAAATCAGAGTAGGTGTGTTCGAATAGCTTTTTTGTTTTAATAAAAGTACTTGACGACAGTCTTTTCAGTTGGATGATAAAAAATGCATATCTTCGAGAAAAAAACAAATACAATTTTTTGGCTTCCATTTCTACGATTGCGCTTTATATTTGTCACCTTGTGATGTTTTAAAATTTAGTGTGACTGTCCTTATCTTCAAACATAACGTCCAATAACATTTAAGTATGATGTATACAAGCTGAAGCCCCGCCTATCTTAATTGCCATGCTTGAGCAAACATTGATACAAGCAAAGCAAGCAAGCCAAACAAAGATTTGTCTTGCTAGCATTAATGTATTAGCTGTAAATTGTCCACTCAAATTGAGTTACTGCACAAACAGCAAGAAATTACTATTTCCACCCATAAATTAGCTGTTTCAGAACTCTACACACAAAATAGTATAGCAAGATAAATCCATTTCTAACAGGAGTATAAAATTAACTGAATTTTAGTGGCTTTGTAGCTTGAACAACAAATAAGCAATTTTTTTATAGTATTTTTCGGAATTTGTGACCAAAAATAGAATTACAGTAGATTCTAGTGCTAACACTTAGACAACTGACACCCATTACCAAGTTTAAAGAAAATCTGATCGTCTTTGTAAGCTGCAACAAAACCGTTAGGAATGGAAGGAGACAGCTTGCCTGTGTCAGGTGATGATAAAGATGTGTCCAGAGGAGAGGTCAGAGATCGGTTCAGCGGTGAGGTCATTCTCGGCTGGAGACCAACAAGTTGGGACATCGGTGACACTGGCCGGAACTCTGGCAACGTGCGTGCTTGGCTGCTGACAACCATGACTGGTGATCTTAGTTGCTGACTGAAATTATAAATAAATTCAATGATTGTTTTAAGACATGCCTTACATTCACTGGGATACAATTAACGAATATTTCATAAATATTTTTACCTATATTGGTTTTAAAAAAATATAACTGACTTATTGATTCTTTTTAAATGAATTGATAATTTTTTTTGGATTACTTTTAATCGGAACATAATGTATCAAAATAGAGAAGAAACACTTGTTTCTCTAGATGACCAATCAAAATAGAGAAGAAACACTGTTGTTTCTCTAGATGACCAATCAAAATAGAGGAGAAACACTGTTATTTCTCTAGATTTGACCAATCAAAATAGAGAAGGAACACTGTTGTTTCTCTAGATGACCATTTATCAACTTACCTGACAGGTGGACAGCTTGGTTTAATTATCTGACCAGGTTGTAGTGAAGATGACCTCTGATAACCTGCTCCAGACACTGAAAATAGACATATTCATAGAATAAATTTACGATTTCAATTTGCAGTAATACAACATGTACAATTGAAGTTTAGATATTTCTTCAACATTTTCATTATTATACAAAATATTTGGACCAAGTTACTTCAAACAATACACATGGTTTTTATCATTTCCCAAGTTATTGTCCGAAAACTGGAAAATACCCCCTTTTTTTAATGAATAAAACCCCATTACTAGAAAATGTTAAATGTCAAATTTATAAAAATCGAAAAGGAGCTTACCTCAATAGATATAATCTATTCACCAACATTTTATGAGAACTGCAGAAAGCATTTTTGAGTTCTTATCAGAAAACTGGAAAATCCCCTCCTTTTTTTTTTATTAATAAAACTCCTCAACTTGGAAGTTTCCATACAATCTAAAATTTATAATAATTGAAAGGGAGCTCATGTCAATAGATATAAACAATTCACTATTTTTTTTTGCAAATTGAAGGAAGCCTTTTTGAGTTAATGTCTGAAAACTGAAACATCCCCTTTTTTTAATGAATAAAAGTAAAAACCCAATAACTTAGAAACGTAAAATCTAAAATTTATAAAAAACGAAAGGGGCCACACATCAATAGATATGAATATTTCCCCCAAGTTTTATTCAAATTAGTTAAAGAGATAATTCGCGATTTTTTACTTTTCATCTTATTATGTTCATAATACCATAAAAAACATATTCCCCAAGTTTTATTTTGATACGAAAAGTAATAAAGAAGAAAATTGGGAATTAATAATTTTATTTCTTCAAACTTACTGACTTATGTGACGTAGTTTAAGTCTTTTTGCATGCCGGGAGTGAAATTAATCTCATTTAAGTCTTGTTCGTTAACCATCTAATAACGCTATTTAAAGCGCATCGACGACTTTTGGTGTAGCTATTAACCAACGAAAAGTAAGGATAGCCATACAACTTTTAAAATTAGAGTGTAGGATTTATATGTGGATTTTTTTATACAAATTTTAGTAATTAAAGTAAATAATACAATAGAACATTTTTATGATTTTTTTCTACAAATACTTTAAACAAACATATGAAACTGACATGATCGATAGTGTATTAAAAAATTCATGTTTGTATTCTGAACTTTTTGCTTCATTCCAGCAAACATTTTTACTTGCTTGTACTGTGGAAATAAAATGTGTATTAATTTGTGACACTTAGTGAATGTTGAATGCGTAGTTAAACTCAAGGTAATTAAAAGATTAGCATTATGTAATTCTAATCTTTTGATCTTCATTCAGTGACATCTAGTCGTCATGGTTCACCATTTCAGGTGTGAACAACATTTCGTATGAATGATATACGGGAGTCAGTTATAGTTTTAGACACAGAAATGTAAGAAAAAGAATTAAAATTAATTTACGGGAGTAATAAGGTCGCACAATAACTGGATAGATGTTATAAAATTGAGAATGGAAATGGGGAATGTGCCAAAGAGACAACAACCCGACTATAGAAAAAAACAACAGCAGAAGGTCACCAACAGGTCTTCAATGTAGCGAGAAATTCCCGCACCCGGAGGCGTCCTTCAGCTGGCCCCGAAACAAATATATACTAGTTCAGTGATAATGAACGCAATACTAATTTCCAAATTGTACACAAGAAACTAAAATTAAAATAATACAAGACTAACAAAGGCCAGAGGCTCCTGACTTAAATTGGGACAGGCGCAAAAATGCGGCGGGGTTAAACATGTTTGTGAGATCTCAACCCTCCCCCTATACCTCTAGCCAATGTAGAAAAGTAAACGCATAACAATACGCACATTAAAATTAAGTTCAAGAGAAGTCCGAGTCTGATGTCAGAAGATGTAACCAAAGAAAATAAAGAAAATGACAATAATACATAAATAACAACAGACTACTAGCAGTTAACTGACATGCCAGCTCCAGACTTCAATTAAACTGACTGAAAGATTATGATTTCATCATATGAAATATTTTTATATATTTTGCATAAGTTCACTTTTAAATGAATTATGACTTCTGATTACTTTTGTAACGATAAAATACTGAATTATTTTAATTCAATAAATTTATAAATAAAAATAGCCTTCTAAACACGAGTGTATGTCTGTATGAACTAAAAATTGTACTTTTTAAATTAGAATCGGCAACCTTTAATATTTCAAACAGATCATTAACAATTGCAATTATATAATTTAGTCCATCCAAAGCGATCTTTATTTACCTATTTAGGAATTAATGTTCTCATCAAAATATTTTAAATCTCACAACGCATGAATACTTCACTATTTGAAAAAAAAAGATGTTTTAAAAAATTGACAGGAAATTTAAGGATCTTCTTGGAATGGAATCGAAAAATTACGAATAGATATTCTTTTCAAATTTGAAAAACGTCAACAAAATTTATTCATAATCGGGAACGTCCTTAATAAAATAGTCTTCGTCTCACAACGTATTATTCTTTAGCTATTTGACCAACGATGTTTAAAAACAAAAGAAAACGAATTTAATGTCATCTTTCCCTATTTTTGAATGTAATTATAAGTCTGTTCAACTGGCAAGAATACCCCTAAAGCGGACAAGAGTTTATTCTTTAAATTGCTGTCATTGAATATCAAGAAAGAAAATAAATCCCGAAATTGATTTAAAACTTTAATACTCAATAGTTTTCCTAGAAAATATTCACATCCCTTGGGGATTAATAGTGTACGTCCAGTTGCATATAATATTACATGAATGTCGGAACAATTGTGATGATGACGAATTTCTTCCTTTATTCGAGAACAATCTAATTGATATATAAATCTGTGATTTTACTATGTTCATAACTTCGATGAACCAAAGCAAGTTATATATCGACCTGTATTAAAATCAAATTGGTTCTCTTCTTCTTCTTCTTCTTTTGGTATACAATAGTCTATCGAATTCGTTGATTACATACTGTTGGCATACGTGGACTAGTCTATTTACAAAACTTTTACCCCAATTTACACAAAATGTATGTTTCTTTCTTATGTTCAACGTATACATGTATCAGAGACATATAATACAATTGTATTATATATGTCTCTGCATGTATATATCTTAAATTGAGCTATAGTTCCGTAACTTTCTATCCAGGCGTATAAACGAATCGTCGACAAGTGCATACAATTATTTAAATCAATATTTCTGGTATGTTCCAATCTGTCCTTTACTATTGACAACGAGTATATATTACATTTTCCCAAATTAACCCTTGGAAAAAATATGTAAATAGATTTTTATTTCTTCAAATCTTTTTTTTTTGGTATTATTTATATTTTACACCAGAAATGTTATTTATAAACAAGCGTATGAGTTAAGTTATGACTAGTATATTATATCACTTTCGGACACGCAAGACAGAGATGTATATTATACACCTGATAGTTCAAAATGGAAAGTTATAAGTTATCGGCCGTGTACACTGATCAATACCTACAGAAGTGAAACTTTGCATGAACTTGCAAGCCCGACAGGAAATCGGTTGAATACCTGGACGTGTCACCTCACACACCTCACAATACCTTTGGGAGTAATACCTTTAGCCATGCTGGTTATCAGATGAGGGAAGATCAGAATTTATTTGAATAAAGTTTATTACTTTAAAGAATTATGAACAAATTAGATGTTCGAAAACAATTTTCACGGAACATATATTTATGATTTGAACTTTGACTTTTTCACTAATTCCAATATTAACAGTTTAAAAATAACACACCATGCATGGTAATTTAAAAAAAAATAAGAATATTTTCCGTATCAAGTTAGTTATAAAACAACCGTACGATTGACAAGATATCGACACGCAATTACGACTACATCGGTTACTGTAGTTTTGTTCCTTTGTGGTTTATAGACATATCGTTGTTATTAATCGGGAAAGCAGACAAAATGGCCAAACGCAGAGAATTGATACTCTAAATTTAAAATCGATGGTGATCTCTTATCTAGGGGAATAAAACTTTAATATCTATGAATTTGAGCATTTTTATACAGACTGAACATAATATCAATTTTTGATTTTTTTGCGAAGTTTCCCTTTAAAGTGTTTTTTGAGTTAATGTTTACGACTTCAACAACAGTATACCATAGATGTATTATTACGTGCCATAAACGCTTATAACATTGGTATCTCATGAATAATGATTTTTTTAATGTTGATTAGGAACTCTTGTGCATTGAACTCACTAATTGGGGTCTGAAACTGCGTATTCATTGGTTGCTGAAACTGTGTATTCAATGGTTGCTGGAACTGCGTATTCATTGGTTGTTGAAACTGCGTACTTGTTGGTTGCTGATACTGTGTATTCAATTGTTGCTGATATTGCATGCTTTGTCCCTGAAACTGAAATGGCATGGCTTGAGGTGTCTGGTAGACAAATCGTCCACTAGGTGGCGGTTGCTGCATTTGTGATGATGGATTAAATCCAGGCATAAAAACACCTTGTCCATATCCTGGCCTCACCGAGTAAATGTTGGGATTCATTTAGGTTATTGGTACAATTTAATGTTTCACCAATGTTGTGATCTGAAAATTAACAATATAAATGTGAAAATAAAAGATTACTCTTGCAGTTCCTTTAACATGTTTAAAGATAAAGATATAACAAGACTATAAATAATTTGGTGTTTTAATAATATCATAAAAGTTTATTCAGTAAATATACAACAAATATTATTTTCCCTAATACGTGTAATACTGTAAGAAATCTTTAAGACTTTCTTCAGTAAATTTGAAAAATAAATGTAGAATGCGTAAATGGGCCACAGATCCCCCCAATACAAAAGTAAATATGCATGTGTTACATTTGTAACTTCCACATACATTTTTTACATATATATGCATGGTTCATTAATACCATTTTGTAATTATAAGCATCAAGTATAAGTTTCATAGTATTTGGTTGAGGCAAACTTAAGTAAGCAAACAGGAAATGAAAAAATCCGCCATTTTAAAGTTTCTAAAGGGGCATAACTTGTGAACAATTAAGATGACCCCACCCAAATTCATTCTTGGTCTGTGTTTTGGTGGTTATAAGCATTGTTTGTAAGTTTTATAACACAAAATCATGAGAAGGAAACAAAATTTGAAATTGATCTGCAACTTGTCATGATAAAACTACAATGTAAATAATACATATACCAATTATCAAATCAATATTTTCAAGCATGAAAAACTGATTTTTTGAGTGTGTTTTCAAAGTCTAAGTACCCTTACTCTGCACACAATTCTAAATATCATTTTTTTATCTAATCATCATGATCATGAGGAAAAAAGTGTGGAAAATTGATTTGCCAACCTGACCGACAGACAGACTGACAAAGTGTAAATCTAAATTCCGCTTCGATTTTGTCAGTAGGGGACTAATTAACTTTTTAACTAAGGACTACAAGTAGGTACATGTACTGACATGCCAGCGTTAGAAAGCAATAATACTGATTGAATTCAGAAAGATTGTCTTCATCATATGAAAATCAAGCACAGTGACATTATCCTTCCCGTTAGGAATTTAGTAACACACCATCATAAGAAATATGAGAAGAACATAACTTGAATCATGCAAACAACTGGTTTGGGAATAAATGTCTATTTCTGATGCAGAGACCCTACGGGTGAAATAAAAATTGATTCCAAAAATGCCATCTTTAGTGACTTAACAACAGTATCGGAACTATATCCCTATTGAATAAGTCCATAGGCGGATCAAGGGGGGGCCTGGGGGGCCCGGGCCCCCCTTTCGTGCGAAAAATTTGGTTGATTATATAGGGAATCATTGAAGCATGGCTGGAGTGGGCCCCCCTTAGGTCAGTCAGCGGGCCCCCCTTAGGAAAAGTTCTGGATCCGCCACTGAAGTCTGCGAATAAGGTTTGGTTTATATCATGGTTATATAATTAATTCTTGAGGTGAATGACAACATTTTTGTACTTTAAATAGAATATTGCCATACATGCCATAAAAGATTTGTTGTGAAAAAACTGAATGCGTAAGATGTTTGCACATTGATATATATTTACTATTAAATGATGTCTGTGTACCAATGATAAAATTTAGAAAATAATTTTGACAAGTTTGTTATACAATGTATCAATCAAAGAGCTGAAGAGTTCTGAAGGGAAAAGACGGCCATTGTTCCAATTTTTAGGGGGTATCTTTTGATAGTCTACATACAAAGAATGAGCAAAAGAACAGCTAGAACATATAGAAAGGCTGGACAATAATGAAACTAATTGTTGTTTATTGTTATTTCATTTCCTTAGTCAATAATTCATCATAGAGACAATTTGGACCAATGAGATCTGTACCTTCTAAATCAAAACATTTGATTTAAGTTGGGAGTTAATTATCTAAAATTCAATTGAATTTAACAACTATACTACATTATATTTTAAAATTTTAATTATGTACAACTGAACAGCAGGCTAAGAATATTCTCAATTTTTTGTGACAATATTCTCAAGAAAGTGAGGACTGAAAAATCTATTCAGTTTTAATTTTCCATTGATAAAGTTCCCAGTTACAACTCTCGTCACAGGGATACATGTACTTATAAAATCAAATATGATTGATATAAAAGCTGTGTGAAGTTTGTTTCCAGATCCCACATTTTGATATATCTGTAAAATTCATGAATAAAAAGCTTTAAACTACAAAAAGCAATAGAAGACTACTTATCATATACTAAATGTCACATTTTAAATGTTCAGAAACATTTACTTTGATTTTAGTGTAAAATTACTCATCAATTGAGGTGCTCCTGAATTGGAGGAAGATTCTAAAAACAGAGCTTTACAGAAACAATGAAAACTGCCGTTTCTCTCCCCAATCTCATGTATCCCCATTGACATTGTTTACCGCGAAAGTTGACCTACATATTATCTGATTATAGCCTCAGATTCAAGCATTTCATGTTGGTGTGTGAATCATCTACACTACAGCAAACATCATTAGGTTTATATTTAACAAATACGGATTTTAAATTAGTATACAAGTATACTGTGAATGATTTTTATAATGATTCTGAATAAAGGATATCCCTGTGACTGTGTAGTGTGGCATTCCATCAATGACGTCACTAGGTTAGATATATTTAGAATATTTCGTAATACTGATTTTTCCGGACTGTAAAAGAAACGTATATAGTGTAAGGGAAAGCTCAATATACGATAATTTCATGAGAAACAGAAGGGAATTGTGTAAAAAATGTATTTAAAGTCAATCTGTTCTCCTTGTCATCAATTTCAGTATGACATTTTGAGGGGGTTTCCAAACTATCAAAACAAAATGATTGACGTGAGGGAATGATACTCTGGCCAACCCCATTAGGGAATTGACGGCTTGAAGCCAGCTTTCCCCAAAAACCCTGAAGTAGTCATTATTGAGAGCCAATATATATCATCCAAATCTGTGAAATCAGAATCAAATATCTAAAAGTGTTTTCAAAGTTTTGTATCAAATGTATTTAGATAATATACATATGTACATTGTATATCGATGCATATGGTTCTTTGTAGATTTTAGTCAGAAAACGTAAATTAGTTCTCAAAACAATACAGAAACAGGTCTGCAGTTAGAGGTGCACAGTTAGTCCCCATTGGAAATCTGATAATTTGACAATATACATGTAGACATCCATTGCAAACAAAAATGTTACTAATGTACATGTATCTAGGTAAAATTTAAATATATTTATGTGATTCTTAAAATTTTCCATGCAGTTATGATCTCCTTGTTGCCGTGCTGGTTCTTCACCTCTCCCTGTTTGGCTGCCAGGGAAAAGTCGCATTTCTTAAGTGTGGTGTCCATTCACTAAATCTTAATTTCACATGTAAATAGGTTTTTTTAAAACGAGCACCATATTGAATGACTTAATTAGTACTTGCGTGGTGGGTCTTAGACCTTTTGCATTTCAACAAGATGAATGTCAGGTGACCCCTGAGCCTGAGGTGAGTTTTAAATTTTCAAAAGAAAAGAATTGCAGCTAATCTTATCATAAACAAGAAGTGCATGTCACACGTTTTACTTTACTTCTATTGATATTTGATTGTATAGCTCAAATTTTGGGCACCATGATTGGTTAATAAAATTATCTTATCTTATCTTACATTCTTATCTTATCTTAAACAAATTCAAAGTACAAATTTTATTTAGAACCACCTATTTATAGCCCATTTATTGGTACAGGTACCCCTAGTCCATATAATTATGATCTCTTTCAAGGCTAATTAAATTTTTCTGTAAAGCCTTCCTTACGGCAGATTTTACAATAACCAGGATATTTTTTTTTTTTTATCAATCAAAAAAGGAATTGCTGAAACTGTGAAACAGACTGTGAAATGTAGTAATGCAGAATGTTATTCTATTAAATGTGTATTTCTGAGTAAATAAAAATAAAAATTAATTTGTATTTGTGTTTTCTGTCAGATGTAGAGAGTTTTTAATTTCAAAATGTTAGACATTGCAGAGACATGGTATCCTACTTGCCCAAAATCTAACTTATTTTGAGTTGAATTTTAAAGTATAAATCATATGTTGGGCATTATATCATGGGCTTATATTTTAATAAAAAGTCTCCTTTTGGGTGTTTATCACAATTTAAAGGCAGATTTTTATTAGTAAAGGTTAAAAAAGTGCATTTTAATAAAAAATTGCGAATGTTACATATTTTCCGTCCGGTGTGGTATGTCGCGATCGCAACTTTTATTTTGGTTCTCAGACAGTCCATTGTAGTTATTTTTATCTTCGGATTTATGAATCATTGAAAATACCAATTATTTACATTTTGATGACCTTAAGGGGGTCAACGGACTAGAGGAATCAATATCATTGGCTGTTCTATTTTTGCGAATGTTACTGATCTACGTTTCCGTCCTTATCAGGGTCACGTGAGGAACATTATATTTAGATCTGTAGCTCTCCTGTATAGAAGTTACGATCTCGCCCTGAGTAGAAATGGAAGCTGAATCGGTTGATTCACAGGATGGGAGGAAACAAAAGGTAAGTTGTATGTAATTTCACTGCATGAGGAACTTGAATATATTCCGTCCATCATAAGGAAGTTCGCAACAAATAGTCGAATCAAGTAATTTCATGATAATATCAAATTAAGAAGCTTTTGTTGTGTTTTTTCATCGTCAATCGAGATTTGATCGTATTTTACGAACATTTGAGTCATCCCGTTCATCTTGGAACATATAATATACATTATTCTTGATAAGTTGTTGTGAACGGTATAAGTTGGACACATTTTTATGTAGCGATTGTTACTTTCGGACATAAATTCAATGTTGCGAATGTCGATCTGAGTCTAGTGAGACAAGTACAGTCGTTGCGAATGTTCCCTGAAGACTTGAATAGGTGTTGGGAACGTTACTTATGGACAAAAAAGAAGGAAGTAATGTTCAATTATGTTGCTAATGTTTCATGTTGGACACAAATTACGACAATAAATTCATAAATTTTCCAAAAAAAATATTTGTAGAAACAGTTGAAATATGGGTGAAAAAACTACTAATTTCTGTAAATTTAGTATTTTCAAATAATTTTGAATAAATTTAAAGAAGGATTTTTACATCTATGATGCTATGAGATGGAACAGATATACTATGTTGCATATGTTACGAAAAGACATTTGTTAAAGTTGCTAATGCTACAAGTGAGACTAAATTGCATCTATTGCAATTCTAAAAACATCACACAGAATTTTGAATTTTAAAACGTAACAAAATACTGAGACCGTCATACACTATTGTGGTGTGAGTAACATGGTAAAAAAATTTAATCTGGCAGCAAGAAGGTTAAAATCATATGATAAATAATAAAGAACCAGGGTTAGCATTCAATTTTATTTGAAGGTACAGGGACAAATAAAAAAATACAAAAAAAACCATTCTGATAATTTTATTTCAAGTAATATTATATACATGATATACATGATATATGCCCGCTTTAAATTGTTACATTTTTTTCTCAGAACAACTACATTATATTAAAATATAAGCATTTCTAAAACTTGGTTTCAAGAATTATTCATCAATCCATCCCACAGTGGCTAAATGGTTAATTTCCTGTTTACTGTATACTTTTAGTGTGGTTTCATAAGTGAGCAGTAGCTCACAGATACTCTTGTTTTTAACTGGATTTCTGTATTTTTTTACTGAAAAAAACTTTTGTATGAGGTTGTACAGCCAGCCTGTCTGTCACAAACACTTATATTTTTTTTTCTTTTCTAGAAGCATCGCAGCACCATTTGGAGAGAACAGCTTAAAAAGAATAATCCTCAAAAGTATAAACAATATTTAGAAAAACAAAAAGAACACTCCAAAACAAATAGACAAAAATTGAAGTCAATAAGATTGAAAAAGAACAAAACACCAGAAGAAGAGCAAGTATGCAAAAATATCCTAGAAAATCTGAGAATGAGGCAAGCTAAACTAAGACAAAGAAAGAAAGAAAAAACTGAAACACCAATTAAAGTTAAGATTGGATCAAACAAAAATACAAAAAGTAAACCATCAACAAGAAAAAATGTGCAAACAAAGAGAGAGAAATGGAGAGTGGCAAAGGCAAAATACAGAGCAAACACCTCAAATTATAAAAAAAGATGGGTTAAGGAAAAGGATAAAAATCGTAAAAAAACAACAAAAGATGATGAGAAAAAGATGCAATTGCCAAAATTGAAACAGAAAACTGAAAAAAGTCATGACATGATAGGATACAAAACAAAGCAGTCCTTGTGGAATAAGGCGTCCTCAGTAAGACAACAGTTGCCAACTACACCAAGAAAGTTTGTAGATCTTTTAACACACATCATTAAAAACACAACACCAAGGAAAAAGGATGCAATATACGAACAACTGATACAGAAAGAAAAAAAGTATGCAAGCATATTTATGCGTAGAAACATGGCATTTACTAAGGATCTTTTAGATAGAAATACTCTCAGATATCTGAAAAGTTATGATAGAAAAAACATAGTCAGAAAAGCATTGAAGAACCTGAAGATACAACCTAGAAAAACAAGGAAGGATAAATTTTCGAAAACAAAAGAAAACTTGGTGAAGTCATTTTTCCTAAGAACAGCCAGAGTTCTACCACAGAAGAGATATACTACAAAATATGGGCCTGGTTATTCTCTACAAATGACATTAACAGCTGCATTTAAAACCTTCAGAGATGAGAATCCTACTATTAAATTGAGCTTTTCTAAATTTATATCATTAAAGCCAAAATGTGTCCGACTATTGACAAAAACTCAGTGGAATGTGTGTGTTTGTCCTACATGTTTTAACATTAAATACAAACTTACATGCCTAAACAGAGCTTTCTCTCATCACAAAAGTCCAAGAAATGAAAAAGAGCTAGTCAACTTTTTATTATGTAGAAAACCTGATGCAAGGAGATTTCACCAAAGTAAATGCATTTATGGCATTTGTGAAATGTGTAGTTCACACGAGAAACATTGTAATATTGTACAACATTATCGTGATTTAAATACAGATCAAGAACAAATACGTAAGCTGTCCTGGAACCATTGGGAGAGAAAAATGGGAAGTGATGGTAAAATAAGGAAATGTTTGGTACAGAAAGAAGGAAATGTTCATCAATGTCTAGAGGAATTGCAGGAAGACGTTGAAAAACCAACACAAGGAACATCCCTTGTTAAACATGTATTTACTGCTGATTGGCAACAGTTCCAGTTTAACACGATAAAAGATAATCTTCCTAAAGATAATATTTTAATGGTAATGGATTTCGGAAGAAATAGAGTAGTGAGATATCAAGATGAAATTAAATCAGCATATTTTGCTGCAGCTCAGATTACAATACATCCTATAGTTTTATTTTATCACTCCAATGATGTGCCAGAACTGATTGTAAGACATTCTTTAGTATTTCTGAGTGATGATATTACACACGACTCAAAAGCAGTCGAGTATTTTCAAAACAAAACTCTTGAATTTTTGGATGAAAAATCTATACCCTACAAGGAATTGATAATTTTTTCTGATGGTTGTGCTGGACAGTATAAAAGTAGGCACACTTTTGCCAAATTAGCACAAGAAAATGTTGTTATACAGCGTCATTATTTTGGGAGTGAACACGGCAAAAGTGAATCTGATGGAGAGGTTGCTGCTGTTAATAAAGCAGTGGACTCAGTTGTAATAGGAAGACGAGCAATTATAACAAATGCTACAGACATGTATAATTGGTGCTGTGAGCATATTGTTTTTGATGAACCAGGATCGAAGAGAGATTTTTTCCTAGTTGATAAAAACATTATCGAACATTCTAAAGAAGACACTGTTAAACCCATTAAAGGAATAAGACAGATACATCAAGTTAACAATGATCCTCAAACACAAGGTGCACTTAACATTAAGAAGGTGTCATGTTTTTGTGAACAATGTTTAAAACGGGACTATGAAAGATGTATAAATTCTGACTATACAGATATTGAAAGAATAAAGATCCAAAATGAAGGTAAAGATGTTAAAGAATCAAAGAGGAAGACAATTATACAGGGAAATAAAAACAGTGAAAACAAAGAAAATGCAAAATTGAAAGTCAAGGAAAAGAAAACAACAATTAAGAAAAAGAAGGAAACAGCATCATCAAAACCAAAAGTACCTGTTGTTCCACAAGAAAAGAAAACAGCAATTAAGAAAAAGAAGGAAACAGCATCATCAAAACCAAAGGTACCTGTTGTTCCACAAGAAAAGAAAACATCAATAAGGAAAAAGAATGAAACAGTATCTTCAAAACCAAAGGTAGTAAAACAAAGTGTGCCATTGAGGACAGCAGAACAACAACAACCACCAAATGAGCACACAGCAATAGACAGGAAACAATATTTTGATTTAAAACTTCAGGAATTGCAAAGGTGTGCAGACTATGATATCTTACTGGCATTATGTACACAGTTAGATGAAGAATTCAAATAAATTGAAATTGTGATAAATGAAGATACTAATATTGTCTCAAATAATTTAGTAGTTGACCGTGATGCATCAAATTTATTCCCCAAACTTAGACTACAGACAACAAAGTTTGTGAACTATTTGCCAGTGGTGGTGTACGGGGATGGGAATTGTCTTCCCAGAAGCATCAGCACTCTTGTCTTTGGGAATGAAAATAATTTTAAGGAAATTAGAGCAAGAATAACAGTAGAGATGTGCATAAATGCAGAATTATACCTCAAAAATGAAAATCTTATCAAGGGAAACAGTTTCCCCAAGAAGGATGCTTCTTATCTATTAAATACATATATAATGTTCCTGGAGCAATATACACCTGGAGATAGACTTACAAGAAATGTTATAAGAAGACTTTACGAAGAAGAGGTATTAAACTCGTGTAAAAATGGATCCTGGATGGGTATTTGGGAACTTCTCGCAGTTTCATCAGTATTAAAATGTGAAATAATGTCTGTTTATCCAGATGTACACACTGATGTTGTTCCAAGAACTGTACTCCACAGGCGAATTCTTCCCTTGAAAGAACAAGAAGGTTTATATTCTATCTCTGCTGCTGTAATGTGGTCATCAACTAGAAATGATGGATTCATCAATCATTTTGTCCCGCTCTTACCACTTCATAGACAAGAATCACACTCAGTTAATACTGAACCCTTGATTTGCTTTGATGATTCAGATACTAGTTTAAATGAAGATGACAGTTTTATTAAAACTTTTCTTGAAAATGATGTTTTTATGAACATTGATAATAGTGACATTGATGTCATGTCTGAAGTTTTAAGTAGCCAAGCAAACATAGTTGATGAAAAGTCAGAAGTCAAATCAGATGATGTAGTCAAGTCAATGCCGATCGAGTTTGAAGTTGTATGTAGACAAGCAAACATAGGTGACGAAAAGTCAGAAGTCAAATCAGATGATGTAGTCAAGTTTGAAGTTTTAAGTAGCCAAGCAAACATAGGTGATGAAAAGTCAGAAGTCAAATCAGATGATGTAGTCAAGTCGGTGCCAGTCAAGTTTGAAGTTTTAAGTAGCCAAGCAAACATAGGTGATGAAAAGTCAGAAGTCAAATCAGATGATGTAGTCAAGTCGGTGCCAGTCAAGTTTGAAGTTTTAAGTAGCCAAGCAAACATAGGTGATGAAAAGTCAAAAGTCAAATCAGATGATGTAGTCAAGTCGGTGCCAGTCAAGTTTGAAGTTTTAAGTAGCCAAGCAAACATAGGTGATGAAAAGTCAGCAGTCAAATCAGATGATGTAGTCAAGTCAGTGCCAGTCAAGTTTGAAGTTTTAAGTAGCCAAGCAAACATAGTTAATGAAAAGTCAGAAGTCAAATCAGATGATGTAGTCAAGTCGGTGCCAGTCAAGTTTGAAGTTTTAAGTAGCCAAGCAAACATAGGTGATGAAAAGTCAGAAGTCAAATCAGATGATGTAGTCAAGTCAGTGCCAGTCAAGTTTGAAGTTTTAAGTAGCCAAGCAAACATAGGTGATGAAAAGTCAGTAGTCAAATCAGATGATGTAGTCAAGTCGGTGCCAGTCAAGTTTGAAGTTTTAAGTAGCCAAGCAAACATAGGTGATGAAAAGTCAGTAGTCAAATCAGATGATGTAGTCAAGTCGGTGCCAGTCAAGTTTGAAGTTTTAAGTAGCCAAGCAAACATAGGTGATGAAAAGTCAGAAGTCAAATCAGATGATGTAGTCAAGTCAGTGCCAGTCAAGTTTGAAGTTTTAAGTAGCCAAGCAAACATAGGTGATGAAAAGTCAGTAGTCAAATCAGATGATGTAGTCAAGTCGGTGCCAGTCAAGTTTGAAGTTTTAAGTAGCCAAGCAAACATAGGTGATGAAAAGTCAGAAGTCAAATCAGATGATGAAGTCAAGGTGGTGCCAGTCAAGTCTGAAGTTTTATGTAGCCAAGCAAACATAGGTGATGAAAAGTCAGAAGTCAAATCAGATGATGAAGTCAAGTCTGATGTAGATGTTATGGATAATAGTGCATTAGAGACAACTGTAGCAGAGAAATCAAGGTATAAGTGAATTACATTTGATGTTAAATTATTAATTTTTCTAGTCAAAGCGTTTTTTCCCCTCACAATTACTACATTTGTACTTAAATAATTATGATAACGTTTTGGATACTTTTTTTAACTTAAAGATTATTATCACCAGAATCTATATTTAAAAATATATAGATTTATAACTTGTAATTTCTAATTATTACATTGCTTTAAATGAAGAAGAATTTTAAAAAACAGCCAATACAATATGACAATAATTTATCAAATAGTTTATCATGTTTATGGTTAATAATTTATAAACAAGGTAAATGTTATTTAAAACAGAACTTTTAAAACTGGGGATTATCTGGCTGTCAGATTTGGAAATAATGTATACCCAGCAGTTGTAAGTTATCAATTTCATCAAATTGTTGATGTTATTTTTTAGCTCACCTTTCCTAAAAGGAAATGTGAGCTTTTACCATCACTTGGCGTCCGTCGTCGTCCGTCGTCGTCCGTCGTCGTCGTCGTCCGTCTGTCTGTCCGGTGTAAACTATTTCAAAGATCTTCTCCTCTGAAACTACTGAACTAATTCCAACCAAACTTAAGCTGAATGATCCCTAGGGTATCTAGAATAAAGTTTGTGTTTTATATACCATTTCATAAAAAAATTGAAGGTGAGCGATTCAGGCTCTTGAGAGCCTCTTGTTTTATTTTCTTGGATTTTTCATTCTTTATCTAACCTGACTTAGATTTCTCCAGTGAAATGCTATATAGATCAAGAACAAATAGAAATGGGATATATTTATTGAAAAAACAGGGTCTTAACTTGGAAAATCTTTAAATGCTTTTCAATTTTCAATGACTGCTTGATTGGTACATTTGAAGAAAAAAAAATCGGTCATTATTTTTAAAGCTATCATTTTGAAGTTTAGGTCAAGTTATGTTTAATTTTTTGTTTGTGAAGATATGTACATACATTTCTTGATTTATATCAACAATTTATTAATAAAATATGTGTTATCTTTAAACTAAGAAAGATATGTTCATTGTACGAAAATTTAGATTTATACTTAATGACACAAGATATTCTTTGTTAAATGTCAGAATACATGAAAAAAAAAACACATTAATCAAGCTACAATTAAAAAATAATATTTACAGTGTTCTGTTATTTCATTGATTTCATCTACATGTATCATTTGTGTATTGAGAAGTCACTTGTCATTATTTTTAAATCTTGTTTCAGGTGTCTGAATGGCCATGGATTTTTTATTATGCATCTACTAGATGTAATAGAAGGTGGAAGGAGGGAACATTAAAGTACATCATAGCTGAACATGATATTATACAAAAACTTAAACCACCAGAGATAATAATGGAGGGGCGTTTACTTTTATATATATTCAAAGGTAATTTATAATCTGTTTCTTTGAAGGGCTTTATATCACATTTAAGCTACCATATATATATATCTAGTTGGCATAAAAGTCATTGTTCACAGAAATAATTACCAAGAAATTGTCAATTTGATTTTCAAGTGTACCTTAGCATTATCTAGGGTAATCAGTAAAAAAACATGGTTACCGTTTCAGCTAAAACTAATAATGACAACAAAATTTTTAAAACCATACTTCAAGCATTCAGAAAAAATCCCATTAAGAGTGATGTAAATTTGAAGAAAAGTCCTAAAATAATAGTAAAACATTTTTTTTTTCATAATCATATATATTATAAGCAGTAATATTTTCAATTTATTTTCTTTCAGATGAAGTCCTCCAGAAGAAACCGGGAGACAGAAAATGACTGTTAAATTAAAACATTAAATTAATTTTAAGCTTCAGCAGTATTTGAGATTTTGAATGCAAGATGCTGATGCATCTATCATCGGATCATGATTTAATTGACAAAACAAGGTGTTGAGGCATTGATCACTATTGCATATCAGTACTCACTATATATGTGCAAACTGATTTGAAATTGTTTATTAATTTCTTGTTTGATTTTTCTGGCCAGACATGACATGGCAAATCTCAGTAATACTTCATCTAGAATCAATATCTGGCCTTTTAGCTACTAGTATTTAGTGCTTTTGGTTGCAGGTTTAATTAAAATTGGTATTTGCCTCTTGACATGGATAACAGTTTATACTTCATCTAGAATCAATATCTGGCCTTTTAGCTACTAGTATTTAGTGCTTTTGGTTGCAGGTTTAATTAAAATTGGTATTTGCCTCTTGACATGGATAACTTAGTTTATACTTCATCTAGAATCAATATCTGGCCTTTTAGCTACTAGTATTTAGTGCTTTTGGTTGCAGGTTTAATTAAAATTGGTATTTGCCTCTTGACATGGATAACTTAGTTTATACTTCATAAAGAATCAATATCTGGCATTTTAGCTACTAGTATTTTGTGTTTTTGGTTGCAGGTTTATTTAAAATTGGTATTTGCCTCTTGACATGGGAAACATAGCTTTAATACTTCAAAAAGAATCAATATCCTGCCTTTTAGTAACTAGTATTTAGTGCTTTTGGTTTCAGGTTTACTCCAATTTCGGATAAAACAATAGACATTAAAATGTGTATACTGTGCCTCTTGTCCTCCAAGCATACAGCATCTATTAATAAGAGCAAAGGTCGGCTCAAAAATATAGGCAAAACAGTTAGTATAGTATGTCTGGGTCAGTTTAATAATATTTAACTTGTTCTAGTCCATATATGCACTTGGCTTCTAATGGAATTTATGCAATAATTAATATTAATGCATCCATTAAATCTGGTTGGTTGGTTCATCTACTACAAGGAAGGGTTCTTTTTGGTACTCTAATCATTTTGACATGATTATCTGGGTAACTGAAAAAGATATCAACAAGAACGGGAATTTTCTTAAAGTATAACTGAAGAAGGTGTTGCTAATGTTACAACCGGGGTACTGTGAATTGGTTTCTAGTTTGACATTTGATATTAAGACAATTACATTCTGTATATTAAGAAACTATTAACCAGAATATATATAATAGTATAACTACAGGCAAAGATAAACATTACTGTATGCATACATTTTAACTTTTAAAGATGTTGTTGCTAATGTGACATGTCCAAATGTTGCTAACGTTACTAATTTTTGTCTCTGTCACATTAGCAACAGCAGTAATTAAAAACATGTTTTTTTTAAAGAATCTGGCATAAATTCAACTTGTATAATGTTAATATATGTAACACATGAAAATCTTAACTGATTAAAAAAAAAATACTGTGAAGAAGAGGTCAATTTCCTAGCAAAATGAAAACTTTACGTCACATTTTATGTCCGTTACATGTCCAACAAGTTATACATTATTTATTTCCACTAATATATTGGAAATAGTAATGTGTTAGATGCTAATTATCTTCCAAAACCAATTTACTTTCAGAATGTGTTTTAGTTTTAACTCAGGGAAAAGGGTTTAAACCAAAATTTATGCAATTTTGGACAAGGGTGGAAAAGGAGAAAATGTGGGCAACCCTGTTTCATTGGAAATTATTCAATAATCTGGTACATTATTTACTATGTGTTGGAAGATTTAAGCCCTACTGATCATAAATTTTCAAAAAATATAATTTGTTTCCATGAAATGTCTACTTTATTTTTTTATTTTGAAAGTAGGTGACAAAACACAATACTGAAAAATCTGCCCTACCTACTGTCAGGCGTCAAACTGTATATGTAATTTTCTGCTTTTGTTAGCGTCAAATTGATTAAAAGTTATTCACCGAGATTAGTCAAAATATCCTTCTCATGAATCGTCAGAGGTTTCAAAATATTATCATTCACGTTCTTTTTTTTTGGAAAAAAAAAATAACTTGACTGTCTAAATCTTTTATTTTTTTTAAGGTCTAAAAGAAATAGTCCAAATAATTATGACGTCTTGAAAGGCTAATATAATTTTTTTCTTTGACGCCTTACGTCGATGTAAGGCGTCAAAGAAAAAAATTATAATAGCCTTTCAAGACGTCATAATTATTTGGACTATATAAGAAAGTGCATATAAACGTCAAAAAGACTCATTGATTTGATAAGAATTTTTAACACAGTTCATCTTGATGGTAGCCCCATTAACACCCTCAGGAGGACGTCTCAGAAAAAAAATAGCATTGCAAGACGTCATATTTATTTGTGAACTAAGCTAAACAGGTCCCCCTCATGTTTCATGAATATTTTTTTTTATTACATCAGTTTTACTTTTACAAAATGTGACACTTGTGCGTAACCACATAATTCTTTGCAAACACTGTTCATTCAAATTCTTTTCTAAAGATTTGTTCTCTATTAAAGTAAGTTTAATATGTTTAACAGTCATGAGATAAGAACATTTCCCAATCTTACTATAAACTGTTGCATGTTGTTTTTCTTTTGGTCGCATCACAATCATGGAAATAGCTACGATCCGAAAATAATTCCTATAAAAACTTAACCATTTTTTCGTTTTGGTAAGGTCAGATGAAATAACTAATTTACACTTTAAATATATATTTGAAAACAAGTTATACTAATAATTGATAAATATGAAAATAGAAATTAAAAGTCAAACAAATATCGCGTATGAAAATGGAAAGTAAGTCCGATATTCCCGCCATCTTTCAACAGCTGCAACTTTTGATCACCTTTGCTTACGAAAACTGAAATCCTTACCCACCCCTCTGCTGTACCATGGTACAGTTAACTAAATACTGGTGAAATAAGGCAACTAAAGACACCAACTTATTAAACAAAATTTTGTTGTAAGCCCGCATACTTTATAAAAAGAAGAGTAAAAATGAAAAAAGGTCAGAAATTCAGCAAACGCTAAAATGGGTATTTGGTCTGGATCCGGGTCCTTCATTCATTAAATTCTTTAATATTATTATTTATGGTCATTTTTTTCTATTTATGTTTTTGCCCATTCTCTTTTCTCTATTAAACTTGTTAAGTCTTTTGTTCCTCTGTTCTTATTTTTTAGTCATTTCCCCCTTCTTTTTTTAAGCTAGCCTGGCCCAAAGCCAGGGCCAAGTGAGCTTTTCTCACTATTTGTGGTTGTTGTCCGTTAACTTTAAAAAAATTCCTTCTGAGAAAATTCTAGGCCAAATAAAACCAATCTTGACCTAAAACATCCTTTAGTCAAGGATTTGTATAGTAAGAAGCCTTCTTCCTAGATTCCAATCCTTCTTACTATACAAATCCTTGCTTTAGTTAATAGGGTATTTAGTTTAAAAATGATGTATCCTATATACAAGAAAGAGCACTCAGATTTATTTATGACGACTACACAAATTCTTACAATACACTTCTTGAACAATCTAAGCTACCAGCACTAAAAATCAGAAGATTGAGAACCATGGCATTAGAGACATATAAAAGTTTTGCAGACGATTTGGTAATAATGTCAAGTTCACATATAGGACTGCAGAATGCAATAAATAAACTAGAGAAGTACTGCTATGACTGGCAATTAACAGTTAATACTAAAAAAACTAAAGTTATGACGTTTCAGAATAAATTTTCTCCCACCCCTGTGGTATGCTATAAAAACATCCAATTAAATGAGACTAAAGAATACAATTTTTTAGGAAACATTATTAACTATAAGGGTAATTTTAAAAATGCTATCCAAGAGTTATCAAAAAAAGGGATTGAAGGTCCTATTTGCTTTAAAAAGTAGATTTTCTAACTTTCAATCCATCCCTGTTAATTTATCATGAATGCAAACTTTTTGATGTCTTAATAAGACCTGTTTTATTATATAATAGTGAGGTATGGTTTATGGAAGATTATTTATCCATGTTTAAATCTTTGAAACGTTCAGAACAACATGGTTCTGTTTGTGATACTTTGTCGTTAGAAGATAAATTTTGCTATGAAATGATTCATAATAAATACATGTACTGTAAATCTGTCCTAGGACTTAGAAAAACTGCATGTAATATTTCAGCCAAAACAGAACTGGGCAGATTTTCTATGGCTTCATTTATTAAACCACAAGTTATGCTATATTTCTGTAGATTTCATACCAATGATATTAATCCTCTGTTAAAAGAAGCCTATGAATTAAATAAGTCCCTGCATAATGATGGTTTTCATAGTTGGTATACATTTGCTCTAAATATTTTTAAAGAGCCTGGATTAAATGCTAAAGATTTTGAAACTTGTGATAAACCATACAATAAAATTAAATATTCCTTAAAGATGAAGTTTAAACAGGTATCACATGAATTTTATACAAAAAAAGTCTTGAATAAACTTTCTTCTATAACAGACAGTTCGAAATTATTTCTATATGGTCAAATAAAAACTGAGATAAAAATTGAAAATTATTTATTAAAAGAATCAAATTTTAAAACCAGACAATTAATTTCTAAATTAAGGGTTAGTGACCATAACCTAGAAGTTGAAATGGGAAGATATAAAAATGTACCCAGAGATCAAAGGTTATGTAAACTTTGTAATAAAATTGATGATGAATACCATTTTTTACTATACTGCAAACTAAACTCAACTTTAAGAGATTGCTTATTTTTAAAGATTAATAATTTAAATCCTGATTTTACAAATTATCAACCACTTTTAAAGCTAAAACAACTTTTAAATCCTAAATCTGAGCTTTTGACAGAAATTGGTGACTTTATAAAGCAATCATTAGAATTGCGAAAATGAGGTCCATGTTCATCAAAGGCTACATTAATTACCATTTATTACTATGTTTTTTTTTTTTATGTTTATATTTGTAATTCTTCACTGTCTGTATTAAATGTTGTATTTGTGTTTGCTTGACCCATATGGGTGTATTTTTGCAAATAAAATTATTATAAAATAATAAATAAATCAAGTCCAGAATTCCTACATAATTTAGTAAATATTAAAGAAAATTCATATAACTTCAGGTACAAAGGCATAGCAGATATGCCACGGCCAAAAACAACAAGGTATGGTAAGAAAAGCTTTAGTTATGAGGCAGCAAAACTCTGGAACTCCTTGCCAAATGAGGCAAGGAGCTTATCAACTTTTGGCCAGTTCAAAAATTTTATCTCCACCTGGTGTTTTTCAGAAAAATGTACATGCAGTTCTTGAAAATAATGTACTTACTTGCTGCCCCATAACTTGATCTCGAAGCCTGCTGTTTTTTTTGTTTTTTTTTTTTATGTTTTATCTTTTTGCAGTTATTTTTATTTTTTATTTAGCCATTTATTTCTTTTGCTTATGCATTACCTTTGCTATAGCTGCATGCAGTCTTTTGTTTGTGCTTAAAGTGTTTAAGTTTGCATGTGCTACTTTTATATAAATACTATGTGCTACTATATATGTGCTGATATTAGACATCTTGCTTAGCTTTTATTCTGCATGTGCTATCTATGTATTAATATATATATATGTGATGTCTGTATGTTTGTGTTGTATGTGTATCTGATGTTATTACATGTATGTTTTGTTTATTAATATCAGTCGGTTAAAGAGCTCTTAAGAGCTCATGTTTTTTGTTATTATGTATATATGAAACCTGACTTTAAATAAAGATTACTTTACTTTACTTTACTTTTATATAACTCGTCCATCAACCAAGATGGCCACCATGGCAGTTTTTGGCCAGTAGCTCTAAAACTAATGCATTAGAGCAAATCAGACGGGGGGAGGGGGTTAAGTGGGTTTAATATCAGGTTAAGATCTTTCTGCCCTGAAATTATCAGACAACTTGTTTGAATTGGTATTTTTAAGGAAATTTTACAGTGTTTGGTTATTATCTTGAATATTGAAATATAAAGAAATAAACGTTTATCTAGCAAAATTGTTCAAAAAAGTTGGATCTACAAATAAGTCAACATGACCAAAATGGTCAATTGACCTCATAAAGAGCCTTGCCCTTTTAAGTAAATTTTCGTAGATATTTTTGTAAGTTTTTACAAAATCTTCTCCTCTGAAACTTTAATGGGGCCAAACTGAGCCAAACTTGGCCTAAATCATTCTTAGGGTATTATATTATATGTAGTTAAAAATTATTACATGAACCCGCCTATCGACCAAGATGAGTGCCATGGCTAAAAATAAAGCATGAGGGTTAAAAATGCAGTTCTTGGCTTATATCACTGTATAAACTAAAGCATTTAAAGCAAATTTGACAAAAATATGTATCAAGTCAAGACTCCTTAGACCTTATTTGCTGTTAATTTTTCAGAGGCATCAGACAACCTGGAATGGTTGCTGCCTCAGAATTAGTAATTTTATGGAAAATTTAGTCTTTTGTTATTATCTTGAATATTTATATTAGATAAAGATAAACTGTTAACCGCAAAATGTTCAGCAATTAACATCTAAAAATATGTCAACATTACCACAATGGTCAATTGACCCCTTTTAGGAGTTATTGCCCTGCATAGTAAATTTTTGACAATTTTTTGGTAATCTTTGAAAAAAAAATCTTCTGAAACTATAAATGAGACATGTTTAACCAAACTAGGGCCACACTCATCATTAAGGTGTCTAGATAAAATAGAAATGTCAGAGAGCCCTGCCTACCAACCAACATGGTTGACATCCCTTAAAATCGAACATAGGGGTAAAAAGCAAGTTTTGTCTTATTTTTTTGAACTGTTATTATAAATATAATATGTAGAGACAACAACATCTGGGTTACCGCAAGGTGATAGTTTTATTGAGTCGACATGTTTCGCCGCTAATGCGGCATCATCAGGACAATATTACAGAGTTTACATGTTCATAAAGTGTATATAATGCGGTTGTATTAATTATGACGTAAAAGAATAAAAGTGAAAGTGAAAATGTAAAATAGTGTTCATAATGTAGCAAGAATAAAAGTTAAAAATAGAAATAAAAACAAATGTTTATCTTGACTGGTATGTACCGTAGTCACTGTGATTGAGGTTCATATATAAATAGAAAGTGAAAGTGAAATTAAAATAAGAATCTAGTATAGTTAAAAGTGAAAGTTAGTCAATAAAGTTATTAACGATGTGGTTAGCTGCTATTCTTGCACGTCTGTGTAGAGGTCCTCATAGTGGTTTATAAAAGGTCAGTTCATTTCCAAATAGGACAACACCCCATTGGCCATCCCGTACCAATTCAAATGGCTTCGCTCCGAGGGAGGTACTGCTTCCATTGAGGTAGTAAAGGGTGAAGTGTATGATTGCCGCAATTTTGGGAATTGTAAATCTTGGTAGATATGTTCATAAAAATTAACTTTGATAATAAAATGTCCGTGGATCAGGCTTTTCTTTGTAAATTAGGTTTGTGGTTTATGTGGTTCATCCTGGTTCTGGTTCCTTCCCTTTTTTTTTTTTTTTTTTTTAAGTAAAATGCCTGGTATTCCGAATTACTTTGACTTTGTGTACTTAGGTATGCTGCGGATGAATTTAATGTTCAATTTCCGTAAGGTTCTAAAGTGGGCTAAGTTTTTCTCTTGGATGGTTATCGTAGTAGGAGCGGGTGCGGTTGCGGGTGCAGTTGTATTATCTTCCATATCTTCGTCGCGGGTTTTTCTTTTCTTCGAGGTATGGGCTGTTTCTTCAGTGAGGTTGGTGGTAGAATGGAACTGGTCGGTAGACATGAGGCTGACGGTTGTAACTACAACGCAGGACGGCTAAGGTGGATCGTGTGCGGATGCAGGGGTTCACAGAAAAATAAATAATTTGTGACGAGTGAACCAACACCTTCTAACGGAAAAGCTGGTAGAGTAACCAAGAATGCTGCGGTTGTCTTAAAACCTCATGGAAATATAATATGTAGAGACAACAACATCTGGGTTACCGCAAGGTGATAGCTTTTCCGTTAGAAGGTGTTGGTTCACTCGTCACATGTTATTATAAATAAAGAAAATCTGAAAAGAAAAAAACATGTTCAGAATAATGAGCTCTACCAATTGTCCACATACGTTGGTACTGTTAGACAAATTCTTACAAGAGTTGTTGCCTGTAAATGACAAATTTAATTTTTTCATTTTTGCCTTTTACCATGAAAACTTAATTTTAGAGAGAATTTTTTTGTTGTTATGATTCATTATGATAGGTAAATACACATTCTAAATCACAAAAATGATCAGCAAGGCAAGATCTGTTAAAAATTCAAAGAAACTAAACAAACTAAATTTTAAAAAAAATTAATACAAGATTTTAAAAAATACAGATTTTTGTCATGGTCTATTCTCGTCTAGAAATAATGTTGGAGAGTTTCCTTTGTTTGATATGCACATAGAGCGAGGTGAGCGACACAGGCTCTTGTGAGTCTCTAGTTGGTTTAAATATTCTCTACCATCGAAACACCATCCAGAATAAATGTGTTTTTAAAAAATAAGTTTGATTCTTATTTATATATTAACAATTTTGAACACTTGAAGGAATAAAACTTTTTTTTTCTAAATTAACAAAGAGAGAACATGGAGCTTTGCCTTCTGAGGAAAAATATTCATGCAGGACTGTTTTCAAAAAAGTTTACAAAGTAAAAAAAAAAGAAGCCCAACTGCACTTTGTATCATTTTTATTATAATGAATTGCTAATTTTAAAAGGGCTGGATCCAGCCCTTTCTAAAAGTATGGAGGGTTCCAAGTATATGTCCCCATTTAAATGCATTGATCGTTAAAAAAGGGGAGTGACCACTCTTTGATGATAATTTTTGACAAACAGCTGCAATTTTTGTTGCATTACTAAAAATTAAATTTTTACATTTTAAATTAAGTTGACAAAATATCTATTTTATAATAGATCTAGTAATTGTAATTGTTATAATGATATTAAATTCAAAAACTTACCTAAAAATATGTTAAATATGAAATATTGATTTCTCTTCTATGATCGTACCTGGTTCATTGACTTTTGAAATTAGATAGATTCATATGTGTAGCATTTACAACATTATAAATGAGATCAACTTTATTACCATGAAAAAAGATTTTTTTTTTATTAAAGGACCCAGCATGAATAATACCTGGGTGTATGTCAATATCATTAGGTTATATTCACAAATGTGTCACATGTGGGTTTATTAGTGGTGTGACTTGTTTCAAAATTAATTGGTTTATACTGCTAAATTATACCATATAAATCATAAATGTATCATTAAATAAGATTATAAATGTCTTTATAAGGGCATATTGCATTTCCGCTAATTTTTCAAAGTCCCAATACTACGTTTCCGCAAATTTAGAGTATACGTTTCAGCAATTTGTATTTATTACTTTTCCAGAAATTTACCTGGTAATAATACAATGTAAGTATTTCAATATATATTAGATAAATCATTTATTTTATCTTTTTAATAAAGAAGAGGTTCTGATCTTATATCTACACTCTGGTAAGGATAAATCAAACTTCATTGAGAAATCTTTGGTTTGGCTTACTTGCCAACTGACATGGTTGAAGAATGCTTTGTTGAATTAATAGTCGATGCTCCATCTGACGATAAAAGCATGAAGTTTGCCGATTATATGTTGGAATTGTATATATAGATGGCACCAACCATTTGGGCATCACTTCCTGGCACCGAGGAAAAGTGAACAACGAATGGTGCCGAGTCTTTTCGTGCCCACCTGAACGAGCAGTTAAACGCTAGCCATCCTAACATTTTTGTCTTTGTCGATGTGTTATTGAAACTACAAACAACATCTTACATCCAAATGCAAAAACTCTAACTGTAAAAACACCCGTTCGGAAATATGAAAAGGAGAAGAAAGACTTCCTTCTTGAACAAAATACAAAACTTGTTAACAGTGAATGTACTACTATGGACTTTGTCCGACGTGTTGGCTACAAATGTTCTACAAGAACTGACTTATGAACTCATATCAGGATATATCAAATTAGTGCTGACTTTTGAACATACGTTTTCATACATTTTAATAATGAATTTTACTTGCATGTTATGATGACCTTTAACTCAATAAATATTTATTTTTTATAATGGCTTTGCTTTCAATCAATAGGTATTCCTTAATTATTTGCGGAAAAGTAATAATTTATTTTTTCTGGAATAGTTACTTTTTTTCCGGAAAAGTAAGATATTTATTTGCGGAAACGTAAACTTTTTTTTCCGGAAACGTCATCTTTTTTTTTCCGGAAAAGTAATGCCAATTTGCGGAAACGTAAAACGCCGCTTTATAATCCATGGGGTAAACTAGGGTACAAAAACCTGCTGACAAGTGCACTCACTTAGAAAATGATGTCATGTATAAGTCATAACAAAGTTGAATATCTGTTTCCTGCCTCATTTCCCTACCTAAAATCTCATGCTAACTTTGGAACATTGATCTTACATCTTTGGTCTATTAAACTAACTATGTAATAGTCCCAGTTTTGGTTATTAAGCACTTTTGAAGTCCAGAATATATATTTCAATTTTCTCAAAATGAGATTATTTACCTACTAGGTTTTTTTCTGCCAGGAGCAAGAAATTACCCATATGGATTTGGATAGCGGATCCTTCGTTTCTGTAAATTTAGTACATTTTCTGTTGATTTGCCCCATTCTTCTCTATTTTATAAACCCCTTCCAATCCCTCACCTACTGTGAATTGGAAATTTTTTGTATATATTACATCTTATTATTAAGAATGTTGAATAATGGACTAAAATATTAGATTAATTAGGAGATTTCTGCTACATAACAGACCAAAAAGTAAATTTAATGACAATCTTTTACTCTATGATATATGGAATTAAATATTTGAGTTATCTCCCATTTAATTTAGAATCAGTTTTTTGGATCAGAACAAATCAAAGTACTTATGCTTGCTGTAAAGTCTCTATTTCACTTGCACTTCTAGGTAAATAAAATCCTGTTTTTGTTAGTTTTTTTTTAACTTTTCATGCTTATTCTGTCATTTTAATATAAACAAATGTAAAGTTATATCATAATGGTATGAAATTCTATAAATCCATTAACATTTCTTTATCAAGGATCTAATACAGAGGCTAAAACATGTGTACTGTTAATTCATAATTATTTGTTGAATAACAATTATCATAGACTTATTTGGTACAGTTCATCAAATTAGAAATGTTCTGTATGGAATATATATTCAGACTTTTTACAAAATAGATATAGGAAGATATGGTGTGAGTGCCAATGAGACAACTCTCCATCCAAATAACAATTTAAAACCATGAAATGGAATATTCACGAAGATGCATTAGTTTTTCTAAATCCTTGAAAATTGATACTTGAGAAAATATAAATGAATTGACATTAGTCATTGCTCGCTTAATTGATATTCAGAATTTTTAAGAATGTCACAATTTGGAGCAATTTAAGAGAAGAAAAAAACCTGTAAGAAGCTACATTTTATAATGGTTACATAATAACATTGGTACTTCCATAGACTTTTAACAAGTCACACTCCTAAAGTTGTATGTTCAAAATCCTTGATCCACATCTGGTATAGATATATATAATATTACAATTGAAACAATATTTTATGTAAAAATTGATATAGTTTTAAAATAAACAATATAACAAATTTGTTAAAATTGGAATATCATTTTTTTTTAATGAGTATTTTGTCTACTAAAACAATGTTGGCCAACATTACTTGTAATTATTTTAAAAAATGAATTAAGATGTTCATATAGTAATATTTATAAAAATGATTAGACACTAATTAATTCCTGAATAATGTTTGATTATTAGATTATGCAGATGATTAGCTTGATCTCTATCTGTTTGTAGTAAGACCAGCTGTGATAACCCCTCTCATGTTTCATCCAGATCTTTATATGGAATGCCCCATCAGAAGATACCTATGCATGTGTTGGAACATTCCATTTCAGTTGCAGGGTGGTGGATATACGTGCAAGGTAAACTTATCTAATTTATATTTTGCTCTGTAGTTTCTTTAATATATTTCCTAAGTATTTGAAAATAATTGTAAGTTTTGTTTGAAGAAAAATATCAAGTTATTAATTTTTGTACAGTTTTATAAATTGATTTTTAATATGTTTGTTTCTATGGAAATCTGAAACCCCCTTAAATTTGGGAAAGTATAAATAGACACTTCTGTGATGTATGAATCTTCTGCTGTTCTGTGTTTACAAGGCAACTCCTCTTCTTGAACATTCCAGCTTTTCACAGAAGTGATTTTCCTGGCAGCCATTTTGTTTTCGAGACTAGTAGGTAGGCTAAAACTTTGTTTACATTTAACATGATGGAAACTTCAAAAATTTCCAAAGTTTTGTGACAGTTTTTATCCTATCCCATTCTTGTGCCCACATATGTATACTAATACCATTTCCTGTGTGATTTTCCTGGTTTTTCCATGAGTTTCTGTAAAACAGTGATGTCTTAGAAGGGGGAGAGGGAGTGTAACATTATACTATGAAACAAATTATGATGATATTCCCCCTTTTTTATCACGGCTACTGGATATTTGGAAACAGCAGTCATCATCCTTAAAGATGAGGTCATTATCATTATTGTTTTATACTTTTCCCCTCAAAATGTCTGCCCTTTATCTATAATGGCATAACATGAAATCTGTAGCCTTAAAAAGTGAAAAGACATTGGGCAAATGAGATATTATCCTAGAAGTTTGCCTCAGTGACACGAAAGACTCTGTAAAAACCTGTTCAGTTGAGTTCACTCATTGTCTATTCTTAAACGCTAGAAGCCGATGTAAAGTTTTGGGTCTCCCCCCTTTTTATGATGCTTCATATATGATAATATATATACAAGTTTAACAGACCGGTATCACTCTAAAAGATGCTGGCTTCCCAGGAGTCTCTCCCTTTTTTTAAATCTTTAATGATTTGCATCTGAACTCATAGCATTACATGAAATTTAGAAAGTCAAATACAATACAGAGTTATAGCAAGTTACAGTTTATATACAGATCTAAAAGACAACATGCAAAAATTTTCTGAAGTTTGACAACTATTTTGGGCACTGAATCGAACTATGGCACAATTTCTGTGTTTTCTATACATGCTATAGATGGCATCTTTTTGACGATATCTAATGGTCCAGTCCATGCTGGTCCTAAAATAAAGTTGTTAGACATCAGAGCAAGGTCATACAGAGATAAATGTTCTTGTTTGGTGGTGTTGGACCTGTCTGTCATGACTATGAATGGACAACAAATGAAAGTTTTGAGTGACCTTGACTGGCTATACAGCCCTTGCACGGTCAGCCTATATGCATGGATAGTCATAAAAAATCTATTTATTTTGCATAACAGTTAGTCGCACATGAAAAACATGTATGTGTTATCAATTAATTTACATATCACTTCTTGGCACAGACCGGTCAAACTTCTTAATTAATTGGGGGATCAATTAGATTTCTGCTATGAGCGGTGCTGACCTGACCCTTGAAATCCTACTTCAGGCTTTCACCAGACTTGGGTGGCAGTTTAATTTAAGCACTCAAACAAAGATATGATATAATTTAAAACAAGATTATAAATAGTCTTGACACATGTGAAATGTTAGCAAGAAAACAAGTTTTAAAATTTGCAATTTAACATCATATTTTCTATAAAAAAAAAAATCACACAAGTTATATTTAAGGGGGCTCGCAGGTCCAGATCATTTTTTTTAATTTAATATAAGATTTCGCTATTTTTTTCTATAAATGAACTTTATCTGATACTAATTTTAAAATAAAATAAGAAAGAGGGGGTCACCAATCATTTACGCTCACAATCTGCCTTGGAAAGAGGCATACATTTTTGCATCAAAGGGAGATAATTTGGAGCTTTTTCAATGAATTAAACATTTTAAAAATCATCTGGCAAAAATGTCTGGGGCCAAACCGAATCAATTTTTTTGGTTAATTTTTTTATCATATCATAAAGTAATAACTAATAGTGTTATAAATAAAATTTGTTATGAAAAAACAAATGTTTAATTTTTTTATGAAAATATTGTACCTGCGAGCCTCCTTAAATTTTAAAAGAATACACACAATAATCTATAAAGAAATCCCAAATGTAGTATATCATGCTCTGATTTTCAAGTAAAGCAAAACTTACATTAGTTACTTGACTTTCTAGCGGAAACTTGATATAACAAATATATGTCGATTAGGCACATGTAGGGGTAACTTTTTAAGAAAAATCACAAGAATCTTCCAATAAAGACATGTGTTGGTTCCTATTATTTCCATTGAAAAATAAATTTATCATTGATACCAGGATTCAAATTTTTTTACGGCAGACACATGTTTCGTCTAGAAAAGACTTAGTGCATGACCTCCGAATCCAAAAGTTAAAAAGGCCAAATGAAGTTTTGTCAATTACAACGTATTCCTTGTGTAGAAAATCCTTAGTACACTTATTTCCAAAAATTAAAATTAAATATATAAAGAGCAAGTTTGTCTGTCCATGTGTCTTGTAAACTTGTGCAAAAGCTAGAACTGTATTCAGGCAACTTTACACAATATAGTCCCATTTCAACATTTTAAAGGGAGATAATTGAATTTACCATTGTAGTATACTGATAGAAAATTAGTAATGCAGGGTGAGGTTGTATCCTTTAACTATGAGTTAACTCAGCTTGAATTACTTCCCTTGGCTACCAAGTTGAATAGTACAGGTTGCAGTCTTGTAATTGACTGCTCCATAGGATTACATGCAAAACAGCTGATCTTTGAAAATAAAAAATGCTACATAGAAAATTTTTTCATGTTCATATCATGTATGTGCTAATGTGAAATTGTGATTTAATCCAAGAAAAAGAGGGTCTTGCCACGAAGAATAAAAAGTTACGTAATCCTGAAGTCAAAACATTTTTTTTCTACTTTCTGTTTGCTATTTTTACTAGGCCGCACCACTTCCAGTAAACATGATATCCTTCCACTTTCCTGGATTGATATCCTCCAAAAGATGCAAGATTTTTTTAAAGTCTATATATATGTTTCAATTCAGCATAAACCTATATTCAAACAGAAAAAATTGAGTTCAGAAAAAAATTCAGAAAAAAATGCACTATTTTGTTTCCCTCCGTGTTTTGACATGCACCGGAAACTGGAGTTGTAATACAAGACTGGTACCTACACTGGAAATCAAATATCCATGAAAATGCAAGTTTTCCTAAATCCAAGAAAATTGTTACCAAGGAAAAAAATCAATACTCATAGTAAGGGATGAAAAGAGTACAGTATAAACAAAATTATCCTAATTTTATAACATGGTACATATATATAATGTTTTATTTTCATTAAACTGGTCAATTTGAATTTAACCTAAAGCTATTTATGAACCTCAAGGAATTGTATATTTAACATAATCTAGATATACAATACCTAATTGTTAGTAACTCGAATAATTCAAGCCCTTTCCGTGTCCGGTTTTCTCCCACACGAGGGCTTGAACTCTTTGTGATCATTGGCCGCGTCGCCTGCTCTCTGTGAGAGAGAGCCAATCAGCGGCGATCAGGATATGAGTCTGCGCAACTCTCTTGAAATTGCCTTACCACACACGTGTGTTCAATTAACACAAATCCGATAATAATTAATTAACATCAATTAACATCAGTTTACATCATTTATCATCAATTAACATCCAGAACTCCTCCTGCTTTAGCTGCCAATTTAAATCAAATTCCCATATTGCAAAGCGGTGTGAATTTTCCGGTTGACGGTCTTGATCGAGGAAGACGTTCAGGCGTTAATGTAGCCTTCGTAGATCAGCGGAATATAACGACTGAATTATTCGGGTTAAATTGTTAGTAATTAAAATCAATATAATCAGGTGAAATAGCTTGTTTTATGCATATTTCAATACCTCAGTTCCCTCTCAACAGTTTTTGGTTGTTTTCCCCTTTTAGTATTTGTTAAATTTCAGTTTTGGAAAAATTATGCAAAAATTTATATTTTAACTCAAATAAGAAATATTTGGCATGAGTAAGTTTTATCCTGTTCAGTACAACAGTCAAAATTTCACACAACATTTCATTGCAGATAATTATCACAACTGGAAGTTAACTAATCTTTTGCACTTTTTTTTATCCAGTGTACAAGCTTTAGAAACCATGTAACCTCAAGTTTCTAAAAATTCTATCATGTCTATAGAAACTTCAAATTAAAAAAAGAATGGTGCTTTGAAATACCCAAGATATATGTTTATGACCCAGAAATATTGCCATAATATTTTATTTAAAAAAAAAACTTTACTGCATTGCATGTACAAAGATCCTAGATGTCTTTGAATTATTTTTGTCATTGGATTAAAATCAGATGTCTCATTGATACTTAATTATCTAACATTTTTTCTTAATTTTCCCCTGATTATTTAATTACAAACAAACATGCATTTGAAAAATTTGTTAATAATTAAGAAAATATGAATAAATTACATAAAATCCTCATCAAACAGTGTAGACAGATTATGGAGTGATGGTTTTGCTATTGTTTACCAATCTGTTACCCCATGCTAATCCATTATCTCACCAGTAAACGGGAACCAGATGTTAGACACTTTGGGGGTCTAATCTGCTTATCTGTCCATTTTTCGATTTTCCTTCTACACATTTTCATCTCAGTTGCTATTTGGGTGAGTTATTAATATTTATATGTATAATGTGTTGTGAAATCAAAAGTTTTAACAGTAATTTTTATAATAATTAAATAGAAAAAAGTATGCATAAAGGTTTTAAAAAGAATGAAAGATTGAAATTTATAATATTTATTTCAGAAGCTTTTTTAGGCTTTGAACTATTTTTCATATGCTGGAGAGGTTATATTTAAAAGCATGTTAAAAAATCAAAATGAGAGGATGTCGGATGATATATTTTGAATATTATGCACTAATTGAGGACAGTCTTGACACAAATAAGGGACATCAATAAGATACTGGAATTAAATGGCAAATATTTGACTTCAGTTGAAATTACTTGCCCTATATATATATAAAAACTACTAGTTACACTAAATTTCTTTTAAAATCTGACATGGTTGATTATTATTTTAAACTGTGTTGACTATTTTCATTAATTTTGTTTTAGTGAAAATTGCAGGGGTGATTAATTGCAAAATAAGTACTTTGAGGCTTGATTTAATAAATACCAGTCTTACTAAAATAATTTACATATTATTAATAGTATTGTACTTGGCTGAATTTCTGCAATATATTACACAGTACTTAGTACTTGAAAGATTCTAGACATGTATCAAGTCTTATGGTATGTTATTAATTAGCTGTCTTTCTCTATATATTTGATACATGTGTAGGTGATGCCAATACCTAACAGTGTAGATTTATTGGTTACAGTGCAATCTGGATAATTCTCCACTTTCAATTGGTTACAGTGCAATCTGGATAACTTTTCTTGTTTTACTGGTTACAGTGTATTCTGGATAACTTTCCTTTGTTTTACTAGTTACAATGCAATCTGGATAACTTTCCTTGTTTTACTGGTTACAGTGCAGTCTGGATAACTTTCATTGTGTTAGTTTTAACATATTTATGCATAGTGGATTGGGAAACAAGTAATTGCAACTAATATTAATTCCTTTGGGAGTTTCCACTTTGTGGTTGTGAGTGGTGCCTTGTATTCTCATGGGCCTCATAGCTCTTTTTTTGAAATCTACAAGGGTGTCTTATACATCATGCAAGAAATATTTCTCTCTCTGAACACAGGTCAGCCATTTATGATCCCCTTCATATATACTCGCAAATATGTCAAGGGAGAGCTGAAAATTCAGTCCCTGTAATTTTTCTTTGCTGAACGGACATCGAACCAAGAACCTTTGTGCTAGTAGTCTGATGCACTACGTAACCACTACATCACTGCTCAATGTGTTACTGGTAACTGGTTACAGTGTAATTAAGATAACTTTTCATGCTAACTTATGGATTTTGTGGTACTTGAAGTTGCTATACATGTACTAAGTTTTGGTAAATCAGAAATTAATTTAATTAAAATACCGCAGGTTCATTGATGTTAAATGAAGTACCAATTTTGGAAGATTGCTTACCAAATCTTTCCAACGAAAGGGGGGCCTGGATCTGCCTATGGGAGTTTAGTATGATGTCCATTATCACTGAACCAGTATACATTTTGTTTAGGGGCCAGCTGAAGGACACCTCAGTAGTTTCTCGCTGCATTGAAGACCGATTCGTGGACTTCAGCTGTTGTCTTCTCTTTGTTCGGCTTGAAGTTGTCTCTTCTGACACATTCCCCATTTCCATTCTCAATTTTATTAAATCCCTTAAATAGGATAAAAAAATATTTTATATAAAGCAATAGCCGTAAAATTGACACCTGCATATATATATAACTGATTCAACAGTAGATTGAATTGGTAAAGATTTTATCCTATAATACTTTTTTAGTTCATATGGTACATATGTTGTTTCTGTTTTATTTGAATCAATCAAGAAATTTTCCTATTGATAAGGCTCTAGATGCATATGGTGTTAAGAGAATAGAGCAAAAACAGGCTAACTTTGACCTATAATGGTTCAATTTTACAAATATGACCAATGGAAAATTGTCTCATTTGCACTCATACCACATCTTCTTATATATATTTCTAAGAATTGAAAAAAGAGAAAAATTGCCCCAAAAAATTAAGAAGAAATGCTTTGATGCTGAAATATAACTAATATAGAGAATGTTACAGGAACAAATTAAAACAATAGGATAACAATTAACCTAAATGAATCATATTTGTAGACCCCCATCCATATCCCGATTACGGTGATTAGAGATAATTCAAAGAAAAAGGATACCTTATTATACATATATTACATAATATGTGTTCACTGCGGAGATCAGTAGTTTGACAGTTGGTTAATTAGCATCATACTTACAAGAATGTTGAATTGTTTATTTATATATCTTAGTGTGGGAGGAAGGTCTATTACGCTTTCTTTCATCAAGTGGAAAAGAAATTAGCGAAGGTTTAGAATTTCCAAAAATTTGCATATTCTTGGTTTGTTCATGTTGCTTCAGTGGAAGGTTTAAAGTTTTCTAATAAGACATGGAGACAAGAGTATTGGAATCTTGTCTACTCTGGAAAACTTATATTTTCATTATTTTACTTTTTATTATTATACAATATTGATGAGAAGTCTTTTCAGGTTCAATGATAGTAGTATTATTTTGACTACAATACTTCCATGTTCAAATGTTATATAACTTGACTTTGAGATTTATTACATTAGGCAAAAGGGGATGGTGAAGGCAGTAAAGCTAATGGGAGAAACCACATTCAAATAAAAAACTATATAAGAAAAAATCTATCATAACTTTGATGTGCCTTTATACAGTAATTAAGGCTGTGAAAATGTAAAAGTTTTCATATTTCTGCTGTTTGTCAAATTTAACATCTTTCACTTTATAGCAGTAATAGAATTGCACCAAGGATTTGTATAGTTTACTATACAAATCCTTGATCGCACTTAAAATTTCACTAGTGATTCAAGCCAAGATGATGATTCATAAAGTGTATAATATGAATATTATTGCTGTTGTATTGTCTATTGTGTGTGTAGTTTGTTATTTCACATCTCGGTCCTATGATAGCGATTAAAAAATCTTGAGAAACGAGATAGTCAGTTGAATGTTTCAGAAAAGTGATAGTCAAAATGAAGATATCATTAGAACTGGAAGTTATGTATCATATGTCTAGAAGTAATGTATATATATGTGATCAATATTGGACCCCCCACCACCTTTAACTTGATATTGCACAATCATACATTGTATATATTTATATAAAGATAAATTTCCTAGTTATTTTTTCATTGTAAATATTTAAAACTTGACTAAAATGAATATTTTAGTAATCTTATATCTTAACTGTAAAACTATGAAGAAGAAATACCATACTAAAATTTTCCTGAATGCAAAAATAAAGAGATGTGATATCTTACTATCCACCAGACGTCCAGAGTTCAAATGACCTGGATATAAGCAATTACATAAATTAGCTCTTCAGCGTAAGCTGTCAAAGATAGCTTATTCTTCATTTCAAGTAAAAAATCATTGCAATATGCTCTATTGGTAAAAACAACAGGTGTGAACAATTATCAACATGATTATATCATACGTGTAGATACCAAGTACAAATGTTATAACGAACATCTAGTCAGCAATTATTCAATAGAATGCAGCAGATTTTTCCTAAAGCTTCAATCAAAATACATTGTAATTTCCAACATTTTCACTTCTGGAACTCTCTAGAGAATGGTAATACTTGTCGAAGTCTTTCTGTAAAATAACAATGATTGAAAGGTATTACATGCCAGTGTTTTTGAAAAAGGTAGACTTGACAAAAATGTGTCAGGATTTTTCCTCATTTTTTGCCAGATTACTTAAGAAAATATATTACTGTCAATCAACCAGCGCTTACAAAAACTCATTAACACTTATAACAACATTATATATATATCTTTCTTCTTTAAATAACATTGTGCTTCTATAAATAAAACAAATGCATTTTTACAGGGGCATCATATTTTATGGAAATAATCATATAATAGAAATCACTTGCAGAGTTTGTGAACTTTTTTGCATCATTTCATTCAGGATATAAAATGCATTTATACACAAAACAGTGATTAAGTTTAAACTTCTTGATGTCTTTTTGACTGTAGGAGATCAGAGGCGGATTTAGAGGGGGGGCCCCTCTTTTTGGGAAAAAAATTGGTTGCTTATATAGGGAATCACTGAAGCGTGACTGGAGCGGGCCCCCACTTATGAAAATTTCTAGTTGTATAAGCTTTTCTTACACATGATGACAAGGAGATATGGAAGACTTCATTAAACAGAGTGATTCAACATTTTTCAAAAAGTCAACCTCAAAAAGTCAACCTTAAAAAACCTAGTATATATTCATGATATTAAAGCCGTGAATATTTTATCAAAGACTATAAAATAAACTGTGATTTGCGTCTAAATTCCTCAAAAATAAAAAAAAAACGAAAATGAATGTTTGAAGAGACAACTACTGACGAGATTGGTGACTTGAAGCATAAAATATAAAGCTCTCATTCTCCTCCCAATAATCAATATGTGAAATGAAAAAAGGGTATAGAAATAGTTCAGAAAATTTCTGGCTTTGTATGCCAAAAACCAAAGAACCAAATATAGACATTAGACATTAGACATTATTTTATTAAACCAATCATGGGCCCTTGTCGGGCAAGATACAAAAACATCATACAATGATTATATAAACATTAGTGAAATACACAATATTATAAGTAATACACAAATAATAAATTGATAATATGAGCAATGTAGGATATAATTAAGGTAAGAGGCATTGAGTGCAATGAGGTCGATTTAATATTAAAAGAATATGATATAAAGTTTATTAATACGGAAACAAAAAGTAAAAATAGAACCAGGAATATAGTATCTCATTCTGCAGTAGTTCTCCTCATGACCAGTGCACAGCAGTGAGGGACACATCACAACAATGCAAAGGTCATCAAGGGGACCAATATATGTGCATTAATTTCAGGGAAACTGCATCAGAAGAATGCATTATGTGGTCACTACATAATATATGCAACTGTATTACAGGGAAGAGTGTTTGTTATTTATTAACTTCATCTATTGTTTATTTTTAGGCTTGTACATTAAACCATCAAAATGTCTGACACAGAAGAAGCCCCCACACAGTAAGTACTGTTCTAAAAAAATATTTACTGAGAAAACTTTCTCATATTAATGGATGGGAAAAGGTTCATAATTTTTTGGTGTAATTTGCAGGAATTTATGGGAATGAAACGGACATTGTTTGTCTACTTTCAGAAATCTTGAATTAATCATTATTAACATGATTAAAAAGGACTGTCTGTTTTCAAAAAAAATATCTTTAATTAATCATTATTAACATGGTTAAAAAGGACTATTTTCTAAAATGAAAAATTAAGAAAAGATTTATATATGCTTATACAGAGCATTTTGTGAGATGTATTAATGCAAGTAAACAGATCTTGGAACTAAGGGGAGATAACAAACAATGAATTATAACTTCCTATTTGGAAAACATAATCTTCAAGGTTTGATTTTCAATAAATGCTGGATTCGCTTAAAATTTCATTTTACACGTTATATTCAACATGCATATATTAATATATATTTATATTAGATGTTTTTCTTTTGCATTTATGTCTGTCATGTATGTATAATATATTTAATATATAATCCTCCTTTTTGTGTTTTCCTTGTACAGTGAAGAAACTCAAGAAGTGTAAGTGACCAAATGTCAGTGTGCTCCAAAATCTTCCTATTTAGAAATCTTTTCCTTTATTCATCTTCTGATCATGCATTGAATCTATCCCTTATCCATTTTTAGGCCAAAACTTATCATCGATGCTTTCCCTATTATATTCATTGAATCTATCTTCTATCTATTGAAGCTATTATTCCTAAAATGGTAAAGAGATCTCTTTCCTTTATTCATTTCCATATCATGCATTACTCTTCCCTTACTCATTTTAAAGCTAAATATTTCTTCTGAGTCAAACCTTATCTTATCCATACCTTGCATTTCAGTCGTTTCTTGAATACTGTTTGAGTGTTGTAGGTTACCAGATAAACCAGTCAATTCTAGAATACTGCTTGGGTGTTGTAGGTTACCAGATAAACCAGTCAATTCTAGAAATTATACTGCTTGGTTATTGTAGATTCAGAGCTTTGATGCTTGCTGCCAAAGTATTAGGTTACAACAAAAAACTAGTTATACGGTCATTCACTTGGTAAACAGTTTGACACAAAGTCTAAAATCCGTCTTATACTGGAGCAGGCACTTTGAAAAAACTCGATAAAATTGAGAATGGGAATGGGGAATGTGTCAAAGAGACAACAACCTGACCATAGAGCAGATATATATATTTCTATTGTTATATATGATACTGCTGAATCTTTTACAAATGAGTAAATTGGTAACTCACACTTTAATTTATTACATTTTCATTTTAATCAACTGAAAATATTTATCTATTTTCTAGATATATAATATTTACTTGATATATTTTAGAAATACATTGTAATAGAATAATTGTGTTGTTTGGTCAAAGTGGAGATAACTCTTAGTCATTATAGTTTAGCTTTAAATGTAGTCCAATATTTTGCTAGGTATATATACTAATAAATGTAATGTACTAACTTTTAGTGAGACTCGCAGAGCCCCGTAAGTCTATTGAAGTTGACATATATATCATCAGATATTGTTGGCAAACTGCCCCACAACTCTTTCTTACAATAAATTTAATGTTGGTTATTTAAATTTTTCCTCTGCAAACAAAGAAATACAATTTTTGGTGGACCGTCCCTTCTTTATATATTAAAAACCTGTTTTATTATTTACCTTTTTTAATTTTTCAATACCAACAAAAGGTCAAACAAGGTTTTGATCTACTGTCCTATATAATTTCTTTTAAAATATTGAATTGAACAAAAAATCTACTAATTTACATATTCAGTATGGCTTATAATCCAATATTTTAATCAGTGCCTTTTTTCATAAAGTTTGATATTTATATTATTATCTCTCCCCAGTCAAATCATGAAATTAGAGCGGTTTGCCAATAGTATTTTATTCTAGCATTTAAAAGTTTGAAATGCAATATCTGAAATGCATTATGCAGTTTTGTATGAGGCACAAATTTAGTTAAGATTATTGTATTTAATGACCTCTTCAAATATTTCAAGACCTTTATAATTTGAATTTAGTCTTTGAGGACCGCCTTTGATAATACAGGACCTCCATGCTTCGATTGAATATATCCTGGAATATTTCAAGACCTCCATAATTCGAATTGTGGATATTTTGAAATTGATTTCATGATATCTGGAAATTGAATTGTGGAAGTCCTGAAAGAATTCAGGATGTCCCTAATTCTTATTATGGAGATCCTGAAATTAAATTATTGAAGTCTTTAAATATTTAGGAGCTCTATAAATACAAGAATTTTAACTAAATCAGTGTCAAAGTTTTGACAGATTTTGAATTTTATATTCATGCATCTGATTTGTGAAAAAAAAAAATGGGTCAGACCATGAATTAATTGCTTGTGTCTGAAGTAGGTAGAAATTGAAGTGTTTATATTGATAAGAGTATTGGGATAAGTTTGAATAATTGCTGAGGCCAACCTTCATTCTCAACCTCTTTACAAAGATGGACTTGAATAAATCTGAGTGAATATTCCAGAAACAAAATAAGTGTTCTTGAAACTGAAATATATCCAATTTGTTTCTATCATAGACACTTTTTCAAATCTGGACACTTTGTCTTACTTTTTCTGCTGAATGTTCAGAAAGGATTATAATTTTTCATAGTATTTTTTTGGGACTTTGTGAGAGAAAAATTTGTTGAGAATTTTGGATGGCTTCAGAGGTATACATGCGCTTTTTGCTTAATATAAGGGAGCTACCATTTGATTTTTATGGGGGGGCTAGGATGAAATTTGAAAAAGATAGGCAGGACAAGAGTTTTGAGTAAAAAAAAAAGGCAGGATGAGACACTTGCAAATAAAAAAAGTCAGGACGACAATTTAGGTAAAAAAAAGTCAGGATAAACTAAAAAAAAAAGGCAGGACCGAACAGAGTGAAAAATAAAAAGGCAGGACAGAGATTACAGCTAAAAAAAAATGCAGGACAAAATTTTTCATCCTAGCCCCCCCCATAAAAATCAAATGGTAGCTCCCTAAATGCATATATTGTTTACTGCGTATTGGTTGAAAAGTTTTTAAAAAAGCATGAGATGAAGAAAAAAAATGTGTGTCTCTGTGTTAAAGGAGGTAGTGAGTGTTTGAGATCAACTGCTCTGTTCAATAGTTAATATATATTTCTTAAGATGAAAATAAAACATAGATAGAGGTTCTTAAAGGACAACATTTTTTTTTAAGTTTAGGAAAAAAAAAAATTTCATCAATGACTGACACACTACTGATTAAAGCCTACACATTTCCTAATCATATAGAAAATTTGAAGAAGAAAAAAATTTAAAAATATCTGCAGTATTCGTAACAACTGTTTCAATGAATCATTATGAGCACTTTCTTGCTTATAAATTTCTTCTTAATCTTTCTCTATAGCTGCATGATTTCGGGGCTTTTATGTGATATTTGCATTTGTTCAATTATACATGCTATTTGCATAAATAATGTTTTGCGCATTTTGCTATACATTTTTTTTGTAATTTTAAAATTATGCTGTTGTCAAAATTCACTCTTTATTGACTGAAATTAGCAAAAAGGTAGCTTATATGTAATATCACTTTCTGTTTGCTTATTATTAGCTAAAAAATAGTTGCTAGAAATTTGCAATAATTGATAGGCAAAACTGTAGCAAATAATTGCTTTGACAGTTAAATAGACAGTTGCTTAGAAACACTCTTAGCTTATTTATAGTTTTACTAGCATTTTGTTATCATTTCTTACATACATGACATAATATTATTATTAAGTATTTTTTTACAACATTTTTTTTCTTTCTTCATTCATAAAACTTTTATGTCAGAGTTCAGAATTTTGTATTTGAAATA